>NW_026057582.1:120249279-120406153 GCF_023721935.1 Panthera uncia
GGGTGGCTCCGCGGGGCAAGCCGAGGGACTCAGGGTCCTCCCGGTGCCCGGGCCGTGCAGAGCCACGCCACTGAGCCAGAGCAACGGACAGGCCCCCCTGAGTTGCAAATCCTACTTTCCCTTTCGGCCACCTTCATTAGCTGCCTCTCAGGCGTGTTTTGGAAAGCCTAATGCCAGTAGCTCAGCTGACACTTTAGACGTCCTACCGTCTGGGTGCTCCTTTCGTGAAATTGTATATAGTGGGGCACACTTCTTCCGGTGGATACGCTATCCACGGGCAGTCGGGGGCCAAGTTCGCTTTCTTCTCTCAGCCGGTGGCGAGCTTGGCATGTCGACTGCACCTGAGAAAAGTGCAGCAATCACCCGTGGGCATGGGCAAGTTACCCAGGGGTTCCAGTCTACACACAGGGCAGAAGGAATCCATTACCAAGACTTGCGCCTCTCTGCCTGTTATTTCCCTCAGTCCCTTGGGGCAGCCTGCAGATAGCCAAGAAGCTTTGGGTTCAGGGGACTGGAGGAGCACGAGCTTGTATCTCTTCATGTGCATGGAGTGTCTGAGTGCACTGGGAGGTTGGTTTAGGAGGCATGTGTTGTCGCTCCGCCGTTTGGGCCTGTGGCCCCCAAGAGCCGACCTGGTGTGCAGATCCTGGCCCTGGCATCCCACCACACAATGGCATAGGACTGGTGGTCTGCACACCAGGGAGCCACGTTGGATGCCTCTGGGCCACTAATGTTGGTTATGGTTTCCCTCTCCCAAAGCCACTCTGGCCAAGCAATGCCCTTGGCCCGGACATGCATCCTCTTCTGCCACTGGCCACCCTGTCAACGTGGACTTTGGACCCCAGCACAGAATGGAAACTCAGGGGTCCAAGGAAAACCTAACAACCACCCACAGTTAGGCTGGCCACCCTGGCCTGCAGCTACAGCGCTGAAGCCAAAGCTGAGCCCTCCGAGCCAACCACACGACAACAGGTGTATTTCTTCTCCACTCTACCAGAATGCCCTGAATGGCTAGGCTACATGGTCCTAACCTCCACCAAATATGGTGCCAAACCCGACTGAACCATGGGTGCTTTCTTGCCCATGGTGTCAGTAAGTCCAGGGCCGGTGGGCACCAGCGCCCTGGGCCGCAATGGAACGAGCATCCCCTGGGCTTCCCGTCCTCAGGAGTGTGTTCCTGTTTTCACAGAAAGTCCCTTCGTCGCCCTTCTCCCAACGGACACCCCCATCAGTGTCAGGATGCTCCAGGGAGGGCAGCTGCCCCCAGGCTTTGGCCTTTGCAAGGATGTGGCCCTCTGTAGGCGACGTGGCCCATTCCGACAGGCCAGGAACACCTGCGTGGCCCTCACAGAGAGCGCTAGGCTGTAGCCCCACAGGAAAGGCTCACAATGAGAGGAGAATACAACTCCTTCCCACAGGGAAGCAGATGTCTTCCAAGTAGCCCATGGGGCCGAGGTACTGGGCTTGCCCTCAGACCTCGCAGGCTCGTGCCTGACCACAAGGCCATCGCAGAGTAGTCTGCAGTCCACCAGAGAGGACGTAAGACACACTGTGCCTGAGTCCAAGTGAGACTGAGAATATCACTTTCACCTCTCCAGTACCGTGCCAAGGAGACAAGGTCTCTGGCCGGGGTAGCTTCTTTGGCCAGAGCCCTGCTGAAAGCCCTGAGGAACACAACCACTGGGTACCCTTCCTCAGGAGTCAAGAAGCCAGGAGGGCCCTCAAGAGGGGGACCGCCGTGCCACACCCGTGCACCCTGAAGCCAGCCCTGGGAGCCACACTTTGCCGTCGTCAAGAGGAGGCCTGAGGTCTCTGCAGAACCCATGGAAGACCTGGGAACGCTATGACACACTTGAGCTGAGCAGGCTATTGAGGTCTCCCAGGGCACAGCCCTCTCTGGACTGTGCCATTACCATCCAGGCAAATGGCCAGCACAGAAACTTGTATTCCGCCCTGGGCACAAAGTGCTGGCACTGTTTGCCACCTTGTTTGTCACCTGGTAGGGGCGAGGATGCCATGCTGGCAGGTACCGCAGCCTGGCTTCCTGCTTTAGCCCACCAGCCCGAGTAGGTGCCTGCTCCACAAATGTCAGGGAAAGAAAGGGCTCGTCCAGGGATTACTGCTGCCTCGGGCTGGGCCTCTGCACACCCACCCACGGGCCAGGCAAGCTTGCCATGCTTGGCCTCTCAACACACACTGCCACGAGCTTATGCCCGTGGGGCCGTCCTGGCCCACACAGGTCCCAGCCCTCGACACCCCAGGCTGGTGCCACAGACATGCCTTTCAAGTCCAACGCCTTGGGGACCAGCTGCTCCAGTGACCCCAGTCGCCGGCCATTCCCCTCAGGATCTGCATGCCTTGGAAATCCTGCTTAGGTTGTAAATGCTTCCCTGACCATGAGTCCCCCATGAGGCTCTCCTAGGCAGAGGCCGTGGGTGCTGGTGCTTGAAGGAGTGTGACCAAGGGGAAGCCTGCTGTCCCTGACGCTTACCTTCCCTAGGGGAGACAACGTGCTGGACCTCAGTTTCGATGAGAAAGACGGTAGAGAGTTCTCACTCATTTTGTTCAGCTTTCCAAGGAATGCTGTTGAGGGAGTCATCATCAATCCGAGCACATTCGGGGCCACCTGCACAGCCGACCCTTGTGGGCCGGATGGCTCAGCGGGACAAGCTGAAGGACTCAGGGTCTGCCCGTGGCCTAGGACGTGCAGAGCCATTAAAGGACAGGCCCTTCTGGGTTCAAAACCCCACACGTCCTGCCAGCAACCTTCCTTAGTGGCCTTTTGGACAGGCTTGCGAAAGCCTAAAGCCAGCAGCACAACTGACACGGAGATGGCTTACCATCTTCTCGCTCCAGTCAGCAAGGTGCCCGTTGCGGGCAACACCTCTTCTGGCAGTCCTGCCAACCACAGGCACTCGGGGATTAGGGAGGCCTTCTTCTCTCGGCCAATGGTGAGCCTGGTGTGTCCACTGCACCTGAGAAAAGGAGAGCAATCGCCCGTGCGTGTGAGCAAGGTATCCAGGGGCTCCGCTCACCACACAGGTCAGAAGTAATCTGTGACTATGCCTTGAGTCTGTCTGCCTGTCCTGTCCCTCGGCCCCTTGGGGCTGCCTGCGGACGGGCAACAAGCCACGGGCACAGGGCACTGTGGGAGCAGGAGCATGTGCCTCTTCGTGTGCATGGAGGGTCGTGTGTGCTGGGAGGCTGGGCTAGGGGGTGTATGGGGCTGCTGAACTGGGAGGCCCGAGTCCCTGCAAGGGCATGCATGCCTGGTGTGCAGATCCTGGCCCCGGCGTCCTGCCAAGCAATGGCACAGGCCCAGTGGCCTTGCACACCAGAGAGCCATGTTGGACGCCTCTGGGCCACTAACGTTGGCAGGTTTTCCCTCTCCCAAAGCCACTCTGGCCAAGCAGAGCCCTCTGGCCCAGACATGCATCCTCTCCCACCACTAGCCACCCTGTCAACATGGACCGTGGACGCCAGGACGGGATGGAAACTCAGGAGTCAAAGGAAAACCCAACAACAACCCGCAGGGAGTCTGGCCGCCCTGGTCCTCAGGCTACAGGGCAGAAGCCAACTCAGAGCCCTCCAAGACGGCCACACAACAACAGCTGCCCGCTTCTCTTCACTCTGCCAGTATGCCCTGAGTGGCTAGGCTACACCGGTCTTGTCCCCACTGAATCCGGTGCCAATCCTGACCAAACCACAGGCACTTTCTTGCCCGGGGTGTCGGCGAGGCCAGGTCCAGTGTGCGCCAGGGTCCCAGGCACAAGGGAAATAGCATCCCATGGGCTGCCCAGTCCAGGGGAGTGTTTCGTGATTGCACAGAAAGTCCCTCTGGTGCCCTCCGCCCAACACAGGCTCCTGTCAGTGGCAGGATGCTCTAGGGAGGGCAGCTGCCCATAGGCTTTGGCCTTTGCAAGGCTGTGGCCCTCTGCAGGTGGCCCCTTCCCACGGCCCAGGAACACCATCATGGCCCTCACAAAGAGCGCTAGGCTGCAGCCCCACAGCCCAGGGGCACACTGAGAGGAGAACACATCTCGTTCCCAAGGGGAGGCTGACCTTTTCCAAGTGGCCCATGGGGCCAAGGTACTACAACTGGCCTCAGAACTCTCATGCCTGCCCGGCTGCCAGGCCACCACAGAGGAATCTGCGGCCCACCCAAGAGGACTTGAGACACACTGTGCCCGACTCCAAGGGAGAGACCATCAAAGAGTATCACTTTTGCCTTTCCAGCAAGGTGCCAAGGAGACAAGGTCTCCGTGGCAGGCCCAGCCAGAGTAGCTTCTTTGGCCAGGGCCCCGCTGAAATCCTTGAGGAACATCACCACTGGGCGCCCTTCCTCCGGAGCCCAGCGGCCAGGAGGGCCCTCAGGACGGAGACCACCGTGTCACACCAGTGCACCCTGAAGCTGGCCCTGGGAGCTACGCTTTGCCATCCACAAGAGGAGGCTGCAGGCCTCCACGTAACCCATGACTGACCTGGGAACGCAACAAGACACCAGGGCTGAGCAGGCCCGGGCACTCCCCCAGGGCGTGGTCCCCTTTGGACCGTGCCATTACCGTCCAGGCCTTCGGCCGGCACGGCATCCTGACTTCCACCCTGGGCCTGAAGCACTGGCACTGCTTGCTGCCTTGTGTGGCACCTGGCAGGGCTGATGTTTCCAACCTGGTAGGTGCCACAGCCTGGCCTCTTGCCTTGGCCCAGAAGCCCAAGCCAGGGGCCGCTCCACGTACATCAGTGAGAGAAGGACTCCTCCAGGGATTGCTGCTGCCTCGGGCTGGGGCTCCCGCGCTCCCCACAGCCTGCCAAACTTGCCATGTTTGGCCTCTCAACACACACTGCCACGAGCTATGCCGTGGGGCCATCCTGGCCCACACAGGACCCAGCCCTCGACACCCTGGGCCGGTGCCACAGACACGCCTTTCAAGTCCAACGCCTTGGGGACCAGCTGTCCCAGTGACCCCAGTCGCCGGCCATTGCCCTCAGGACCTGCATGCCTTGGAAACCCTGCTTAGGTGGTACATGCCTCCCTGACCATGAGCCCCCAGCAAGGCTCTCCCAGGCGGAGGCCATGGGTGCTGGTGCTTGAAGGAGTGTGACCAAGGGGAAGCCTGCTGTCCCTGATGCTTACCTTCCCTGGGGCAGACAACGTGCTGGACCTCAGTTTTGATGAGAAAGACGGTAGGGAGTTCTCACTCATTTTGTTCAGCTTTCCAAGGAATGCTGTTGAGGGAGTCATCATCGATCCGAGCACATTCGGGGCCACCTGCACAGCTGACCCTGGTGTGCCGAAGAACTCAGGGTCTGCCCACTGCCCGGGCTGTGCAGAGCCTTGACACTGAGCCAGAGGAATGATCAGGCCTCTCTGGGATCAAAACCCCACACGCCCTGGGGACAACCTTCATTAGCGGTCTCTTCGACAAGTTCCCAAAGTCTAAAGCCAGCAGCACAGCTGACACTGGAGATAGCTTACCGTCTGGGTGCTCCTGTCAGTAAGATGCTCATAGCAGGGCACACCTTTTCCAGTGGTCCCGCCAATCACAGGCACTTGGGGGCCAGGGAGGCCTTCTCTCGACCAACGGCGAGCGTGGCCTGTCCAATGCACCTGAGAAAAGAGGAACAATCACCCGTGGGAGTGAGCAAAGTACCCAGGGGCTCCCCTCACCACACAGGATGGAATGAATCCATGACCAAGCATTGTGCCTCTCTGCCTGTCCTGTCCTTTGGTCCTTTGGGGCTGCCCACGGATGGGCAAGAAGCCACAGGCACAGGGGACTGTAAGAGCAGGAGTGTGTGCCTCTTCCTGTGCATGGAGTGTCAGTGTGTGCTGGGGGTTTCGGCTAGGGGGCATGTGTGGCCGCTCTACCGTGAGGGCCTGGGGCCTTGCAAGAGCACCTGTGGTGCACAGATCCTAGTCCCAGTGTCCCGCCAGGCAACGGCACAGGACCGGTGGCCTTGCACTCCAGGGAGCCATGTTGGACACCTCTGGGCCACTAATATTGGGCAGGGTTTCCCTCTCCCAAAGCCACTCTGGCCAAGCAGCACCCACCAGTCCAGACACGCATCCTCTTCCGCCACTAGCCACCCTGTCAATGTGGACCATGGACGCCAGCACGGGATGGAAAAACCGCCCACAGGGAAGCTGGCTGCCCTGGCCCACAGGCTACAGGGCCGAAGCCAACACAGAGCCCCCTGAGGTGGCCACACGACAAGAGCTTCCCGCTCCTCTCCACTCTGCCAGAATGCCCTCAGCGTCTAGGCTACACGGGCCTAGCCCCCACCAAATCAGGTGCCAAACCCGACCGAACCACAGGCACTTTCTTGCCCAAGGTATTGGTGAGGCCAGGGCCAGTGGGCACCCAGGCCCCGGCCCACATGGGAACGAGCATTCCCTGGGCTGCCTGGTCCGCGGGAGTGTGTCCCCACCTGCATGGAAAGTCCCTCCAGCGCCCTCCATCCAATGGATGCCCCCATCAGCAGAAGGATACTCCAGGAAGGGCAGCCTCCCATGGGCTTTGGCCTTTGGAAGGATGTGGCCCTCTGCAGGCGATGTGGCCCCTTCCCACAGCCCAGAAACACCTGCGTGGCCCTCACAAAGAGCCCTAGGCTGCAGCTCTGCAGGCTAGGGACACACTGAGAGAAGAACACATCTCCTTCCCAAAGGGAGGCGGACGACTGCCAAGCGGCCCATGGGGCTGAGGCAAAGCGCCTGGCTTCAGAGCTAGCAGGCCAGTGCCTGGCTGCCAGGCCACCACAGAGGGGTCTGCGGCCCACCCGAGAGGATGTGAGACACACTGTGCCAAATAAGGGACAGAATATCCCAGAGTATCACTTTCGCCTCACCAGCTCTGTGCCAAGCAGACAAGGTCTCCGTGGCACACCCAGCCGGGGTAGCTTCTTTGGCCAGGACCCCACTGAAAGGCCCAAGGAACACCACCAATGGGTGCCCTTCCTTGGGAACCCAGGGGCCAGGATTGCCCGCAGGAAGGGGAACGCCATGCCACACCTGTGCACTTTGAATCTGGCCCTGGGAGCCACGTGTTGCCCTCTGCAATAGGAGGACTGACGTCTCTGCGGAAACCATGAATGACCTGGGAACTCAACAAGACACCTGAGCTGGGCAGGCCCGTGCGGTCTCCCAGGGTGCAGCCCTCTCTGGACTGTACCATTACCATCCAGGCAAATGGCCAGCACAGCAATTTGTATTCCGCCCTGGGCACGGAGTGCTGGCACTGCTTGCTGCCTTGTTTGTCGCCAGGTAGGGCCAAGGATGCCAAGCTGGCAGGTGTCACAGCCTGGCTTCCTGCCTTAGCCCACCAGCCCAAGCCAGGAGCCCACTCCATATATGTCAGTGAGAGAAAGGACTCATCCAGGGATCACCGTTGCCTCAGGCTGGGGCTCCACGCCCCCACCCTTGGACCAGGTAAGCTTGACATGCTTGGCCTCTCAACCCACACTTCCATGAGCTTATGCCCCAGGGTCTGTTCTGGCCCAGTCTCCAGCCCTTGACTCCCCGTTCTGGTGCCACAGACATGCCTTTGAGTCCGAGGCCTTGGGGAGCAGAGGCCCCACTGACCCCAGACACCAGTCATTGCCCTCAGGACCTCTGTGCCTTGGAAACCTTGCTCAGGTGGTAAATGCCTCCCTGACCATGAGTCCCCTGCGAGGCTCTCCTAGGCAGAGGCCATGGGTGCTGGTGCTTGAAGGAGTGTGACCAAGGGGAAGCCTGCTGTTCCTGACGCTTACCTTCCCTGGGGCAGACAACGTGCTGGACCTCAGTTTCGATGAGAAAGACGGTAGGGAGTTCTCACTCATTTTGTTCAGCTTTCCAAGGAATGCTGTTGAGGGAGTCATCATCGATCCGAGCACATTTGGGGCCACCTGCACAGCCGACCCATGTGGGCCGAGTAGCTCAGTGGGACAAGCCGAGGGACTCAGAGTCCACCCGCAGTCCGGGTCATGCAGAGCCATGCCACTAAGCCAGAGGAACGGGCAGGCCCCTCTGGCATCAAAACCCCACACACCCTGCTGGCAACCTTCACTGGTGGCCTCTTGGGCAGGCCCGTGAAAGCCTAAAGCCCACGGTACAAGCTTACACTGGGGAAGGCTTACCGTCTGGTCACTCCTGTCGGCAAGGTGCCCATAGTGGGGCACACTTCTTCTGGTGGTCCCGCCAACCACAGGCACTCGGGGGCCAGGAAGGCCTTTTTCTCTTGGCCGATGGCAAGCCTGACATGTCCACTGCACCTGAGAAAAGGGGAACAATCATCCGTGGGAGTGAGCAAGGTACCCAGGGCCTCCACTCGCCACACAGTGCAGAAGGAATCCATGACCAAGCCTTGTGCCTCTCTGCCTGTCCTGTCCCACGGCCCCTTGGGGCTGTCTGCGAATAGGCAAGAAGCTGCAGGCACAGGGGACTGTAGGAGCAGGAGTGTGTGCCTCTTCTTGTGTGTGGAGGGTCAGTGTGTGCTGGGAGGTTGGGCTAGGGGTGTGTGTGGCTGCTCCGCCGTGCAGGCCTGGGGCCCTCCACGGACATACCTGGTGCGCAGATCCTGGCCCTGGAGTCCCGCCACGCAACAGCACAGGACCGGTGGTCTTGCACACCACGGAGCCTCCTTGGACAATTCTGGGACACTAATGTTGGGCAGGGTTTCCCTCTCCCAAAGCCACTCTGGCCAAGAAGCGCCCACCGGCCCAGACACCCATCCACTCCCACAGCTGGCCACCCTGGCAACTTGGACGCCAGCACTGGATGGAAACTCAGGGGTCAAAGGAAAACCCAAAAACTGCCCGCAGGGAGGCTGGCCGCCCTGGCCTCCAGGCTATGGGGCAGAGGCCAACGCAGAGCCCTCCGAGGTGGCCACACGACAACAGGTGCCCACTCCTCTCCACTTTGCCAGAATGACCTGAGCGGCATGGGCCTTGCCCCCACCAAACACCAGTGACAATCCCGACTGAACCACAGCCGTGTTCTAGCCCAGCGTGTCGGTAAGGCCAGAACCAATGGGTGCCAGGGCCCTGGCCTCCAAGGGAATGAGCATCCCCTGGGCTGCCCGGTCCATGGGAGCGTGTTCCTGCCCGCATGGAATTACCCTCTGGCACCCTCTGCCCAACAGACTCCCCTGTTGGCCACAGGATGCTGCAGCGTGGGCATCCGCAGACAGGCTTTGGCCTTTGCAAGGATGCGGCCCGCTGCAGGCAACATGTCCCCTTCCCATGGTCCAGGAACACCAGTGTGGCCCTCACAGTGAGCACAAGGGCTGCAGCCCCACAGGCCAAGGGCACAGTGAGAGAAGACGTCTCTGTCACAAAGGGAGGCCAACCCCTTCCCAACTCCATGTGCTGCCATGGCACTGTGCCTGGCCTTGTAGCTCTCAGGCCCCCACCCGGCTGCGAGGCCACCACAGAGGAGTCTCCAACCCACCAGAACAGACATGGAACAACTGTGTCAAGTCCAATAGACAGAACCTTGTAGAGTAACTCTTTCACCTCCCCAGCTCTGTGACCACAGAGACAAGGTCTCCATGGCAGGACTGGCTGGCAATAAGTTCTTCGTCCAGGGCCCATTGAAAGGCATGAACACCGCCGCTGGGTGCCCTTCCTTGGGAGCCCCAGGGCCAGGAGTGCACACAGGAGTGGGACCACAGTGGCTAATCTGTGCACCCTGAGGCCAGCCCTGGTAGACATGCTTCACCCCCTGAGAGGAGGCCTGAGCCTTCCCAGGAACCCACAACTGACCTGGGAATACCATGAGACACTAGATCTGAGCAGGCCTATGGAATCACCCAGGGTGCAGTCCTCTGCAGACCGTGCCTTTACCGTCCAGTCCAATGGTCAGCACAGCATCTTGACTTCCACCCTGGGCCCAAAGCACAGGCATTGCTTGCCGACTTGTGTGTGGACCGGGGTTTATTCCCAAGGTGGCACGTGCTGCAAACCAGACTTATGCCTTGGCCCACCACCCCGAGCCATGGGCCACTCCACATACACCAGCGAGGGAAGGCGCTCATCCAGGAATCCCATCTGGCTCAAGCTGGGGTTCCCCGCAAGGCTAGGCAAGCTCCCATGCTTGGCAACTCAACACTCTCGGCCATGAGCTATGCCCGAGGTGCCATCCTGGCCCACACAGGTCCCTGCCCTCGGCTCCCAGGGCTGGCATCAGTCATGCCATTGAAATCCTAGTAGGCCTTGGGGACCATTTGCCCCATGCGACCCAAGACACTGGCCATCCCCCTCAGGACCTGCGAGCCCTGGATGTCCCAGTAAGCTGGGGAAACAGTTCCTGGACCGTGAGGCCTCAGGAAAGCTCTCCCATGCTGAGGTCCTCGGTGCTGGTAGTTGAAGGAGTGTGACCCAGGGGAAGCTGCTGTCCCTCACGCTTATGTTCCCTGGGGCAGATAACGTTCTGGACCTCAATTTCGATGAGAATGACTATAGTGAGTTCTCACTCTTTTTGTTCAGCTTTCCACGGAATGGTGTTGATGGAGGCATCATCAATCTGAGCTCATTTGGGGCTGCCTGGCTAACTGAACCAGGCAGGCTGGGAAGCTCTGAGAGATAAGACTATGGCCTCAGAGTCTTCCAGAGACATGAGCCAGGCAGAGCCACACCACTGAGCCAGTAGGACTATCAAGCCCCTCTAGGAGCCAACTCTACACGTGGAGAAAAATCCTTGGGATTCTCTCTCTCCCTTTCCTCTTTCCCTTCTCATGTGCATGCTCTGTTACTTTCACAAAATAAAGAAATCAAGTTTAAAAAAATGAAAGACGCCCTAAATAAATGTAAAAGAGATATCATATTTATAGACTGGTAGATTCAACATAGGAAAATTGTTCATTATACCCACAGTTTTCTAAAGATCTTCTGCAATAGCTATTAAGATTAGAGCAGATTTTTTTGTAGATATAGGCTGATTTTATATATATATATATATATATATATATATATATATATATATATATAGGCAAAGGTATAGCCAAAGCAGTTTTTGATAAGGAAGAATTATGTTAGAGAAATCAAACTATAGTTAAAAAATATTATAAATATACATTAATCAAGGAGTAGGCACAGAGATGTATAGGACAGATTTCAGAAACGGATCCATATAAAATGTCCATTTGTTTTTTCACAAAGATACAAGAAGAACTCAATTTGATTATCAGCAAATGGTGTTAGAATAATTATCATACAACACCAAGGACAAAACAAAAACAAAAAATCAAAACAAAGCCTCAAACTAATCCTCACACCATATACAAAAATTAACTCAAGATAGGCATACCTGAGTAGCTTGGTAAGCTAAGCATCCAACTTTGGCTCAAATCATGATTTCAAGGTTCATGGGATCGAGCACCACATCAGGGTCTATACTGACAGCTCAGAACCTAGAGCCTGATTCAGATTCTGTGTCTCCCTCTCTCTCTGTCCCTCCTCCACTTGCACTCTGTCTCTCTCTCACACACACAAATAAATAAACACTGAAAAATCAACTCAAAATGAATATAGGTCTAAATTATACATCTTTATGAAACACTAAACTATAGGAGATATCCTAAGAGAAAATCCTTATGACCTGGAGTTAGCTATTAAACATGCAACCAAAAATATAAACTTTCCTGTGAGAAATACACTGTTAGAGGATGAAAACAATAAGCCACAGACTATGAAAAAATACTTAGAAATCACGTATCTAACACAAAAGACTTTCATGGTATATGGCAAACTCTCTAATCTCAGCATAAGAAAATAACAATCCTGTTAGAAAAAGAGCAAAAATATAAACTGAAACTTAAAGAAGATACATGGGTGAGAAGCACAAAATGAATGTTCAATATCATTATTCATTAGAATGGTGCACACAGTTTTAATTTTTATTTTATTCTCAAATTATTATCTAAATTCTAGTTAACATGCACTGAAGTACTGGTTTCAGGAGTAGATTTCAGTAATTCCTCACTTACATACAACAGCATAATAAGTGCCCTCCTTAATACCCATCACCCATCTGGCCCATCCTCCTCAACTTCTCTCCATTAACACTCAGTTTGCTCTCTAAGAGTCTCTTGCAGTTTCTTTACCCCTCTCTTTTTTCTTCACCTCACCTCCCAAATGTTTATCTGCTTTGTTTCTTAAATATCACAAGTGAAATCCTGTGATACCTTTCTCTGACTTATTTCACTTGCATAATATACTAGTTCCATCCACATTTTTGCAAATGGCAAGATTTCTTTCTTTTTGATGGCAGAGTAATATTCCATTTTACACACACACACACACACACACACACACACACACACTCATTCATCTTTGGGCTCTTACCATAGTTTGACTATTGTTGAAAATGCTGCTATAAACATCAGAGTGTATGTACACTTTTAAATCTGTACTTTTGTATACTTTGGGTAAATAGTAATGCAATTGCTATGTTGTAGGGTGGTTCTATTTTTTTTGAGGAACCTCCCTGTTTGAAAGTGGCTGCACCAGTTTGCATTCCCACCAACAGTGCAATAGGGTTCCCCTTTCTCCTCATCCTCACCAACATCTGTGGTTTCTTGTGTGGTTAATTGTGGCCGTTCTGACATGTGTGAGGTGGTATTGCATTATGGTTTTGATTTGTATTTCCCTGATGAGCATCTTTTCATTTGTCTGTTAGTCATCTGGATGTCTTCTTTGGAAAAATGTCTATTCATGTCTTCTGTCCATTTCTTAACTGGATTATTTGTTTTTTAGGTTCTGAGTTTGATAAGCACATTATAGATTTTGCATACTAGCCTTTATCAGATAGGTCATTTACAAATGTCCTGTCCCATTCTGTAGGCTGCCTTTTATTTTTGTTGATTTTTTTCCTTCACTGTGTAGAAGCTTTTAATCTTGATGAAGTCCCAACAGTTTATTTTTGCTTTTGTCTCCATTGCATCTAGTGATGTGTCTAGGAAGAAGTTGCTATGTCTGAGGTCAAAGACGTTGGTGTCTATGTTCTCCTCTTGATTTTCATGCTTTATGGTCTCACATTTAGCTTTCACCCATCTCGAATTTATTTTTGTGTATGGTATAAGAAAACAGTCCAGTTTCATTCTTCTGCTTGTTGCTGTCCAGTTTTCCCAAAACCATTTGAAGAGACTGTCTTTTTTCCCATTGGATATTCTTTCCTGCTTTGTCGAAGGTTACTTGAAAATATAGCTGTGGGTCCATTTCTGGGTTTTCTATTCTGTTCCATTGATGTATATGTGTCTATTTTTGTGCTAGTACCATACTGTCTTGATGACTACAGCTTTGTAATATAGCTTGAAGTCCGGAATCATGATGCCTCCAGCTTTTCTTTACCTTTTCAGGATTGCTTGGGATATTTGTGCTGTGTGTGTATGTGTGTGTGTGTGTGTGTGTGTGTGTGTGTGTGTGTGTTTGTGATTCCATACAAATTTTAGGATTATCTGTTCTAGATCTGTGAAAAAATGTTGGTGGTATTTTAATAGGGATTGCATTAAACGTGTAGATTGCTTTTGGTAGTATAGATATTTTAAAAATGATTGTTCTTCCAACCCATGAACACAGAATGTTTCCATTTCTTGATCTTCAGAGAGTGTGGGTAGCTCAGTCAGTAGAGCATCCCACTCTTGACTTTGGCTCTGGTCATAATCTCAGTTCGTGAGTTCAGGCCCTACATCAGACTCTGCACTGATAGTGTGGAGTCTGCTTGGGATTCTTTCCCACACCAATCCCCGCTCTCTGCCTCTTCCTTTCTCTCACTATTAATTAATTAATTAATTAATTAAAAAAATACAAAGTACAGATCTTCTACCTCTTTGGTTAGGTTTATTCTTAGGTATCTTATGGGTTTTGATGTCATTGTAACTGGGATTGATTCTTTTCTTTTTCTGCTGCTTCATTATTTGTGTATAAAATTCAACATATTTCTTTTTTTTTCTTTAACACTTATTCATTTTTGAAAGGCAGAGAGAGACAGAGCGTGAATGGGGAAGGGGCAGAGAGAGAGGGAGACACAGAAACAGAAGCAGGTTCCAGGCTCTGAGCTATCAGCACAGAGCCCAATGCGGGGCTCGAACTCACGGACCACAAGATCATGACCTGAGCCGAAGTCAGCCACTTAACCGACTGAGCCACCCAGGCGCCCCTAAAATTCAACATATTTCTGTATGTTGATTCTATATCCTGTGACTTTGCTGAATTCAAGTGTTAGTTCTATCAATTTTTTTGGTGGAGCCTTTTGGGTTTTCTACATGGAGCATCACATCATCTGCAAATAGCGAAAGTTTGACTTCCTCCTTGCCAATGTGCATCTCTTTTATTTCTTTTTGTTTGGGTACTGAGGCTAAGACTTCCAGGACTATGTTAAATAGTACTGGTGAGACTGGACATTCCTGCCTTTTTCCTGACCATAGGGTTCTTATCCATTATTTTATCAATGTGGTGTATTACACTGATTGATTTGTGAATATTGAACCAGCCCTGAAAGCCCAGGAATAAACCCCACTGTGGTGAATAATTCCTCTAATGTACTGTTGTATTTGATTTTCTAGTATCTTGTTGAGAATTTTTGCATCCATTTTCATCAGGGATATTGGCCTGTAATTCTCCTTTTTAGTGGGGTCTTTGGTTTTGGGATCAAGGTAATGCTAACTTCATAGAAGACTTTTGGATGTTTTTCTTCCATTTATATTTTTTGGAACAATATGAGAAGAAAGGTATTACCTATTCATTATTTTTTAATTTATTTTTTTAAATTTACATCCAAGTTAATTAGCATATAGTGCAACAATGATTTAAGGAGTAGATTCCTTAATGCCCCTTACCCATTTAGTCTATCCCCCCTCCCACAACCCCTCCAATGACCCTCAGTTTGTTCTCCATATTTCAGAGTCTCTTATGTTTTGTCCCAGGTATTACACCTTCTTTAAATGTCTGGTAAAACTGCCTTGGGAATTCATTGGGCCCTGGCCTTTTGTTTATGAGGAGATTTTTTTTAACATTTTATTTTTGAGAGAGAAGAATATAAACAGGGTAGGGGCCGAGAGAGAGGGAGACAGAAGATCTGAAGCAGGCTCTGCACTGACAGCAGCAAGCCTGATGTGGGGCTCAAACTCACAAACTCTGAGATCATGACTTGAGCCGAAGTCGATACTCAACCAACTGAGCCACCCAAAGGCCCCTATTGGGGGATTTTTGATTACTGATTCAATTTATTTGCTGTTTATGGGTCTGTTACAATTTTCTATTTCTCCTGTTTAAATTTTGGTAGTTTGTATTTTTCTAGAAATTTTCCCATTTCTTCCAAATTGCCCTTCCAAAGTTTATTTTATATAATTTTTAATAATATTCCCTTATGATCATTTGTATTTCTGTGGTATTTGTTATAATATCTCCCCTTTCATTTGTGATTTTATGTATTCGGGTCCTTTCTCTTTCCTTTTTGAAAATTCTGGCAAGGGGTTTATCAATTTTATTAATTCTTCATAGAACCAGCTTTTAGTTTCATTGATCTGTTCTACTGTTTTTTGTTTGTTTGTTTCTGTATCTTTTATTTCTGCTCTAATCTTTATTATTTCACTTCTTTGGCTGCCTTTAAGCTTTATTTGCTGTTCCTTTCTAGATCTTTTAGGTATAAAGTTAGATTGTGTATTTGATACTTTTCTTCCTTCTTGAGGTAGGCCTGTATTGCAATATACTTTCCTTTTAGGACTGCCTTTGCTGCATTCCAAAGATTCTGGACAGCCATGTTTTCATTTTTATTTGCTTCCATGTACTTTTTTTAATTGCTTCTTTAATTTCCTGATTGACCCATTCATTCTTTAGTAGGATGCTATTTTTTATGTTATTTATTTATTTATTTTGAGAGGTGGGGGGGTTGCATAGGGAAGAGACAGACAATCCCAAGCAGTCTCCACACTGTCGGCACAGAGCCCAACATAGGGCTTGGTCCCAAAAATCACTAGTTCATGACTGGAGCCAAAATCAAGAGTCAGGCACTTAAATGACTGAGCCATTTTAGCCCCTAGCCTCCATGTATTTGTGGTCTTTCCAATTTTTTTTCTTGTGGCTGACTTCCAGTTTCATAGTGTTGTGGTCTAAAAATATGCACAGAATGATCTTGATCTCTTTGTACTGGTTGAGGGCTGATTTGTGACCCAGTGTGTGATCTATTGTGGAGAATGTTCCATGTGCACTGGAAAAGAATGTGTAAGAATCTGTTTCTTAGGATAAGTTGACTGCAGGGGAAAAGCTCTTATTTTTTCCCGAGGATGATATTAGCTGTGGGTCTCTCATATATGGCCTTTATGATGTTGAGGTACCTTCCCTCTATCCCTACTTTGTTGAGGGTGATTATCAAGAATGGATGCTGTATGTTGTCAAATGCTTTTCTTGCATTTTCTTGTATCTGTTAAGTACATCTTGTCCAGTGTGTCATTCAAAGTCACTGGTTTCTTGTTAATTTTCTGGTTAGATTATGCACACACATTTTAAAATGGCTAAAGTAAGGGGTGCCTGGGTGGTTCAGTCAGGTAAGCATCTGACTTCCACTCAGGTCATGATCTCACAGTTCATGGGTTTGGGCCCCACATCAGGCTCTGAGCCATCAGCACATCCTGCTTCAGATTCTGTCTCTCCCTCTCCCTCTGCCCCTCCCCTCACTTGCACTCTGTCTCTCTTTCAAAAATAAGTAAATATCAAAAAATTTTTAAATGGCTAAAGTAAAACATATTGACTGTACCAAGTGCTCATAAAGATGCAGAGCAACAGGATGTCCTATGCATTTCTGTCAGGAATATAAAATGATCCCAAAACTTAGGAAAATATTTAGGCAGTTTCTATTAAATTAAACATACTCACCACACAATATAGCAAAACTCAATAATGAATATTTACTGTATAGCAAGTGTTGGCAAAATATGTCCCAGTGGCCAACTGCCACTTTTGTAAGTAAAGTTTCATGGGAACACAGCCACACTCATTAATTTAAGCTGCAGTAACTGAGATGTGTACTCTGCGACAGGGACTGTATGGACCTGAAATCTAGACAGTGTATTATCTGACACTTCAAGAAAAAGTTTGCTGATCCCTGCTATTGAAAACAACTTAGGTTTGCAGAGAAACCTATAGATGAATTTTCATAGCAGTTTTACTCATAATAGACCCAAACTGGAAACAACACGAATGCCATTCAATGGATGAATGGATAAATAAATGGTGTACATCCACAGAATGGAATATTGTTCTACAATAAAAAAGAGACTATTGATTCAAACTATAGCTTCAATGTATCTCAGGGGAATGATGCTTAGTGAAATATCCTAAAAGTTACATTAGGTATGATTTCATTTATCTAACATTCCCAAAAGACAAAACCATAGGAATAGAGAAAATTAATTAGTGTATACCAGGAGTAGGATATAACTGTAAAGGGTTAAGGAAATTTGGGGAGTTAAAGGACAAAATACACAACAGTTCTGTATACTGATTTTGGTCATCAATACAAAAATCCACACATGTTAAAATTCAAAGAAATATACACTAAAATAAAAAAAAAACAGAATTTATAATAACTTAAAAAGATTTTGATGTCAAAAGTAACAAGAATAAAATACCTTCAATATTAAGACTTCTGAATACCTAAGCACATTATCATAAGAGAAAAATGGATATGTAAATAAACACATGAAAAAATACTCAATTATATAAAAAATGTGAATAAAAAATACTACCTGATATTATTTGCTGAAATGCCTGTGTTAAAGAGATAACACTCTTTTTTTAAAAGTTAGCTCTATGCCCAATGTGGGGCTTGAACTCACAACCCCAAAAATCAAGAGTAGTAAACTCTAGTGACCGAGCCAGCCAGGTGCCCCAAAGAGAGACTCTTGACACACCCTAAAAAAATCAATCATCAGTCTATAGGACAATATTCCTAGAAGTGTATTAACCAATATTTAGACTAGTTTTATTTGATATTTCAAACTTTCAATTGAAGTATAATATAGATACAGCAAAGTGCATGCATTAAATTATAGAAATCAATAAATTTGCATCTTCCAAAAACAGCAGGTAATCAATAAACATATCCAGAAACAAACACTACCAGCATTCCAGAAACCACCCAGGTATCTTTCTCCATGACTATCTTTAACAGATATTATCTTCTTTGCCCTATGTGTTAATTTTTACTATAGTTTTATAGTAAGCCTTAAAATAACATAGTGTAAAGTCTCTGACTTTATAAGTTTTTCAGAATATCTTTTGCTATTATAGTTGTTTTACCTTTGACATTAATTTTAGAATGACCTTGTTGATATCTACAAAGAAATTGCAATATTTTTTATTTGGATTATACTGAATCTACAAATGAAATTGGGGTAACTGACAGTTCCACTATTTTGAAACTTCTGACCCATAAACAGAATATATCTCTACTTTTATTTAGGTCTTCTTTGATAACTTGATCAGTGTTTTGCAAAGATACTGTACATATTTTATTGCATTACAGAAGTCCCTCATTTTTTGTGCTATTATAAATGGGATTTATCTCAAAGTTCAATTGTTTGTTGCTATTATATAGTAATATAATTGACTTTTGTATATTGGCCTTGTATCTTGCAAACTTGCTAAACTAAGTTTTCAGTTCTGGGAGTGTTATTGTAGGCTCTTTGGGATTTTCTAACATAAGTAATTGAGTTGTCTGCAAAGAAATCTTTGTTTCTTACTTTGTGATCTTTATGCCTTTATTTACATTTCTTGCCCTGTTGCATGGTCATTACTGTACAGAACAATATAAATAGAAGCGATGGGAGAGGACATTGTTGTCTTGTTCCCAGTCTTGGAAGAAAGTACTTAGAAAAAAACACATTGGGTAGTACACTTTTAATACCTACCCTTAACAGCATAAATATTATATGTTGATATACTTCGGTACTTTGAGATAGCAGATATGCACTGCAAACATACATTAATGTAAGTATTATATAAATATACAGATAGTAAAATATAAAAGTGGGTATTTGTAGGATCATATTTATTAGACCAAATTATGTGCTAGTATTCCTTTCATTTACATTCATTCTCAATTTTTTCTCAATTTTTTTTTTAATAATGGAAGTTTTAGAGTCCATTTCAGTATCTGGTAGGGCTTTTTTATTTTCTGATGTTACAATTATTAGTGTTCATGGTTATTTTATTCATTGAGTTCATTTGAATTGTCTTGCTAGATTCTGGAGAAATAAATACACACATTAAAATACATACATACATAAACACATATATAAGCATAAAGAGAACACAAAAACAATTTCTCATTGAAACAATGTATGACAAGAACTTTATCAAGAAAAAAACCATTTACCTATTCCCAAAGTATGAACACCAACCTCAAGGTAACATAAAACCTTCTATGTAATCATGCCAAGGAAGATACAGACTATTTCCCTTATTGACGGATGTTTCAAATTTAACAGAAAATAATGATTAATAATTTAATATATGAAATTTCATTATCTATCCACCTGATTAATTCAACCTAATATCTTTTATGAGACAAATATTATATGGAAAATTGAACTGTTTTGTGTTTTAGAAAAACTTTATTGTGTTTGGGTATTTATCAATTAAATGAAGGCCTTAGAAAGAGCTCATAAAATCCAGCATATAATTGTCCACATCAAAAATATCTAATTAATGTAAAATCTCAATGATGAAAAAAGTAGCAATAATGATCCATAATGATCTTATAAATCTGACCAAAATGATCTGACTATGATAATCTTAATCATGGGATCAACATTACAAAACCATCGTAATTTTTAAGGGAACTTCCAAGCATACCTTAATTCGTATTTCACTGCAATACAAAACAAAACAACTAAACAATTTTCCAAAGTTCTTCATTTTGTTAATCCACACAAAACTCTGATAAAGTAAAATTTACAATTTGGAAATGAGGGTGGATACCAAATAAAAGGACACATAATGAAAATATTCTCCAGAAAGTCATTGAAAAGATGAACACAGAGACCTTAGGGTATGGCACAGATCACATGACATATGAATTTAAAGAAAGCTGGTATAGTTACTCACTGCTCTTCTTAGAAGTGGAGGACTTCATTCCACCCCGTCTAACTCAGAAAAACATGACAGAAAGAAAAGCAAAGACACAGTCTCTGAAAAATTTCTACAGTGAAAAATAACAAACACTAAAATTGATTCCATTGTCAATATTTAATATAGGTATGCAGTGTTCCCTTCTTTCAGCCAACACTAGTGAAACTTTCAGTACTCGTCACAGTTGCTTGACCTCTTAATTCAACCTTTCTTTTGTTTCCTCATTTATTACTTAAGAACATATTTCCTATATACTAATACCTACGTACAACTCTCCATTCAAAGTGAACAAAATGAAGCAAGTTTTGGGTCATACAGTATATCTAAAGTTTCATACTGCTTCATGAGATAGAAGGCTAATGCCCTGCACCAAAAGAAATAAAAGGCATGCTCACAGTGGTATTGTGTTGTCACTTAGGATCATCAAATACAGCCAGGCTCTGAGAGTCTTATTTGTCCTATTAGAGGGCCACTCATCTGGACCTCAGATTGACATCTGGAATGAGTCCCTCAGCATCCTCAGACAATTGTGCTCATCATTGATCCAGACAAACATCCTCCCAAACAAATAAGCATTTCCATAGCCAGGCTTATTTTCTTCAGTCTTATCTACTGAATTATAAAGTAAATGTGTAATGGATAGTTTATTTAGTATCTAAATAATTGAACTCTAATGTACACAGGGCAAAAAAAGCATATGACTTTTCTAATAAAATTACATAAAATCTATTGGGAAAATAAAAAAAAATTGTCAACTGAAATTTCAAGGAGTAATGGGGAAGTATTTACAAATGTGGTAGCAAAAAAGGTGTGATTATAGTAGAATATGAGTAGAAACATTTGGAAAATACTCTTGATTTTCCAATAATAAAAAGATAAATAAATATTTTGGCACATTTAATTATCTCTACAAGATAATTTGCATATATATCAATGATTCCCTGAGATTATTCAGGTTACTTCAAAGAGATTTTTTTTGCTTAATGAGGGAAATTAATAATAATGAATATTTAAGAAACTAGGCACTTGTGGGTGAGAAGCCTATTATAAAAATATTCTACCTTGGGCCTCTGAAATAATGAGCCTAGAATCCCGAATTTCTGACATCACTGGCCACAAATCCTGTGTGATTTCAAAAGCATCAGAACAGCTGTTCATCTCTTTTCCCTGAAGTATGGTAAGTTGTTCCAGTCTTTGACCTGCAGCAAAACACCACAAATAATATAAATAAGATCATAAAATACATGAAATTCATCGATTCTGTAGTGATCACCATAATGCATCCCCACACTTCTAACACTTGCCACATAAATCACAGCTGCTTGGTCCTTTGCCATCTTTGCCATCTCATTTCTTCACTTATTTCCTCTTTGAATTATTCACTCTGTAAATAGTCAACAATCCTCTCTACTATGGAAATTAGTGCCACAGCAATTTTCTCTTTGAGAAATTCTAAAATTATATTCTACCAAATAAAGACTTGATGAAAATGCTCTTTGGTGGGTAAAATGAAGAGCACATGACAAGGGTGTTGTGAGCCTTATATTTGGGAAGTAATAGATAAGAACTTTGAAAATCTATTACAAACAACACAAAAACTGATGAAACAATGGTAAGAATAAAAATAACAGATGGAAAATTTCATAAGATAATGGAAATTATAAAAAACAAATGGAAAAGAACATCATAAAGGCAAGACATAAGAGGACTAATATGGAATAAGCATGGCTGATCCTTATTTAACAGAGAATGCAATCCTGGGAATTCATGGATAGGCTAGCAGAGGTCTTTGAAGGATAAATTCAAGTGAACTGGGGAACTCGAAGTGTTAGGAACAGGAGCTGGACTTCAGAGGCTATACAACATTTCATTCCATTTACTTAAAAACATTTTTTTAATGTTTATTTACTTTTGAGGGAAAGACATAGACAGAGGCAAGAGCAGGGGAGGGTCAGAGAGGGATACACAGAATCCGAAGCAGGCTCCAGGCTCTGAGCTGTTAGCACAGAGCCTGATGCAGGGCTTGAACTCACAGATCCCAAGATCATGATCTGAACTGAAGTCAGATGCTTAACCAACTAGGCCACCGAGGTGTCCCTGTTTGATTCTACTTGAGTGACATTTTGTTAAAGGCAAAACTATAAAAACAGTGTTGTAAGAGATTATGGAGTCAAATGAGGGTTGACTACAGAGTGTAGACAAAGAGGATTTTAGGGGCAATGGAACCCCTCCATATCAAAATTATGGTGTTTTATATACTATTAATTTGTCACAACCCATATAACTGCACATGACAAAAAATGAAATTTAATGTAGGTAAAATAAAAATAAATTACATAACAAGTACAAATATAAACTTGAAAACAGTCTGGGAAAGAACACTGGGACTAGTGTTCATAATACCCACTGCACACTCCTGTGTATTAAACCTGTATATTTATTAGCAGGCACATATGCACAGGAACACCATTTAACCAACGAACAAGATAATCATAGATTAAATGTTTAATACATACAAGAGTGGTATAATTCAAACTCATCAAAATTGCAGGCTAGCTCTAAAATAGTAAGTAGAAGACCACCCTCGTTTGTTTAGAAAAGAAACAGTGTACCCTTCACCAACAGTGACTTTGTTTTTCATTTTCTTCACATTTTTCACAATGTATGAATGTAAAATCCAAGCATTATCATTCAAAAGGACACTTTTCACTTGATGCTTGTGAGAAAGGATAGACCCTGAAGTCATTCATGAAATCACACTAAAAAACATACATAATGTAACATAAAATAACCCTAAAACATACTGAACCACTTGGTTGATGCACCACATCAACGATGAAGCCCACAAGAGGAAGTTTTTCATTGCAGTTCTACATGAATATTATGAAGAAAACCAGTATAATTTCTGTGGCAAAATACTACTCCTCTGAACAATCCCTACTATCCTTGAGTATTATTTAATTCATTTTTTTCTAGATACCTGTTCTATATCTTAATGTTATAAGGCAAGGAAATGCTTTTTATTCAAACCTACATTGATTCCATAACATTTAAACCTGAGAATACAAAAGCAAAAATGTGCAACGATGAAAAACATATACACCCATTGAATCAACAAAGTGTGAGGAAATAGACTTCAACTGTGTATATCACACTTATTCAATTTAATTAATTATGTCTACAATAAGAATTTCCACCAATATTCAACAGAATATTAACTGTGCACAGATGCAACAAATATGATATTAAAAGTCCTGGTCAGGCAGTTCCTCAAAATAGTAACATAGATTTACCATATTCTCACCCCTAAAAAATAATTTAAAAAAATACGTATATACAAAAGCCTCTATACAAATGTTCATAGCAAAGTTGTTCATAATAAACAAAAAGGGGAAATGCAAATATCCACTAAATGATAAATAGATAAGCAAAATCTGATATATCCATACAATGGGATATTGCTCATCCATAAAAAAGGAATGGGTATCTGATACCTGATCAACATGGCTGAACTGTGCTAAGTAATACCTGTATGCACCTGCATTTGAACCAAATACATTGCAAGCTATGATTCGCTTTTATCCCCTAAATCATTTTAATTTTTTCAAAACAAGGATTTTCTACTACATAGCTACAGTATTGTTATCAAAGTTGGTAATTAATATCTGCCTTATATAATACTATAATCTATTTATGAACTTTTTTAGAATTTTTCCAGTTTCCCTTTAATGTCTTTTATAGAAATCCTGAATCAATATTGTATTCAGTTTTCATATCTATTTAGTCTAACTTAATCTAGATATTATGTTTAAAGACTAAATCCCAGTGTTTTTGTGGAGGGGTTTTTTGTTTTGTATAATGTCATGCCAGCTGAATCTAATATGTTCTCCAGAGTTGATTCACATTTATTCACTTTTGTCTGAGATACTACAGAAATAAGGCTACGTTCTTCTAGGTGCTTCCTATAGTGATGCCAGATGATTCCATCACTGATGGTATTATCTTTTATCTCTTACTTAATTCAGGTAGTGTCTACCAGGTTCTCCACCACAAAGTTATCTTCTCTTTGTAAATAATAAGTATATCATGGAGGAGATAATAACAATCTATAAAAGTATCTTGTTTCTCCTCAAACTTTCTCCAAGAAATTTTAGCATCCTTTGATGTTTCCTGGTTGAAACAATTATTATGATCATTCCCAAATATTTTATATCACTTCTACCACATTTATTACAACTTTATGTCTAATGGGACTTCAGTTTCTACACTACTTATCCATTCATTCACTCGTTCATTCACAGATTAATGTTATAAACATCATTATTATTAACCAGTTCTTTTCATTCTTAAAGAGATTTTACATGTTCACACATCTCTGAATTTTATCAGTCAAAACCAGAGATGGCTCACTGCTGTGTCCAGCAGTCCTCTTCAACAGAGGCAGCCTTACCCATCTATGAAAGCTTTCTCCTTCTGTACTTCTACTCCTCCTTCGGTTTCCACGATGTTCCAGAGCCCCAACTGGGAGTATCTTAAATAGTCCATTTCCCCCTCAAAATACCAGAAGATAAAAAGGCAAAGTTAGAAACTATAAACCAATTTTTCTAAACATAATCTAGCCACTGTTGTGGCATAGTCAGGCAGAATTTGTCACAATTCTCTTTATTATTTTGGCCAACATTTTACCTATTAGCTATGAGTTGATAATTATACTTGCAAAACACAAAGTGTGCGCTTCAGAAAAGGGTTCGAATGAATGGAGATAACTGGGGGAAAGTGAACTGATTATGAAACATATAGTCAAAGGAGATAGTTTAGAATCCAGACTATATGGTCATAAATTACACACACAAAATATTCCAATATGAGATTATAACATTTAAGTTTCTATCAGTTGGGGATTGTGTCTTCACTCTGAGATCCTCACTGGCTTTCCCCCTACTATCTGCAGTATTTATGTTTGGATATTGCCTATCATTATATCTCTTCCAAAGGTGGTTTCTTCCATTTAGTGACACTCCTCCTGTTGGCCATTGGTTTGTACTTTGAACTGTGCTCCCATGGGATCCCAGAGCTCTATCTATGAAGTGGTTTCTGCTGAGGAAGACAGTATCCCACCTCCTAAGCACTGCCTCCCCATATTTCCAGAGATCATTGTCTGTAGCTTTACACCATGGAATTTTCCACAAACCAGTATCTTGGCATAATTTTCTCCTATTCTTACAATATCTCAATACTTATACTTTTTAGCATGAGGAATTGCACTGGAAAATTCTTATGGCTCTGACCTTAAAAACACAGGGAGAATGAATATAACCTCAGAAATATGCATTCTTCCCCAAAACATTGTTTTACTCAATGGGTTAGGCAAAATACAAGCACTTTTAATTATCTTCCAATGGCTGTTATACCATAGGGTTGTGGGTTTTTTTTTTTAAGTTGAAAGTAATAGTATGAATCACATAATCAAACACAACCTATTTACACAATCAGACTCAGTTTCTAGCACAGACTGTTTCTATTTTATTTTTTAAAAAGTAATAAATATCTGTACAATTACTATTAGAATTAATTGAGATAGTTCATGAAAGCATTTATCTTGTCATTTGGTACCTACACTAAGAACTCAATAAATGCTATTTGTAATTGAAATACGTGTATTTGAAATCACACACACGCACACACACAAACACAAAAATGAAATAGCAAAATAATGACCAGAACTCATTATCAACATTTTAAAATATTCTTCCTATAAAATTGGTTTATTGACCATATCTGCACAATCACATTTGTATATCATTTTACAAGAATGAAATACAATGTTATTGCCTCAAACATACTTGGTACTCAATAATGGGTATATAAAGCCTGGGTTTTCAAACCAATTAATTTAAACATACATTACCAGATAGAATAGAATATAAACAAGTTGGATAAATGTATCAACATTAATTTACTTAAAATCATGACTTTAGATAAACAGGTTACTAACAATTTTACAAGTACAACTAAGGCTGTAATGATTATCCTTGAGTTTACATACATCTTTGAACACTTAGGTAAATTTTTAAAAATAAAATTGTAAGTCAAAATGTGCTAATTTCCATCTATTTTCCACTGTCTTCTGGAAAGATTATAAAACACCAGGACTGCCAAATTTTCCATGGTTGGTTAACAAATATACCTTTTAATCTGATAGGTGAAAAAAGACAATTGTTGACTTATTGCATTATGGGTGTGTGTGTATGTGCAAAAATACATTTAATTTTATTATATATTTATAATAATTTATAATTATTTCATATATATTATAAAGATTGGTATGGTTGAGCATATTATATGCTCCTGGCCATTCACAATGCTTTTCTTTTCTGAATTATTCCTATCTATATCCCAATTATGTACTGGGATGCTTATCTGAGTGAGGCTTTCATAGAATATTAACACAAAATTGGTCATATAAATTTTAAGTAAATATATGTTTTATTTGACTTCAAAAACAGAAATAGCCCAAGTGTAATTTTAAGTTACCAGATTTTAGAGACTTTTTCTCGTCTAAACCCTCCATGCAATTAACATGAGAAAACAAGAGTAAACTTGGAAGACGTGTACTGTTGACTATTTCAAGTTTTTATAAACTAGGTTAAATAATAGATTTAGAATATATGAATCCTGTTCTGGGATGCTGAAACAATTACAACTGCTCAGATGAAATCAGAACAGACTAAAGTCATTGTATAAGGAGCCTGGATACAATGAAGGAAGCTCAGAGATACCATTTTGATTCAAACTATGCTGAAGGAGAAAAGAAATCAGGCAAGATTTTGGTCACAAATTCCTTGGCAACCTTACAGATGGAATATGAGAGAAATACATTCAATTTTGAAATATAATTTATTGGTTATAACAGGAAAGGAGTTCATGTCACTCTAATTCTTTATACAGTGCTGGTTTTACATTGTTTAGATTATGGTGGAATGTAGCACTCATAGGACTCTCTTGTGAAGAAAATACGGCAAAGGAGGGAAAATAATTTTAATGAAAATAAAATGGAGAAGTAATTCTTAGATATTTTTACTATGTGTCTGAGTTAATCTGATCATTGTTCAGGTTCTTGTTTAACCAATGCTATAGTTCAGGAATTGGTAATTCAAGCCTATAGGCTGCTGTTGTAAAGTTTTACTGGAATACAGCAACACTTATTCAATTACACACTGTGTTTGTCTGCTTTCATACTACAACAGCAGGATGGATTAATTGCAACAGAGATTATACAGCCTGAAAAAGTAAAACTGTCATTTGCTCCTTTACAGAAAAGATTTGCCAATTCATGGTCTAGTATAATACAGACTGAGGCAATAATTCCAAGTAATTAAAACTTGATTATTAAAATATGGAAGTATAGGAAGGCTGGAAAAGCAGAGTCATTATATTTAGTTTATATTTTCCCATTTCCAGCTTATAGGATGAGGAAGCTTTGTTCTGGTTTTCTGAAATCAAGTATGGTAATAAGGCCAGAATTCTTTCTGGGTAGGTCTCTGACTTAATGGCCCTCAGTAGTCATGCTCTCTTTTTGCTTTCTCTTTCTATACATCATCACCAAAGAGACCACTGTTACCACTGTCCACACACATGCAAAGTAACTCCCTTGGTCCTCCATTTCTATGTTCTTCTGTCTCTTATAACTATATATCCATCCTGCCATTAGATACATAGACAGGCAGTGATGCCCAGGTGGCTCAGTGGGTTGAGTGTCTGACTTCAGCTCAGGTTAGCATCTCACAGTTCATGAGTTAGATCCCTGGATCAGGCTCTGTGCTGACCACTTAGAGCCTGGATTCTGTGTCTCCCTCTCTCTCTGCCCCTCCACCACTCACACTATCTCTCTGTCCCTCTCTCAAAATAAATAAACATTAAAAAAAAGATTATATAGACAGGCAGATACATAGATAGATGATAGGTAAACAAGTAAGATGGAGTAAGATGGATGATAGATTATTGATAGGAAGAGATATACTACAGACAGATTATGGAAAATAAATCGATAGGTAGATGGATGAGAGATAAAAGTAGAATTGGGCAGAATTTAAGAATCATTAACATAAGACATAACAACATCATAGTGTTTCTCAAGACTGAGCATTTGTTTCCACAAAAACATGGAATATTTATCTTACATGTCCACTGGAATTTTATTTCTAAATTTCTCATAACATCATAGAACAATCATATGTTTTGATGGTATGCATGGCAAAAACTGCAACAGCTTTACTTTCTTGAATGATTGTCATGGGGTTGACATGTGGGAGTCATGCCAAAGTGACAAAAAATGCCATTCAAATCAAATTTTATATTTCCCAAATTCACGTTGTAACATGCCTATGTCCCACTTATCTTCAATAAAAAGATGGTATTTCAAGATTAATTCTACAGTAAGAGAAGTCACATAAAATGTTAATAACAGTGTATACTACACAAAATATTCCATATTTCTATTCTTTGACCATAATGGTAGGGTTACCAATTAGTTAAATGAAATGATATTTCTGTCATCAATTCACCCTAATCATTTTCTCTTGGCTTTTCTCCTTAACATAATTATCCACACACTCTCTTACTTTTTCGCTGGAAATATGAAAGCTAAACCAGTCATTTAAAAACATGGTATGATTATATTATATAAAACGTTGTGTATTCCCTGCCAAAGGAGCTCATTTTATCAAAACTGTGAAAGAGAAACAGAGAGGAAGACAAATAAAACTGTTAAGAGCTCTTCAGAAATACCCTTTGTTAAAGTATCAAATCCTGCTTTGTTAGCCAAAGTTTTGTTTCTGCAATCCAAAGAAAGTGGTTATATTCAATGAAAAAAATATGCAACGGGCACCTAGGTGGCTCATTGGTTAAGCATCTCACTTCAGCTCAGGTCATGATCTCACAGTTTGTGAGTTTGAGCCCATCGGCCGGCTCCACACTGAAAGCTCAGAGCCTGGACCCCGCTTCATATTCTGTGTCTTCCTCTGTCTGCCCCTCCCCCACCTATGCTCACTCTCTTTCTCTCTCTCAAAAATACACAAACATTAAAAAAAACAGGGGTGCCTGCGTGGCTCAGTTGGTTAAGGGTCTGACTTTGGATCAGGTCATGACCTCACAGTTCATGGGTTTGAGCCCCATGTTGGGCTCTGTGCTGACAGCTCAGAGCCTGGAGCCTGCTTTCAATTCTGCAACTGGACTCTCTCTCTGCCCCTCCCCCACACATGCTCTGTCTCTCTCTCTCAAAAGTGAATGTTAAAAAACAAATAAATAAAAAATTAAAAAAATATGCAGTATTATCTTTAATATTATCTTTAAAATTCTAGGGATAAAAAAGTCAAACGATAATTATATATTCAGTAACAATATACCTCACTAAAGAATGCTTTAAAAATGCTAAATAAAGGGGCACCTGGGTGGTTCAGTCAATTGAGCATCCGACTTCGGTTCAGGTTATGATCTTCCAGTTCTTGAGTTCAAGCCCTGCATTGGGCTCTGTGCTGAGAGCGCAGAGCCTGGAGCCTGCTTCAGATTCTGTGTTTCCCCCTCTCTCTGCCCCTCCCTGGCTCACTGTCTCTCTCTCAAAACTAAACAAACTTAAAAAAAATTTTTAATGCTAAATAAAGACATTCTCAGATAGAAGAAACCTATGAGATGGAAGAAAACAGAAAAATTATCACCAGTAGTGCTAGTGCTAAAGAAAATTCATTGGGAAGGCAGATAATAATAACAGCAGGCAACATGGATCTTCAGGATAGAAGACCACTGGAACTGGTTAATAAATAAATAGAATTTTTGTTTTGAAAATGTTTTGAATTTTGTTTGAAAATGATGTTTTCAAAAACATACCTACTTGGAACAATTTTATCATTGGCTGTAGGATTAATGGCACATGTGATATCTGACAACTGGCATAAAAAGGGTCAGAGACTAGGAAAATTGACATATATGGTTGCAAGATTCTTGTGTTTTGTAAAGTGATATAAGATTTAGTCTCAAAATATTGCAAACAATTAAATATCTATATCTTAATCATTAGAATACCCCCTAAAATATATAAAGAGGTAGAGTTAAAAAGGTAAAAGAAGATGGAATTCTGAAAAAGAAATTCAAACAACCAAAGAACGCAGGAAAGAGGAAACAGAACAACAACAACAACAAAAACAAACAGGAGAGAGACAATGCAGGAGAGTTCAGACTTAAAAATAAATGATAAAAATGGTAGACATTAATCTATTGTTTCAAAAATTAAATGTAAATTTAATAACTAATCCAACTTCTAAAACTTAAAACATATACCAACTATATGCCATCTAAAATGACAAAACTTTACATATAAACATACAGGCTAAAAAAAAAAAAAGATAAGATTTCCATACAAACAGGAAGCATAAGAAGGCTAGAGTGGCTGTATTGATTTCAGATAAATTTCAAGACTATGTTACCAGAGATAGAGACATTTTATAATATAAGAGGGTCAAATTATAAGGAATACATTAATAATCATGAATGTTTGTGACTAATAAAAGTTTCAAATTATGTGAAATGAAACCAAAAGAAATGAAGTAGAACACAAATTCACAATCATAACTGATGAATTTAACTTCAACTCTTTCATTAATTTATAGTACAAGATAAAATATCAGTCATGGAAGATGTGAACACCACCAACCCTCTCCTAATGGACATTTATAAAACACTATAGCCAAGGATTTTAGAACAACTGTACTTTTGTTCAAATTTTCTATGGTATATTTACCAAGATCAACCACATATTAGGCCAAAAACCAAGTCTCAAAAATCATTCAACTAATAGAGAATATGTTTAAATAACCATAATAAAAATTGGAAATCAATAAACTAAAATATCTTTAAAGAAAAAAAAACAGTGAAGGACATATGTATTTGTGTAGCTAATGACATTTTCTCTGATATTCCACAATTATATGTTCTTAATTTAGTTCTGTTTTAAAGTTAAGCAATCCTTATATGAAAGACTAAGTCCACAAAGAACTAAAATACAACTCCTGAATAATGATTTCACACCTGAGGAAAAGATCTGGCAGAAGTAAATATTTTTACACTGTCATTAAAGTAAGGCATTTTACCAAGGTCAAATAAACTTGCGTTATTAAAAATACTATTGAAGAAAATACTTTGAATTTGGAAAAAAATGTTAGAGCAAAGGCAAAAATGTTGACTGAGAACCACAATTCAAACTATTGAGGACCACTCAAGATTGTGACTCGGGAGACTCCTGAGCTTATCTCCTTTCTCGGACAGACTGAATGTATAGCTATATATTGGGCAATTTCCTCTGAAAGAGATCTAGAAACTAGCTAGCTACTCCTACACATTGGACAAATGAGAAAATCGCCACACGGAAACAGGTAGTACAGGCGGAGACACACTGTCACCATAAACAAACCCCAAGGATAACACTACACAATCAATCATTAAGCAACCCCCAACTTCTAGCTTCTTCCTGAATAGCAAAGGGCTTGAACCTTGTATCTAGCACCCCAACTTTTAAGACTCCCACCAGAGAGAGGGTTGGGTTTACAAAACCCCTAGCTCTAAAAGCCAAGGAAGCTTGCATCCAAAAACCTGACAAGAGTATAGCAAACAAAGAAGTAATTCTTACCAGGCATGCAAGCATTCATCAGGGCTATCAATCCAGGAATCAGCCCAGGAGAGAACAGGCAATATTGCCCATCTCACAGTCTTTCTCTGAAAAAAGACTTCCCCGCATTATTTGAAAGCTGCCGCCTAAAGGCCAGTCATCTAATTTAGTATGCTCTAGGGGTTGGCCATCATCTTTCCCACAGACTGGGAAGTAGACACCACTGCCTCCTCTCACTAGTCTAGTGAGCTTTCATAGCTGTGAACTGAGGAAGGGTCAGTCTGACTCCATAGCTAAAAGGGCTTCCATTCACAAGTCCCACAGGCCTGTAGCAAACAAATAAGCAATTTCTAAGAGGCTATCCCATCAGAGATCAGTTCATAAGGAGAAAATAAAATTGCCCATTTCCCTAGCTTTCCCATAAGAGGTTTATCTGAATACTATAAAAGTTGCTGCCTGAGGGCCAGGCTTCTAATCTGGCAAATATCTAGGATCTGGCTGAAATCTTTCACAGAGGACAAGGAAGTGGGTGGACATGTCTCACACCTTCTCCCTTTATCCCACTCCAATAATAAAACCAAATTACCATTATATCCCTGGAAGAACTTTCTACAGATATCTGGTGCCCCAGTTTTTGTAGCAGTCACCTGAGGGACAGGCTGCAAGATCACCTGGCTCTAACAGCCAAGAGGGCTTGCATTCACAAGTTCCACAGGACTTTAGCAAAGTAGTTTTTAATGGTTTAGGAGCACACTCCAATGGCTATATATCCAGGCCCACATCCAACGGAACAGACAAAAAAGCCCATATCACAGGTTAACCTCTGGAAGGAGTTTAATTATATAGTTTCCCACCTGCTGCCTAAGATGCAAGGTTCTAATCAGCCTGTAATTAGGTGCTGATTGTGATCCTCCCCTTTGGTACGGACACTAATGAGTCTTGCTACATCCACAACTAATGAGAGCCACAAAGAAGGCTTGGACATCACAAAGCTTTGAAAGATAACTAGGAACTTAGGCTGAATTGATCAATGAGGTTCATCTAGAAGAGACTATTCTAATAAATCTAATTAATGTTAACAAATCTAATTAAAAGGTAAGTTATTTATCTGATAAGAGAGTTCAAAATAATGATCACAGACATATTTGGCAAGGTCAGGAGAGCAATGCATAAACAAAGTGAAAATTTCAACAGAGATAGTAAAAATTTTTACAAGATTTTATTCTTAAGTAATCTCTACACCCAATGTGTGGTTTGCACCTACAACCTGAGATCGGTAGTCTCACTCTCTACTGACTGAGCCAGCCAGAGGCCCCTAATTTTTTTTTCTTTAATGTATCAAGCAGATTAATGGATAACGATGATGTGGCATGCATATACAATAGAATGTTACTCAGTTGTAAAAAAGAATGAAATCTAGCCATTCACAACAACATAGATGTACCTAGAGGTTATTATGATAAGTGAAATAAATCAAAGGAAGAAAAATACCATATGATTTCACTTATATGTGTGATCCAAAAAGCAAAAGAAATGAACACAGATATACACACACCCCACACACATAGACAAAAATAGTCTCATAAATACAGAGAACTGATGATTGCCAGAGGAGAGGGTTGGGGGGGATGAGCTAAACAGGTTAAAGAGATTAAGAGGTACAAATCTTCAGTTATAAAATAAGTCACTAGTAAAAGTACAGCATAGGAAATATATAGTCAATAATCTTGCAATAATTTTGTATGGTGACAGATGGTTAACTACACTTCCTGTAGTGAGCACTACATAATGTACAGCATTGTCAAATCACTCTGTTGTACATCTAAAACTAATGTAACATTGTATGTAGGTATACCTCAAAAACTGTAAACAAAAAAAGTAGCAAACTAAATTCACAAAGCTAAAGAATACAATAACTAAACTAAAAAACTACATATAGAAGGGTCTAAAAGTAGACTAAAACAAGTGAAAGAAAAATTAGCAAAATTGAGGAAACGGTAAGTTATCCGGTCAGAGTACAAAATTATTGAAAAAGTGAAGATAGCTTAAGGGACTTAGGAAACACCAGCAATGTGACCAATAATACACATTATAGATGTCTCAGAAAAAGAAGAGATAGAAACAAGGATCAGAAGGCTTTTTCAAAGAAATAATGCTTGAAAACTTCCCTAAAATGGGGAAAGAAACAGATATCCAGATCCACAAATCCCAGAAAATACTACATAAAAGAAACCCAAAAAGATTCATAAAAAAAACACATTCTAATTACATTTTCAAAGACTAGGAATAAAATCTTAAAAGCAGCAAGAGAAAGGAACTTGTTACGAAAGGAACTTGTTACATACAAGGCAACCTCCATAAGACTATCAATAAATCTTTCAACAGAAACCTTACTGACAAGAGAGAGAATAAGGATATATTCAAACTGCTTAAAAAAAAACAAAAAACAAAACAAAACAAACAAAAAAAAAAAAAAAACAAAGCAAGAATACTCTGCCCAGCAAAGTAGTTCCTCAGACCTCAGAATTAAAAGAGATTAAGAACTTTCCAGGCAAACAAAAGATCAAAGAGTTTATCACCACCAGAACAGCCCTATAATAAAAGTTCAAGGGTGTTCTTCAGGCTGAAACAAAAAGGATATTAATTAATCATAAGAAACCATATTAAAGTATAAAAATTACTAGTAAACGTAAAAATATAAATTGAGAATAGTCTAAGGTTGTAATAGTAATGAGTAAATCACTTATAACTACAATAAAGATTAAAAGAAACAATTAAACAACTATAATAACAATAATTTGTTGATGGATAGACAATGTAAAAAAGATGCCAGCTGTGACATCAAAAACGTAATATGTTGTGTTAGGGGCACATTGGTATACATTTAAAGTTATTAGCTTAAAATAGACTGCTGTACATAAAAGACATTTTATGTAATCCTCATGGTAACCACAAAGGACAAGTCTATACTAGATACACATAAGATGAAAAGAAAGGTGTCAAAGCATGCTGCTATAAAAAATTATCACATTACAAAATAATAGATTAAGAGAGGAGAAATGAAACAAAGGCATTACAAAACAACAATTTAGAAAACAATTAAAATAGCACCATTAAGTCCAAACCTATCAATAAGTACATTAGCCTTTTGTGTTTTTTTTTATAATTTTAATTTATTTTTGAGAGAGAGAGACAGAGCACGAGTTGGGGAGGGACAGAAAGAGAGTGACACACAAAATATGAAGCAGTCTCTAGGCCCTGAGCTGTCAGCACAGAGCCCAGTGCGATGCTCACACTCACCCCTCAATAAGTACATTAAATGCAAATGGATTAATATCTCCAATCAAAAGACAAAGTGGCTTAACTGATTTTTTAATTAAAAATAAAATTAAATAAACAAACGAGACCCAACTATATACTGCCTAGAAGAGATTCAAGTAAGCTTTAAAGACATACACAGAACGAAAATGAATGAATGGAAAGAGATATTCCCTGCAAATAAACACCAAAATAATGAAGGGGTAGCTATACTTATATCAGAAAAAAATATATTTCAAGCCAAAGTTTGTAAGAAGAGACATAGAAAGTCATTATATAAGGATAAAGGGATCAACTCATTAAGAGGATATGACAATTGTCAATACTTATACACCCAACATTAACACCTAAATATATAAATATTGACAGATCCAAAGGAAAAATACACAATACAATAAATAGCAGGGAACTTCAATAACACACTTTCAACAATGATTAGATCATTCAGATGGAAAATCAATAAGGAAACACTGAACTTCAACTATGTATTAGACAAGATATACTTAACAGATATACACAGAACATTCTATTCAAAAACAGCAGAATACAAACTGCTGTTCTATGAGACAGATACTAGACCGCAAAACAAGTCTTAATAATTAAGAAGATTGAACTCCTATTAAACAGCTTTCCTTAGCACAATGGTATTAAACTAGAAATCAATTACAAGCAAACTGTAAAATTTACAAATATTCCAAAAAAAATTTAAAAAATCAAAAGAGAAATAAAGAAGTATCCTGAGACAAACTAAAATGGAAATACAACATAAAAAAACTTAAGTATGCAGCAAAAGCAGTGTTAAGAGGGTAATTTATTGTGGTAAACACCTACAATCAGAAAAAAAATGATTTCAAATAAACAAACTTTACACTTCAAGGAACAAGGAAAAGAACAAACTAGGCCAAAAGTTAATAAAAGGAAAGAAATAACAAAGATCAGAGCAGAAATTCATAGAGACTAAAGACAATAGAAAATACCAGTGAAACTAAGAGCAAGTTTTTGTAAAAGATAACCAAAACAGAAAAAAACTTCCACTAGACTTACCAAGAAAAAGGAAGACTCAAATAAATAAAATTATAAAAGAAGAGACATAATGGCTGAGACACAGAAATACAAAGAATCATAAGAGTATTATAAACAATGTATGCCAACAAACTGGATAATCTAGAAGAAATAGACAAAGTTCTAAAATACATAAAACTTCAAGACTGAATCATGGAAAAAGAAAACATCTGAACAGATTAATTACTCTTAAGGAGTCTCAATCAGTAGTCAAAAACATCCCAACAAAGAAAAGTCCAGGACCAGATGGCTTCACTAGTAAATTCTACCAAGCATTTGAGTAAGAACTAATACCAATCCTTCTTAAAATCTTCCAAAACCTAGAGAAGGGAACACTCCCAAACTCATTTTATGAGGCCAGCATTACCCTGATACCAAAACTAGACAAGGACACGCAAGAAAATTACAGGCTGATATCCCTGATGAATACAGATGTAAAACTTTTCAACAAAGTATCAGCAAACCAAATTCAACAAAACATTACAAAGATCAAAGACCATGATCAAATGAGATTTATTCCAGGGATGCAAGTATGGTTCAGCATCTGCAAATAAATAAATATACCATAAAAACAAAATGAAAGAAAGAAGTCATAGAATCAGCTCAGTTGCAGAAAAGCATTTGAAAAAAAATCATCATCTCTTCATGATAAAAACTCTCATAAAAGTGGGTTTACAGGAAATATATTGCAATATTTAAAAAAAGCCATGTATGGCACACCCACAGCTAACATCATACTCAATAGTAAAAAGCAGAAAGCTTTTCCTCTAAGAAACAAGACAAAACTGCCACTCTTGCCACTTTTATTCAGCACAGTACTAGAAGTCCCAGACAATGCAATTAGGTAAGAAAAATAAATAAAAGGAATACAGATCAGAAAGAAAAAGGAAAACTGTCACTATTTGCAGATGACCTGATATTATATATAAAAAATTGCAAAGAATCCAACAAAAAACCTTTAAAACTAGTAAACAATTTCAGTAAAATTGCAGGATACAAAAATCAATATACAGGAATCAGTCCTGTTTCTATATACTGACAATAAACTATCAAAAGGAGAAATTAGATACCTGGGAGGTTCAGACAGGGAAGTGTCCAACTCTTGGTTTCTGCTCAGGTTGTGATCTTGTGGTTTGAGTTCAATCCCCACATCAGGCTCTGTGCTGGCAGTGCAGAGCCCGCTTGGGATCCTCGCTCTCCCTCTCTCTCTCTCTCTCTCTCTCTGCCTCTCCCCTGCTCACACTCTCTCTCTCAAAATAAATAAATAAACTTTAAAAAAGTTAAAAAGGAGAAATTAATCATCTGATTTACAATAACATTAAAAATAATAAAATACTTAGAAATAAATTGAAACGAGGTGAAAATCTGCTTACTCAAAACTGCACGACATTAATGAAAGAAAATGAAAATGAAACAAATAAATGAGAAGATACTCTGTTTTCATGGATTGGAAGAATAGTTAAAATGTCCATACACCCAAATCAATCCACGGATTAAATGCAATCTCTATAACACCAATTGAATGTTTCACAAAAGTAGGGAAATTATGAAATTTTTATGAAACCAGAAAAGACTCTGGATAGCCAAAGACATCTTGATAAACAACAAAGCCAGAGGTATCACACTTCCTAATTTTAAACTATATTACAAAGCTATAATAATCAAAACAGGACAGTATTGACACAAACAGACAGACAGATCAAGAGAACAATATACAGGGGTGCCTGGGTAGTTCAGTCAGTAAAGCATCCAACTCTTGGTTTTGGTTCAGGTCATGATCTCACAGTTTGTGAGTTTCAGCTCCACATCAGTCCCTGTGCTGACAGAATGGAGCCTTCTTGGGATTCTCTCTTTCTTATCTCTCTGCCCCATCTCACTTGTGCTCTCTCACATAATAAACAAACATAAAAAAATAGAACAATATACAGAGACCAGACACAAAACCATGCATCTTTGGTCAATTAATTTTCAACAAAGAAGCCAAGAATACACAACAGGGAAAAGATAGTCTATTCAACAAATGGTGTTGGAAACCATGGACAGCCACATGTAAAAAATAATAAAATGAAATAAAATTAGATCCCTATCTTACACCATACACAAGAAAGCAATTCAAAATGTACTAAAGACTTGAATGTAAGACCTGAAATCATAAAACTCCATAGGAATAAACTCTTTGACACTGATCGTGGCAATAACTTTTTGGATGAGACACCAAAAGCAAAAATAAATAAGTGAGGATACATCACACTAAATAGCTTCTGCTGAGCAAAGGAAGCCATCAGAAAAATGAAAAGACAACCTATATAATGGGAGAAAAATATTTGAAAACCACGTATCTGATAAGGGGTTAATAGCCAAAATATACAAGGAACTCCTGTAACTAAATAACAAAACAAACAAAAAACATAACCCAATTTAAAAATGGGCAAGGACCTGTATTCCAAACACATACAAATGTCTAACAGGTACATAAGAAAGTGTTTAACATCACAAATCATGAGGGAAATGCAAATCAAAACCACAGTGTGATATTACCTCACAATTGTTAGGGTGTCTATTATAAACAAGACAGGAGATAAATGCTGTTGACAATGTAGAGAAAGGGGAACCCTTGTACACTATTAATAGAAATGTAAATTCATATACCCACTACGGAAAACAGTGTGTAGGTTTCTCAAGAGACTAAAATGGAAATACCAGATCAACCAGCAATCCCACTTCTAAGTATATATCCAAAGGAAATAAAATTATCTTGACAAGGCAGCTGTACTCAAATGTTCACAGCAGCATTACACATAATAGCCAATGTATGGAAAGAATCCACATGTCCATTAACAGATGACTCAAAAACAAAAAACAAAAAACCCCAAATGACTCAATAAGGAAAAATGAGGTGTGTGTATACATAAGATGGATATAGAAAAAATATTATAATTATATAATTTAAAACATGTAACTGTAATTATTTCAATTATAAAACTATGTGTGTATATACACATATACATTTGTGTGTATATAATATATATACATTAAATCATCTTTAAATATCACTTTACAGATATTATACTTTAAAGATCTTATAACTATGTATGTCAGTTATATCTCAATTAAAAAAATTTTAGGAATAAAGTAGTTTTTAAGCAGTATCAAACAAAAGTCACAGCAAATGACACAATTGAGCCCTTATATTTCCACAGGGAGCAGAGAGAGCATTTCCCTTGCATCATAATAAACCTGATGACAGGCCCAGAGTGGTATCAGTGGTGGTCCTCTCCCTTCCCTGAAAAAATTAAAGAGTTAGCCAAGTGCCATGGCTAAATGAGAATTATAAAACATTCACAGGGAACATATACTTAGAAGAGAGTCCACAAGAACAATCCTATTTGAATTTCCTAAATTCAGACATTTTAATGGGTTTTACCCATTATTTGAAAATACAGACAGTCCCTGTCTTATAATGGTTCAACTTATGATTTTTTTTAAATTTTATGCTGGTCTAAAAGAGGTACATATGCAGTAAAACTGAAGCTCAAATTTTGAATTTTGGCCTTTTCCCAGGCTAGTGATATACAGCATGATACTCTCTTGTGATGCTAGGTAGAGACAGCAAGTAGCAGCCCCCAGGCAGCCAGGTGGTAATTAGGGCAAACGGGTGATGAACTTATAACCACTCTATGCCCATACAACCACTCTGCTTTTCACTTTCAGTAATCAATAAATTACATGAGATATTCAACATTTTATTATAAAATAAGCTTCGTGTTAGATGATTTCTCCCATTTGTAAGCTAATGTAAATATTCTGAACATATTTAAAATACGATAGACTAAAATACAATGTTTGGTATGTTGGGTTTATTAAATGCATTTCCAACTCATGACATTTTTTTAAAACGTTTATTTATTTCTGAGAGAGACAGAGTGTGAGCAGGGTGGTGGTGCAGAGCGGGAGAGGGAGACAAAATCTGAAGCAGGCTCCAGGCTCTGAGCTGTCAAAACAGAGCCCTCCAATATGGGGGTTGAACCCACGGACCATGAGATCATGACCAGAGTTGAAGTCAGATGTTCAACTGACTGAGCCACCCAGGCACCCCTAAACTCATGACATTTTCAACTTACAATATGTTTATCAGGACATAACCCCAATGTAAGTTGAGGAAGATGTGCAAACCACTTTATTCTCAGAGTTAATATCTACATGTCTATGTCTCAGGAAAAGAAAATCATCAAATTTTATGTTCTTCTCTTTCAACATTGTCAAACAGGAGAGATTCCCAAAATACTCAAATAACATCATTTGTCTATCTGAATCACACTATCACTCCATTATTGTTATATTTGTTCTCTCATCATTTATGACTCATTCTTTTATACATGTTTATTTCACAAGTTTTAATGAAATCCTTACTTTCAGACATTGCAGCATAAGACAATAGAAAAAATCCCTGTCAAGTAGGAGCTCAATATATATATATATATATATATATATATATATATATATATATTTTATATAAATATATAATTGATATAAATATATATATATAATTGATATAAATATATATATATATCTTATATTGAGTATTTTTTGTGGGGGCAAAATGACACAACACAAGGCATAAAATGAATCAAAACTGGTATGTACATTGATAAGGATATAAACACATTTAAGAATTTGAAGTAGGGAGCCAAAGCAAATAGGATTCAATGAATGCAGCTATTTACATTAAGGCATACTGACCATCCTGAGACACTTCAGATCTGGGTGCCATTCAACAATGATCTTATCCCAAATTTACCATTTTATTAATAGATGCATTCAGATGCTCATTCTCCACTAACAAAAAGGAGGTATGAAGGTGTGGGGGTCCAGGTTGATCCAAAGATTTCTAGACTTGGGGCACCTGGCTGAGTCAGTTGTTCAAGCCTATGACTCAGGATCATGATCTCACAGTCATGAGTTCTAGTCCCATATTGACTGTAGAGATTAAAAAAAAGTGATTTCTAAACCATTAGTTAGGGAATGACAATGTACATACAGTATTATGAAGGAAACCATGATACAGTGACACAATTTAACAAGGAATTGGTTGGATCTACAACTACTCCAAATTGAATTAATAGCAGTACCTTTTCTAAAGTTATTGAAGTTATGAAGTCTAAGGGTGATGAGTCAGAAGATGTCTTAACCTTACTTGGAACAGCTGACTAAAAGCCAGAAGGAAAGCAAGGAGTACAGATCCTATTTGTTTCATTGTCTTTCTAGAAATCAACACACTATGACAACTTAGTCAACTCCTGTTGAAAGGGCAGTTTTCACCTTTTTATGGTCTCAACAAAGGAGAGTGTTCTTACTCTTCTAGACTTTCCAAACCTAAGAACAAGAAAAGCTCACATACAATTAGTTTCTTGTTTTCTTCAGTGTTTCTCTACTGGACTATCATTAGAAACAAATACATAACCTGATACATCATTAGTCAGTAAACTTTTCTCCAACACGCCTGAATCTCAATACTAAACAAGTGCACTGGGTCACAGAGATGATTATAACTATCATACTTTTGGTAAATAACCATATTTAGCATGGTAGAATGGCATATAGATACACAAAAGAATAATTTTCAAAACTTAAAATTCAAAAACAGCAATATTAATATAGTATTATAAGGACACTGAATTGTCTCACTGATGTCAGCTATATAAATTGTACAATATTGTTCCTTTTAATAATTAAATGCCATTAGTAAGTGACTACATGCTACAATTTAATGTCTTATCATTCACCTGTCCATAACAGAGAAGTGTTGGGGAACCTGGGTGGCTCAGTCAGTTGAGTGTCTGACTTCGGCTCAGGTCATGATCTAGTGGTCTGGGAGTTTAAGCCAGCTCAGAGACTGAAGCCTGCTTAGGGTTCTGTATCTCCCTCTCTCTCTGCCCCTCCCCCGTTCATGTTCTGTCTCTCACTCTCTCTGTCAAAAATAAACATTAAAAAATTTTTTAAAAAAGAGAAATACTAAAAAAATATATTCATTCTATCTGTAAAGCTTCCTATTTGGATTATTTATTTTTTCGTATGAGGGAACACTGTAGAAAAAAAGGACACCAATGCTACATGCCATATCAGCAGGAAAGAGAAGAAGGTTTGCATTCTACTCCTTCACAATTATCAATGGGAATTTATAACTCAACCCATATTTTTTTTATCATAAAAAGTCTAATCCAGCAGATATTCAATTTCTCTATACTAAAATCTACATTTGCAAATTCCAACATAGCAGAGTCTGAAGAATCTATGATTTCGTCAGTCATGGCCAAAACACCCCCAAAAAACATCATACAGGAGCTACCTTGTACTGGGTCTCTTAAATTTTACTTTCCTAGCCTTTTAAGTGATTGACTAATTCATCAAAAACTCACTCATCCACACACTACACAAGAAGTCAACACAATTACAAAATAAAATTACATATCTGCTATATACTAGGCTCTGTAATGGAAAGTCAAATATGAATAGGAAAATATCCCTGTCAAAAGGAGCTCATTATTTCTAGTCTATTAAGACACAGAAATAAAACAAATTTTGTCAAGTGAAATGTTGGAGGAATAAAGCGTGTTATAAATTAAATGGTTCTAACTTAGACTGGTTAGACAAAAATTTCCAGACTCCTTTCTAAAACATTGGGGAATGACAATGCTTAATAAATTTCTGGAACTATCCCAGACTCCATTAAGATAGATTACCCATGGGGCGCCTGGGTGGCTCAGTCCATTAAGTATCCAACCCTTGATTTCAGCTCAGGTTATGATGGCACAGTTCGTGGGTTTGAGCCCCACAACAGGTTCTGCTCTGGCACTGTGGAGCCTGCTTTGGATTCTCTTTCTCCCTCTCTCTGCCCCTTCCCAGCTCATGCTCATGCTCTCGCTTTCTCTCAATATAAACAAACTTAAAAAAAAAAGATCACTGTCCACATTCTTATCTTCTCCTTGACATTAGTGATATTATTTAGTATCCTATAGAACTAGTATCTAAAATGTATCTTCAGGACAGTTTGACCTTGTCCTAATAGCTCCATTCTTCAAAATTCTACCTTCTGTACATTCTGTCTTGCTTTGCTCACTTGATTCCCAGCACCATCCTCTCCTCATGCTCCTTTCATCTGTCCATCATTAGGTTGTGAATTTTTCTTTCACTTGGCCCCTTACCTGTTCCTTTCTTCAACAGTCTTTGTTCAACACCTCACAAATGCCAATATCTCTGGAACTAGTGAGGAATCCTGCCTTAATGAGATAGTCTACTGTGGCCAATGGATGTAGGAGAAGATCAACACAATGCAAGTGGAAACTCAAAGGATAAAGTTGCACAAAGGTTATTACTGAAAAACTGAGTTGTAATGAAGACAACCATTCTATCCTGTATGCATAGAATATGGAATACTGAAGAAGATTTGAAACTATGCAATTGAGATGCATCTTTATTTTATTATGATTCATGCAAACGACTCACAAGATATCAGCATGTGTATGTGTCAGGTTGACACTGGTAACAATATTGCAAGGTGCATTATGGACTTACAGTGCTCCTTTGATTAAAAGTACTACCTACCATCCCCTACCATATAGCGTTTTTATTTAAAATCAATGACATTCTCTTTATTTCCAAAACTAACTGTGCATTTCAATGTCATGTGAAAGCCAACTTCTACCCCATTATTTTTTGAAATGCATTAATTTCCCTTCAAGTACAACAAAATCCTTTAGTGTTTACTCAAAGACGCTAGCTACTCTTGACAATGTTGACAATGGATTCTCCTCATTTACTCATATCTAAATTCTAAAGCATCCATGAGACAATCCTAAGGTGAATATATTCTTACTCCCAAATATATGCCATCTCTAGATCTCATGATTTCACATGTCCATAAGTAAGTCTTGTACTGATTCATCCAAAGTAATATCTAAATCCCCAATTTGGCCCCTGGGCCCAAGTCATATTTCTATACAAAAATATTAACCCTTAAGTTTAATATGAATATAAAACAGGCAAAACAGATCTCTTTCTTATGCATTTTGAGAAACTCAATTTTGCCCAACATAGTAAATGGTATCACCATTAGTCAATTGTTGAGGTCCTGATCATATATCCTATATGAATCTTGTCTCCCCCAGTACCATTCAATACTTTATCAAATAGGACTGACAATACTTTCAGAATACATCCTAAATCCCATTGCATCTCAATAATTCTATGCCATCAACCTAGTACACCTATCATATGACTATTGAATAACCATGTAACTTGCCTTCTTACTTCCTCTCTTGCTACCTTATTAATACTTTATCCAATAACCCTTATCTAACTTGAATATATAAAAATATAGAAAATTTAATAATGGTAAAAGCCAAAAATTGAAATTAAAAAAGAAAACAAAGTAGTTGTCATGTTAGTAATGAATAAAATACAGTCATTAAACAGGGCAATAATTCTTGCCCCAAGCACTAAATTAAAACACTCTACCTTGGAAAATGTTGAATGAGAAATTGTGGGAGGGAAGACATTTTAGGGTCTATAATTCTTGAATATGAAGGATATACCAATTTTTGAATTTATTTTGTGGTAAAATTAAAGATAATATAGTTGTTATATGATCTAATATAATTAACTATGTAGAACAACATAGTACAGAATTATCTGAAACTGTCAAATACAAAGCTGGTATTTTAAACCAATTGCATAGTTTTGCCTCGGAACTAACCTAATGTGGTCACCTATTAAACCAATTATCAGAATAGCTACAGGCCTGAATTTTTGTGCAAATTATTTACCAGAGTAGTAAAACTCTTAATATAGGAAGAGATAGGAGGCTATAATCTTCTCCTTAACTTTTTTCTTAGTCTACCTCACACTGCTCTCTCTGGGAGGAAGAAGCTTCACCTGATTACAGAGACTTCACTATAATTCCTGGGCCTTTTTTTTTTTTTTTTTTTTTTAAATATGGTTCAGCTGGGTGGGTGTGGGTGAATCCATTCATTAGGGAGTTTTTTTTTTTTTTTTTTTTAAACGGTTTTTTATTTATTTTTGGGACAGAGAGAGACAGAGCATGAACGGGGGAGGGGCAGAGAGAGAGGGAGACACAGAATCGGAAACAGGCTCCAGGCTCCGAGCCATCAGCCCAGAGCCTGACGCGGGGCTCGAACTCACGGACCGCGAGATCGTGACCTGGCTGAAGTCGGACGCTTAACCGACTGCGCCACCCAGGCGCCCCTCCTGGGCCTTTTTTTAAGGGGAAGTCAGTGTTTTTGGGCTCAGCCATGTGTTTATTGTCATCTGCATTCTCACTTCAACTTCACGGACTGCTACACTTTGAAAATGCCTTTCTTCATGAAAAAGATACAGCTATGTTGTTCCCTTTGCGTATTCTCCAGGATAAGGACATATGGATTCCATTTAGATTTGACATTTGAAAGGCTGAGTTCTCTTTTGGACTTATCTACACTTCTTCCTGTATGAAAAAGGTTTTGGCAGCACAAAAACTCCCTTCACATCATGGAGATGATAAAATTTTGAGGCTCAATTTTTGAACCTGTTAATAAAACTGTCTTAATAAAAATACAAAAACAATAATTTGATACATGTGGCCTCATAAAAAAGAGGAAAGTGTTTTAGCCAGGAAAATGCCAAAATTTCCAAGATACCCTTATTATGTTATGTATGAAAGAAACTATATTAATATAATAACAGACTTTCCCTGGTCCCTGGCTTCCTACTTATTTTTTTTTCTCCTTCACCTGGAAAGTTTCTTCACTGATTACTTTTTACCTATTTATTTGTACATTCATTTAATTAATATTCCATTTGATTACAATCAGTAATTTTGGCCTACTTCCATTTTCTCCATTATATACTTAATGATAATATTTGCTGAGCCTCTGCTAATGAACTTGTCATTAAAGACTAAATGCAAAGTTGGATACAGAGGCCAGGAGTATTCAGATCACCATTTTTATCCAAAGCCTTAGATACAGCCCCTGTAAATACACTGCATTAGTTTATAATTTATAAATTTGTAGGACAGTTCTATTCGTATCAGATGGCCTGTACCTCTGACAATCACATTCAGATGACTAAAAACATTTCATCAATTCAGCCAAATCATTTTTGAAAACTTAAAATATCTTTATCCTAGAAACCTTACTTAACTAGCATAAAATTTGTGACTGTGAGTAGTAGATGTCTTAAAGATCCCTGGTTACAGAGAACATAGAACAGAATTTAGGGATAAGTTTTAGCCAACATAACCACTGCAGCAGTCTATATCACCTATACAGTGATTACCATAGAAGTCTGGAAGAACAGTGAAAGTTGAAACATGAATAAAAGTTCAGAAGGCCGAGTGTTCATCTTTAGAAAGCACCTTAAATACAGTATTTGCCACCAATGTCAGATCTCTAAAGGGTTATAGAAACAAAGCAATGAGAAACAAAACAGGAACACTACTGATTTACCACCTAAATAGAGTATCAAGTGCATCTGAACCTGGACTCTACTGCTATGCCTCACAGTCAGTTCAAAAAAATTGTTGACCACCTTTCCAATAATAATAATGGCACTGTCACATTCTCTAGCTGGAACTCATGACTCAAAACATGCTTTTCTCCCTCTGCCATGTGAATGCATTTCATAAACCATGTATGAAAGAGTTCTATGTGCCATCCACATTTTACTCCATAGTTTAGATGTAAACTCCATTAAACCCTTCAATTAACCCTTCCCCTGCTTTTTTCTGTCCATCACCATCTCATTTTTTTTCCTAAGTATTTTCAGTAAATACTTTAATAAACATTTCTCACAAGCCATGATACATAAATTCCTCCTAACTACCAACTAATATGCATAACCAAGAACAGAGATTTTGGAAAATCATCAGTGATACTGTTAAGAATCACCTGTAACTACTAAAATTACTAATGTAAAAGTTTGATGACAAATAGGAAATTTATACTTTCAAATGATCTTCCCACAGAAAAACTATTAATTACAAAGGAATGTTAACTTTAAAATAGATACTGGATATCAACTAAACCAAGTAATCAAAATTAATGTCACCCATAATAGGATAAAGTGATATCATTTTCCAGTTGATAAGAGGTAGACACACATCAGTTATTCTTGTCAAAAATGCATAACCTAAACCTATTCAGGATGAAACAAAAAAAAAATCAAAATTTTAGGGATTTTTTAAAAAACTATTATCCAATACTTTTTCAAAAATACAATCATCATTAAAGGACAAAAATTAATGAGAAACTGCTCCAGATTAAGTAAGACTAGACAAACATGACGCTTGAACACAATACAAGATCTTTTTTTCCCAGGTCCAGAAGGATGAAAGATTGCCATAAAGAACAGTATTAGACTGGTGAACTTAATGATAGACTGTTATTAATGTAGTATGTTTATACTACTAACAAATTTCATGATTCAAAAAATTGCACCAAAGTTAATATAAGAGGATTTGTAGGTTCTCAGAGAGTGAATGCTGAGGCATTTGGGTTAAAGAGACATAATATCTCTACCTTACTCAAAAATATTTAATAAAGGAGCACCTCAGTGGCTCAGTCGGTTAAGCATCCGACTTTGGCTCAGGTCATCATCTGGTGGTTCCTGAGTTCGAGCCCCACGTTGGGCTCTTTGCTGACAACTCAGAGCCTGGAGCCTGCTTCAGATTTGGTATTTTCCTCCCTCTCTGCCCCTTCGCCACTCACACTCTCTCTCACTCTATCTCTTGCCCCAAAAAATGAATAAAATAAAAACAATATGGGATTGTGGAGACAGAGAAAAGAGAATAAAGAGGGAAAAATAGACATAGGAGGAGAGCAGTAAAGAAGAGAAAGAACAAACAATGTAGAAAAAGTCTCAGTAAGAGTACATGGGGGGCACCTCTGTAAGATTCTTGCAATTCTAAATATAAAATTATTTCAAAAATAAAAAGTAAAAAAAAAACTGGAATAAGGTATTCATAAACTTCCAAGAAGCATTATACTTAGAAAAGATCATTGGTTTCTAACTAAAAAATAGGAGGACTCTTGTAATTGGAAGAAATGTGTACTACCATTCTTTTTGTCTTAAATAAATAATTCATCACTATGAATTTATATTTATTTATATATGAATATATATGAATTTATATATATATAAATAATATTTAATCTGAATTTACCAAGATGGAGAAATGGATAAACCCATTAGGATATGTACTTTACATCAAATGAAAAGTCTGTAGAGAAACTACATTTATTGGGTTAGAAATACGTCCACAGTATATTTAATAAAAAATATAGCTGCAAAAACCATAATGTCTTTTTGTAAAATAAATTGCACATAAACTGTATGAGCTTAGAAATATTAACTGTAGCATAACTGATTAATGCTTGTTACACCTAGGAAGTAGGAATGAAAGATGAAGGATGAATGACCAAATTTTGCTTTAAACTGTTTAATAATCCTATTATTGGCCCTATTTCAGTGTACTATGTGTCAAACCTGTCTACTAAGACAAGTTAGGCAATGCAGATAGTAGTTCCCTGATTACAATACAGTTTATGTTTTAGAAGTAGTCAATTAAAACTTCCAATAAACACAACCATCTGTATTAAGCCTATTTAGATTAAACAGAAAACAAATAAAAGTCAGGATAATGTGAATAAAAGTGAAATATCTTGGTTGCCTTGAGTTCTTTACTCCAATTTCAAAATTCCAGTGATACCAATAAAATTATAGAACCATGTGTTCTACAGGATGGCATTGCCAAGGCTAAAAATGTCAGTTAAAGAGTCTGGTTCTACCTTAAACAACCAGAGTTGTGACAGCATCGAAGTCTTAAATTTGGGTACTAAGGAAGAGGTCAACTATGGTCAGGCTCTGATCGTGTTCTAAAGTGAGATCTACTAGGTTGAATAAAAACTAAAACTACAGAATATCTATTTGCATGTAACACAAATGTTTTAAGAGGCTACTGTTTTAGACCAACCACTCTAACAACTGAGGGCTCATGATTCAAATGATGAAAGACACATTTTACAAATGGTATCCAAACTGGCACATGGGAGGTACTCAGCTTGTGAGATAGCCTGGTTATAATCTATGGTATGACCAAGGTGTCCATGGGGTTGCATTAATTACATTTACCACATGCAAATCTCATTCCCACTTGTAAAGTAAAACAGAGAAAAAAAAATCAATGAAGTAAATAACAATAGAGAAAAGCTCAAGATATAGTCAGAGAACAAAGAAGTACTTAACATTCTTGGTCATTACTTGCCAAAAAGCAGACCAATTCTATTCCTGGGGAGGTTTATATTTATATTTATATTTATATTTATATTTATATTTATATCTATATCTATATTTACATTTATATCTATATTTATATTTATAACTTGTGCCCTTTGAGATACAATGATGCAATAAGCTTCAAAAAGAGGGAAATAACAACATCAATTTGGCGATGCTGTGGATGGAACCACTGCAGGAAGGTATCTATGATCCTCTTGTATACTTGTTCACCACCTAGGATAGTACAGAGGGAGAGATTGCAAATGAAAATAAACAACAGGTTATCACAAAGCCATTCATCAGGACAAATGGATATCATCTTCTAGCATTTTAGTGATATTTCATGAAAAACAATTCCTATGATCCTAATGCTAAATATCTCCAAACTACAAAAACCAGGTATATTTACTGTAGGAAAATGATGAAACTATAATTTTACTTCTTCAATCATTCTACTAGATTTTGAGAACCAATCTTATATTCCAAATTATTTTCATGTCATTTAACCTTATTTCATTCTTTGAACATTTCTCGTGTAACTACTTAGTGCTAATATATATTATCCATTCAGGGTTAAAAAATAAAAGATAAAGGTACAAAGAAATACTACAAATGTGCTCTGTAAATTTCATAGTGTTTCATAGAAACCTTTCCAAAAAACAAAACCCATTATCAGAGTACCCACATATACATTATCCCTGCTTTCCCAAAAGCTTATTGTGCAGTGTCTGATGATCCTAATAGAAGATGGCCCTAACAGAAGAACACTTCTATTTCAGTTTCAATAAGTGTTGCTTACTAACAAGATATAATGACAAAACCCTAGGTTTAACTATTACATCAAAATAATCAGTTATACCAACATAAAAAGTTTGATGAAAAAAAAAAGGTACTGTCCAATAACTCAAATAAGAATGTATTCCATCAATACACCCAAAAAGATCAGTTAAAATCAGGGTATTGGTGTTAATGCTCTTACCTGTGGTCAAAGTCTCTTTGGTCCTTGCTTATGAAACATGCTTGTGAAAGAAAGAAAAAAATGCTTGAAAATATCTGAAAAAAAAATCTTCATTCACTCATCAAATGAAAGGGTGTTAAGAAGGTACTTCTTTAGAGTAATAGTGGAATATTCCTCAACTCTTGTCTATCCATCTTATCTGATATTAGGAATACCCTAAATCATGCATCTGGAAATAAAAGTCAACTTCCTGCTATCATTAAGACCCATATTATTCGCAGCAAATTATACTTCCAAATATATTTTCTTTCTGATGCCTTTCTATCCTTTTACTTTTTACCCCTACCTGCCTGACTTCCTTGACTCCCTTTATCCATCCATTACTAATGTATTTATTTCAAAACGTTTAATATTTAAATGAATTTAAAATTTACTGAGTATACTGACAGAGATTATAGTCTCTGGATAACATTACATTTTATGGCAAGAGTAGGTAAGAGTAGTAAGTAAAAATCTACATAATCTATATATCAACATTGTCTCAATATATAATAGCTTTTTAAAAATATCTTACATTCCATCTAATTGGCAATCATTCCACAATTTGACAATCCTATGCTTTATCGAATTCATAAATGGTTTGGGATCTTAAAATAGGAAAAACTGATTCCACATCAAACTGGTCAAATATAAACAAATAGTATACCAGTGTTACTGATTCTTACCAGCACTGTTGAAGAATGAAGTCCACAGAAATGATAAACAAGTATAAGAATTTGGATTGATATGGAAATGTCAGGTAGTGAAGCATCTAAAATGTCTCACTTCTTAAGCTGGTAACACCTCAGTTAAAACTGTGGAAAATATGGGGAAATTGTCATATATACAATGACCACCATAAAATACATAAGGTAAAGCTGACTCTTTGATCAACCTCACAAAAGACCTCAAGTTATTAAATAATATACAAAAGTCGGTATAATAGAAACTACTCTCATAAACTCACTCCAATTGTTCTTTCATTTCTTTTTGTTTTGCTCTTTTTAAAAATTTAGGGATACCTGTGAGGCTCAGTTGGTTAAGCCTCTGACTTCAGCTCAGGTCATGATCTCACAGTTGCTGAGTTTGAGCCCTGTGTCGGGCTTTGTGCTGACACTTGGGAGCCTGGAACCTGCTTTGGATTCTGTGTCTCCCTCTCTCTCTGCCCCTCCCCTGCTTGTCCTCTGTCTCTCTCTCTCAAAAATAAATAAATATTAAAAAAATTAAAACTAAATAAAAATTTATTATTGCAACAATATGAGAAAGCAACCACTAATTTTTTTCTAATTTTTAAATAATTAGCCTATTCCCTCAATAGTCCCTCCATTTTTTCCATTCAACTTTACATGGTTATTTTATTATATTAGTCTATTCTTCCAATGATAAAATTTCTGTACCACCGCTTCTTGAATCAAACCATCTATCCATCAATGCATCTATCAAGTCACTCTGAAAACATCAACAATGCTAGCACACTCATGCAATCCATTTATCTGTGCATTGATTCCTATATTGATCCATTACTCTAATCATCCATATCTATACCTATTAATCTAAACATATATCCGCACACGACGCATGCACCCAACATTCCAGTCTGAAATCCAAATTCTAACCTCTAAGTATCTAACTATCTACACCTTCACTGAATATCAAGTCCACCAATCCATATTTATCTCCAGTATTTTTCTGAAAATTTTTTGAAAACATTAATTCTTGATTCTTGCATCTAGCCATCCACTTAATATTCTAGTTTCCATCCATTCTTTCAGCCCAATGTTGAACTAATTCATATATTGCTCTGCCCTCAATTACATAAAGAAATAGTTCCTGGGGTGCCTGGGTGGCTCAGTTGGTTGAGCGGCCGACTTCGGCTCAGGTCATGATCTCGCGGTCCGTGAGTTCGAGCCCCGCGTCAGGCTCTCTGCTGACAGCTCAGAGCCTGGAGCCTGTTTCAGATTCTGTGTCTCCCTCTCTCTGACCCTCCCCCGTTCATGCTCTGTCTCTCTCTGTCTCAAAAATAAATAAACGTAAAAAAAAATTAAAAAAAAAAAAAAAAGAAATAGTTCCTTACACACACTTTTCCAGCCTTCTATTAAAATACCCTTCTTGGAGCACCTGCGTGGCTCAGTCTCTAGATTTTGGTTTAGGCCATGACTCCAGGGTGGTAGGATGGAGCTCTGCATTAAGGCTCAGTGCAGAGTGTGGAGCCTGCATAACATTCTCTCTCTCTCTCTCTCTCTCTCTCTCTCTCTCTCTCTCTGCCCTTCTCCCCCACACATGCTCTATTTCTAAAACAAACAAACAAAAATATGCCATCTTGCATCCACTAATTTTTAAATCCACCTAAGTGGACACTATGCAAAAATTTCATTCCTCATTCTCACATTCTTCATTCTATCTATCCACCCCTATAAACAAGTTTTAAACCATCAATCCATCCCTCCATTCTATGTATTCATTCACCAATCCTTGAATTCTTGCACGTAACTTATCCATTGATATTAGTCACTTTCAAGTTACAGCAACTTCAAAATCTTACTGGCTTAACAAAACAAACATTAACTTCTTACTCATGAAAAGACCTTTGTGGGTCTGATCCATAAAAGTAGCTTTGCCCCATATGACACCTCATTGTTACAGGTCATTCTCCCTTGTGGCATCTCTAATTCAAAACATTATTCTATGATCATCACAAGTAGGAGATTAAGGAGAATCTCATAAAAGCTACTCAAGTCTTCCCCCAAGACTTAATTTGACTGAGTTTTAGTACCTAAGGAACTAAAAAATCTGATTGTTTACAACTTAAAATGACCTTTAGGCCCCAACTCTCTCTGAATAGAAAAGCTCTGCACCTCCCTTAGAGAATGTATCTCACACCACCTATCTTTTTTTTTTTTTTTTTCACACCACCTATCTTAAAAATAATTATGCAGGGTAATAGGTATGGACAATGTCAACAGGCTGATACAGTGTCAGGAAGAACAAAGGACAAGTGAGCATCTTCCAAGTACTAGTAAAATGTTCTCCCTCCTCACAATATCATAATAGATAATATCTTCCAATGAATATGTATCTTGCATTCTATCCTTTATATTTTGCAGCTTTTATTATGGTTGCCTTATCCTTGCTCCATACTTGAACACTGGGAAGTTAGGTACAAATAACTTCTTTTTTTAAAGTTCCTATATCTCTGGACCAAGAATAGGCAAACTGACACACAGATCAGTGCAAATAACCTGATTCCAGTGCACAACTGAGAGATATTGGGACTGTTAGCCAGGTGATTCCTTATTTTTGTTCCCACTGAGAAGGGTGTAAAGTTTAATGTGCATGTTGAAAGTAAAACCAATATGTGAAGCCAGAGAGGTGTCATTTGGTAGATGTTACTATTGTTTAATAAGTTCTTTCTACTCTCTTTGAAAACATGGAGGAAATACAGTTTGTAAACCTTCTAAGTTTACCTTCTAAAACGTGCATGATTGATTTCTTTTATCTAAGAAAAAACTTGTAAAGAAATTATTTCATGAGTTACTTGCAATTTTCCATGTTATCTCTCCAAGTGACAAAAAAACATAAAATTTTATGCTGTGATGGAAGCGACAGGAGATTATCACTGTTTGTGACATTTGGCCTACCAATAATTGCCATGAACCTATGACCCCTAACAAATTCTTGTCACTGTGAGAAATTTATCTTTGCGATTTAAAGTAACTCAGATTTAGCAATTAACCTTCCCTGAATCCACCTACCTATATATTCTTTTAGGCCCATATCCATCAAATCATTCATTCTTGTGTCCATCTATTAATCAGTTCATTTTGCATTATCACTTTATATCCACAGTATCTTATCCACACTCCCTTCCACTCTTGCATTAACCTATATATACACGATAAAGAAGATGTAATATATATAATTACTCAGCCATCAAAAAGAATTAAATCTTGCTATTTACAATGATATGGATGGAGCCAGTGTGTATAAAAGTCAGAGAAAAATACCATATGATTTCACTCGTGTAATTTAAGAAGCAAAACAGATTAACATATTGGAAGGGAAAAATAAAAGATAGGGAAGCAAACCATAAGACTCTTAACTCATGAGAACAAACAGAGGGTTTATGGAGGGAGGTGGGCGGGGATAGGCTAAATGGGTGATAAACACTGGACGTTATATTTAAATATTTAAGTGATGAATCACTAAATTCTATTCCTGAGACCAATGTTACCCTATATATTAACTAGAATTTTAATAAAAACTTGAAGCCCAAAAATAATCCTACATATACACTAACACATTTATACATGTATTCCATCCCTGAATATTAAATTATATATATCCTTGTTTCTTTTTAATTTTTTAAGCTTATTTACTTTGATGGGGGTGGCAGAGAAAGGGAAACAGATTGATGAGGGGCTCAAACTCATGCACCATGAGATCATGAGCTGAGCAGGAACCAAGAGTCGGTCGCTTAATTGACTGAGCCACCCAGGTGCCCCTATATCCTTGTTTCTTAATTGTATCCAGAAGGCATTTCTGAATTCATCCATCAATCCATGCATGAAGTTGTCCATTTAAATAGAAATAGAGAGAGAGAGAGAGAGAGAGAGAGAGAGAGAGCGCAAGCACCAAGCAGGGGTGGAGCAGAGAGAGAAAGGGAGTGAGAGAATCCCAAGTAACCTGTATGCTCAGAATGTAGCCTGACACAGGGCTCGATCTCAGAGTTCATGAGATCAAGACCTGAGACAAAAATCAAGAGTCGGATGCTTAACCAACTGAGCCACCCAGCTGCCCCAGTATCATCTATTCTTTATTCCATCCATCTTCCTGACCTAATGACATCAGTATATCCTTCATGCATCCATTACTTGATTAACCAGTTCTCACATTTATGCAATCATCCCATGAAGTAATCTTAGTTTTTGCCAATTCCACTCAGTGATCAACCAGCTAGGTAGGCATAACTCACTACAGTGGAGAGTACTAAATAGGCCCTCAAGTATTTGATTAAATCAACTTCTTTTTCACTAATGGACATCAAAATAGCCTCACCACAGGATTAACCTCAAATGACCTATTTTAAAGCCTTTGCATAGTTGTGATGAGCACCAGATGTTATATGTGTCCAATCACTAACTTGTACACCTGAAACTAATACTGATTGTATGTTAACTGGAATTTAAATTAAAAACTAAATTAATCAATTAATAAAATTTTCACATAGAATCTCAGGTATCTCTATTAGGACTTTGCAATATTGACCAAATCCTTTAAGAGCTACCTCAAATCATTCTGAAAGATAATGAAAGGAGAAAGCTCAGGATTTGGGAAATGTTCATTACACACACACACACACACACACACACACACACACACACAAAATACCACCTTTACCCTTATACGACTTTTAAAGCAATACCTATTATTTTCTCAGGATACTGACAAAATCACCAAAACCTTGAATTCCTACCTAAATTGAAATTTAACCAATACTTTTATTTCTAACTCTATTCCATAAAACACCATTACATAACTAATTCTCACATCCAATGTCCTATTTATCAGAATTATTTTGAAAGCCCTGTACTATTTTCAGATAGCACCTATGTACCAGAAACAAAGACCATTAACAGTTGTGATAAAATCACCAGAAATACCATTTTGCTCTCATCACTTCCTATAGCCCAATACTATTTTATACTTATATCCCCAAAATTATTATATAGTAACATACATATATTCATCAATCCATTATAAGGTTGTATGTAACTATAAGATGACTACTTAATTCCTATCCATAAAAGTTTTACATTTTATAATCCCAACATTATATGATTTTGCCAGATTCCCCTTCTTTCAGATTGCTGAAAGAGACTGCTGTCAAACATATTGACTTACTATAAATCTGACAGTTGAGAAGATCATTATATCCTGGTTGTATTTTCCATTGTAATTAATTATAAGAATATCCAAGAGTACTTCTTCATGATTAATAACAATTTACATTTCTTCTATAAACTGTTAAAATAACTTACTTATATTTTATTGGTAGTTTTCTTCCCTCTATTAGAATCTCTTATATTAATTAGGGATTTCAACATTCTTATTACATATATCTCTTTAATTATCAATTGGTATTTACTTTGCCCATTGCTATTTAACATCAAATTTATCACTTTCTTTCTGAACAATTCCAGAATTTGAATAACCTGAAATAAAATTTTCCTCCCTCCTAGGATAAAGAGAAATTAAGTTTACCATGTTCTGTAATTCTGATATTTCTTTAGTTTTAATTAAAACCCCTGAATCACTTAAAGTTCCTCCTGTTCTATATCAGCAGAAATAGGACACATTTTATGTTTCTGCATTTGACTAACAATTTCCTCCAATGATTTCAGGTAACCCCACTGCAATATCTTCTAATGCTACTGTCAACATCTGGATTTTCTATACTTTTGTATTACTGTGCATTCAAGTACCTGCCAATAACAGTTTTCTAATTGCATTGCTAGCCATTTCATCTTTCATTCCTATTCTATATACAGTTTTCCTCATATTTATCGCTCAAATTTATAACCAAAATGTCTAACTCAAAAAATGAATTTTTAAAAAATCAAAATTATATTTTAAATTCCCTCATAAGTTACTTCTTAATTTATGATGCTAAAACTTAAGATAAACTCAATTATCATTGCCAATTTTAAAAACTCAACTCTGAAAAATATTAGGTACATCCTGCCTTTTGCAGTGATAGATATGAGGAACAGATGTATTGAGAGCAAGATTCTTCTTTGACATATTTACTGCATATAAAAATATCTGAATCACCTTAGAGGAACCAGATAGCCTGTCTTTATACACATTCTCATAAATATAATGCCATTCTTAGCCTGGAAAAGAGCCTTTTATTTGATGTACTGGACCATAGTGAATTTAATTAATAATACTTCTGGCTTATCACCTTAGTATTAAAAACTATGCCTTTAATGTTTACAAAAAAAGTGATATAACTGGAGCAAGAAGGTGGATAAGAGAGAAGGAAACAATAAGCAAAGAAATGGTATTGATACTTTAAAAAGCTAACCAAATGCCATATTATTTCATTCATATGTGTAATTTAAGAAACAAAACAAAGGAAGAGACAAACAGGAAAACAAAATGGACCCTTAAATATAGAGAACAGATGGTTAACAGAGGGGAGGTGGGTAGGGGGATTGGTGAAATAAATGAAGGTGACTAAGAATACACTCAGTGTAATGAGCAGTAAGTAATGTATAGAATTCTGCAATCATTATATTGTACATCTTAAATTAACATAACACTGTACGTTAACTAGAATAAAAAATCATATTTAAAAGGAAGCAAATTGAGAGTATAAATATACCTCCAGATTCTTTTCTGTCCACTGTTCCTGTTTCTAACTTATCCACATTAGAAACAGTCATTTCTTCATGGAAAATGATAGAGAAACAAAGTGCTCCTGTACTTTTCCCTAATCAGAAATCTTTCCTCTATTTTCTACTCATGAAGGCAAAGAAGTGGGGTTGAACATGTAAGACAAAATGTAAACAGACTTAAAGATGGCAGGGGATAGCACTAAACATTCAATGTAGAATATTCTGTGACTTCTACTCTGAAACAAACATAAAAAAGTGCTATCATTCATAACTAAATGAAAGAAATTAAACACTCCTTTCTGGGTGTCTCTTGATAAAGCTTATTGTCTTCCCAACAGACCATAGAAAAATAGAAAATAACAAAATAAGATCTTACATTGAATGAAGACGAAAGACCACATGTGAGCATACAGAAAGCAGTAAAAATAATTATTTCTGTAAAAATTAGTCAAGGGATTCATAAAACAAAAGGATGTAAAACAGGATATCAAATATATGAAACCTGGAGGGGAGAGGAGTAAATAATGAGTTTAACATTAAGCGACCATGAGGCTTAATGTAGACTGCTATAGGCAGAAGACGGCATATATAAACCAACGGTAACCACACATTAAAACATAAAAGTAATAGATATGAAAAACATAAATGTAACAAACCCAGGAACATCTTAAAACCAAAAAACCAAAGAAAAAGATGAGAATAAACCTACAGAAACTATTAAAATCTTGAGAACAAGCAGTAACCTCTTTGACATAAGTCATAGTAACTTCTTATTAGATATGTCTCCTGAGGAAAAGGAAACAAATGCAAAAATAAATTACTGAGACTAAACCAAAACAAAAAGCTTCTGCACAGTGAAGGAAACAGCAAAACTAAAAGGCATCCTACAGAATGGGAGAAGATATTTGCAAATAACATATCTGACAAAATGGTTAATATCCAAAATCTATACAGAACTCATGAAACTCAACACCCAAAAAATGAAAAGTCCAATTAAAAAATGGACAGAAGATATGAATAGACGTCCTCAAAAAATTAAAAATAGAACTTTGCTACAATTCAGCAATTGCACTACTGGGTATTTTCCCAAGAATACAAAAATACAATTGAAGGGATACATATGCCACAATGTTTATAGCAGCATTATGAACAATAGCTAAACTATGGAAAAAGCCCAAGTGTCCATCAAATAATAAATGGATAAAAGACATGTGGTGTGTATACACAATGGAATATTAGCCACAAAAAAGAATGAAATCTTGCATTTGCAACCACATGGATAGGGCTAGAATGTATTATGCTAAGCAAAATAAGTAAAAGACAAATACTATATGATTTCACTCATGTGTGGAATATAAAAAATAAAACAAATAAGCATATGGAAAAGAGAGAGAGAGAGAGTCAAACAAACAGACTCTTAAGTATAGACAAAAACTGATGGTTATAAGATGGGAGGTGGATGGAGGGTTGGGTTCAATGGGTGATAGGAATTAAGGAGGGCACTTGTGATGAGCACCAGGTATTGCACGGAGATGCACAATCACTAAACTGCACACCTGAATCTCATATTAGATTGTACATTAACTGGAATTTAAATAAAAACCTAAACCCACAAAACAATAAAATGACAAAGAAGTTAGTTCTATGTATCACTATTTACTTTAAACGTAAATGGACTAAAAGCTCCAATCAAGAGACAAAGGGTATCACAGTAGATGTAAAAATAAGACCCAGGGGCCGCTGGCTAAGTTGGCAGAGCATGTGACTCTTGATAGTTGAGTTTTAGACCCATGGGCATAGAAATTACTTTAAAAAATAAAACATCAGCAATCCCTATCGAAATATGACCAGCATTCCTCACAGAGCTAGAAAAAATAATCCTAAAATTTGTATGGAACCAGAAAAGACCCCAAATAGCCAAAGCAATCTTGAAAAAGAAAACCAAAGCTGGAGGCATCACAATCCCAGACTTCAAGTTGTATTCCAAAGCTCTTATCCTCAAGACAGTATGGTACTGGCATAAAAACAGACACTCAGATCAATGGAACAGAATAGAGAACCCAGAAATGGACCCACAAACGTATGGCCAACTAAACTTTGACAAAGCAGGTAAAAATATGGAGAAAATGTTTCTGGGAAAACTGGACAGCAACATGCAGAAAAATGAACCTGGACCACTCTCTTACACCTTACACAAAAATAAACTCAAAATGGATGAAAGACCTAAACGTAAAACAGGAAGCCATCAAAGCCTCCTCCCCTAGAGGAGAAAGCAAGCCAAAACCTCTTCAACCTCGGTCACAGCAACTTCTTAGTCAATACATCTACAGAGGCAAGGGAAACAAACAAAAATGAACTATTGGAACCTCATCAAAATAAAAAGCTTCTGCACAGCAAAGGAAACAATCAGCAAAACTAAAAGGCAACTGACAGAATGGGAGAAGATATTTGCAAATGACCTATCAGATAAAGGGTTAGTGTTCACACTGTATAAAGAACTTATCAAACTCCACACCCAAAAAACAAATAATCCAGTGAAGAAATGGGCAAAAGACAGGAATACACTTCTCCAAGGAAGACATCCAGATGGCCAACAGACACATGAAAAAATGCTCAACATCGTTCATCATCAAGGAAATACAAATCAAAACCACAGTGAGATACCACCTCACACCTGTCAGAATGGCTTACCATTAACAACAGATGTTGGCGAGGATGCCAAGAAAGAGGATCTCTTTTGCATTGTTGGTGGCAATGCAAGCTGGTGCAGCCACTATGGAAAACAGTATGGTGGTTTCTCAAAAAACTAAAAACAGAGCTACCCTATGACGCAGTAATTGCACTGCTAGGTATTTATCCAAGGGATACAGGTATACTGTTTCAAAGGGGCACATTCACTCCAATGTTTATAGCAGCACTATCGACAATAGCAAAAGTATGGAAAGAGAGCCCAAATGTCCATCAATGGATGAACGGATAAAGAAGATGTGGTGTGTGAGTGTGTGTGTGTGTGTGTGTGATGTGTGTGTGTGTGTATATATATACATATGTTTTCCATACACACACACACACACACACGTAAGTACTACTGGACAACCAAAATGAATGAAATCTTGCCATTTGCAACTATGTGGGTAGAACTGGAGGGTATTACGCTAAGCGGAATTAGTCAGAGAAAGACAAATATCATATGACTTCATTCATATGATGATTTTAAGATATAAAACAGATGAACATAAGGGAAGGGAAGCAAAAATAATATAAAATCAGGGAAGAGGACAAAACATAAAAGACTCTTAAATATAGAGAACAAACAGGGTTGTTGGAGGGATTGTGGGAGGGGAATAGGTTAAATGGGTAAGGAGCATTAAGGAATCTACTCCTGAAATCATTGTTGCACTATATGCTAACTTGGATACAAATTAAGTAATTAATTAAAAATAAAATAAAAATAAAAATTATAAAAAACTAAAAATTAAGTAAATAAAAATAAAAAATTAAAAAAATAAGACCCATCTATATGCCATCAAGTGACACATTTCAGAAAGTCACCCGCAAATTAAAGTGAGGGGATGGAGAAAATGTATGTAAGTGGATATCAAAAGAAAGAGTAGCAGTACTCACTATAGTGGACAAAATGGACTTTAAACCAAAGTATTAACCTATTATTCTCAGTGTATTATAAAAAACAGAAAAGAAAGGAAAACTTCCAAATTCATTGTAAGAGGCCAGCATTACCCTGATACCAAAACCAAGACTCCACTAAAAAGGAGAACTATGGGCCAATATCCCTGATTAACATGGATGCAAAAATTCTCAGTAAAACACTAGCAAATGAATCTGACAATACATGAAAAAAATCATTTCATCACAATCAAGTGAGAGTAATTTCTGGGTTGCAAGGTGGCTCGACATTCACAAATCAATCAACGTGATGCACCACATTAATAAAAGAAAGGATGAGAACCACATCATCATTTCAATAGATACAGAAAAATTATTTGACAAAGTACAACATCCATTCATGTTAAAAAAAAAAAAAAAACAAACCTCAACAAAGTAGGCATGGAAGGAACATACCTCAACGTAATAAAGGCCATCTATGAAAACACCCATAGTTTACAGTAAGGAACAAGACAGGATGCTCACTCTCACCACTGTTACTTAACATAAGGGAGGTTCTATCCTCAACAATCAGACAACAAAAATAAAGGAACCCAAATTAGCAAGGAAGAAGTAAACCTTTTACTATTTGCAAATGACATGATACTCTATACAGAAGACCCAAAAGGCTCCACCAAAATACTGCTAGAACTGATAAATGAATTCAGTCAAGCTGCAGGATATGAAAGCTTTGTATGGAAATCTGTTGTCTTTCTGTATGTCAATAATGAAACAACAAAGAGAAATTAAGGAATCAATCCCATTTACAATTTTACCAAAAACAATAAGATACCTAGGAACAAACTTAACCAAAGAGGTAAAACACCTATTCTGTGAAAAGTGTAAAATGCTGATGGAAGAAACTGAAGATGACATAAAGAAATGGAAAAAACATTCCATGGTCATGGATTGGAAGAATGAATATTGATAAAATGTGTATACTACCCAAAGCAATATGCACATTTAATGCAATCCCTATCAAAATACCATTAACATTTTTCACCAAACTAGAACAAATAATCCTAAAATTTTTATGAAAATACAAAGACCCAGAATAAACCAAAGCAATTCTGAAAAAGAAAAGCAAACCTGGAGTCATCACAATTCTGGCCTTCAAGGTGTATTAAAAATCTGTAGTAATCAAAACAGTATGCTACTAGCACAAAATCAGACACACAGAAAAGTAGAACAGAATAGAAAACAAACCCACAACTATATGGTCAGTTAATCAACAAAGCAGGAAAGAGTATCCAATAGAAAAAGACAAGTTTCTCAAATGGTGTTGGACAGCAACATGCAAAACAATGAACCACTTTCTTATACTACACACAAAAAAAATAAACAAAAAATGAATTAAATACCTACATGTGAAACCTCAAACCATAAAAATCCTAGAAGAGAACACAGGCAGTCACTTCTTGGGCATTGGCCGAAACAACTTTTTTTTCTAGACAAGTCTCCTGAGGCAAGGGAAACAAAAGCAAAAATAAACTATTGGGATATATTTTAAACCTTCTACATAGTGAAGGAAACCATCAATTAAACTAAAAGACAACTTACTGAATGGGAGAAGGTATCTGCAAATGACACACCCGATAAAGGGTTAGTATCCAAAGTATAAAGAAGTTATACAACTTCACATACAGACACACACAAAAATAATCCAATTAAATAATTACAGAATTCATGAACATACATTTCCCCAAAAGAGACACACAGTGAGGCACCCAGGTACCTCAGTTGGTTAAGTGTCCAACTTCAGCTCTGGTCAAGATCCTACAGTTCTTGAGTTCAATCCCTGCATCAGGCTCTCTGCAGTCAGCAAAGAGCCTGCCTAAGTTGCTCTGTCCTTCTCACCCTGTCCTTTTCCCGCTTGCTTCTGCTCTCTAAAATGAACATTTAAAAAAAAAAAAAAAGGACACACAGATGGCCAACAGACACATGAAAAGATGTTCTTCACTCATCGTCAGGAAAATGTAAATCAAAACTACAATGAGAGGGGCACCTGGATGGCTCAGTTGGTTAAGCATCTGGCTCTTGATTTCAGCTCCAGTCATGATCTCCCAGTTCATGGACTCTAGCCCACGGATTTGGGCTCGATGCTGTCAGAGAAATCTTCTTGGGATTCTCTTTCCCTCCTCCACTCACACATTCTCTCTCTCAAAGATAAACATTAAAAAAAAAACTATAGTGAAATATCAGCACACACCTGTCAGATTGACTAAAACGAACAACATAAGAAACAACAAGTATTTGGAAGAATGTGGAGAAAAAGGGACTCTCTTGCACTGTTGGTTGGAACGCAAACTTGTATACCCAATGGAGGTTCATGAAAAAGATAAAAATAACTACCCTACAATCTAAAAATCGTATTACTGGTATTTAGCCAAAGAATACAAAAACAGTAAATCAAAGAGACACATGCGTCCCTATGTTTTTTTCACTATTATTTACAATGGGCAACATATGGAAGCAGGTCAGGTATCTTTACTGATGAACGGATAAAGATGTGGTGTGTATGCATATGTATGTATGCGTGTATATTTATGTATATATACATATGCATACACACATCTTTACATATATACTATATACATATATATAAAATGAATTACTCAGCCATCAAAAAGAATGAAATCTTGCCATCTGCAACAATGTGGTTTGAGCTATAGAGTACTTTGGTAAGCAAAGGAAGTCAGAGAAAGACAAATACCATATTCTTTTCACTCATAAGTGGAATTTAAGAAACAAACAAGCAAAGGGAAAAGGTGAGAGGGACAACCCAAGACTCTTTTAACTGTAGAGAACTGATGGTTATCAGAAAGGAAATGGATGATGGGAATTGAGTGCACTTCTTGTGATAAACTCTGATGTTTGGAATTATTGAATCCCAATACTGTCCACCTGAAACTAATATAACAATCTATGTTAACTATAATGTAATTAAAATATTTAAAATTCATAGTGTTCTTAAAATGAATTACTAAATACTGTATTACAATCAAAAAGATTCCTATAAGTGACTAAAGAATTAATAAAACCAAACTGATATGACATTTAAATCTAACAGGATTTGGGGGAAAATATTAAACCCTACCACAGGGATGCCATATACTACTTGTAGAATTAGAAGTGTGATAATTTTAAAAGGCAAATAATCTGATTTCTTCCAAACATAAATAGAAATTATGAAAGTTAAAAAAGAGACACAGAGATGAGGGGCACCTAGGTGGCTCAGTCAGTGATGTGTCTGGTTCTTGGTTTCAGGTCAGTTTATGATCTCACAGTTCATGAGTTCAAGCCCCACACTGGGCTCTGCACTGACTGTGGAGCCTGCTTGGGATTCTCACACTCCCCTCCCCTTCTTCCCCTTTCCCACTCATGCAGGTAAATGCACATGTGCCCTCTCTCTGAAAATACATAAATAAACTTTAAAAAGAAAAAAAGAGGTGGGGTGCCTGCATGGCTCAGTCAGTTAAGCATCAGACTTCAGCTCAGGTCAAGATCTCATGATTCATGTGTTCGAACCCCACTTCAGGCTCAGAGCCTGGAGCTGCTTTGGATTCTGTGTCTGCCACTCTCCCTATCCCTCTCCTGCTCCTGTGCGTGTGCATTCTCTCTCTCTCTCTCTCTCAAAAATAAACATCTAAAATAAAAAAAAAGAGTCATTGCAAATTCAAAGAGAACTACAGATTAACAAACCAAGTGGAATGGAATGCATAACTATTCAAGTGCTGATTTGAACAATAACTATTTTCAAAACCTGTTTGAATGATTTTTAATCTATAAATAATTCAGAGTACTTTAGGTATCCAGCTGTGATACACCATAAAAGGATTTATTATATTTCATATATTTAAAAAAATATAATTTTTATTTTTGGAAGAGACAGTGTGAGCAGAGAAAGTGCAGAGAGAGAGAAATAGACAAAGGATCCAAAATAGGCTCCAGGCTAACAGCAGAGAGCCTGATGTGGGATTCTAACTCACGAACCAAGAAATCATGACCTGAGCTGAAGTCAGATGCTCAACAAATTGAGCCACTCAGGCGCCCCTCCATTTTACATTTTTTAGCAGGTAGCATAATGATTATCTTTTAAAAGTAATGGGGTCCACAAATCTTGAGACTCAACAAAATACATGAGAATAAATTATAAAAGAAAACTAGGCCTTAGTTATTTTTCTCTAGGATGGGACATGGTAAGTACATATCCATATTCTATTTGGGACACAGTGTATGAAATACTCTTGCAAAATTGATAGAATGGTCAAATATTCAATATGTAATGAAACAAAAAAAGAAAACAGATCAAGACATCAACAGCAAGTCATTTAGTGGTTCCTAAAAGAGATAGAATTACAGATCTGTAACAACAGTGAACCTTTCACAATCACTTATATAGTGCTCTGTACATTGGGAGACAATGCCTCTTTCCAAGCACCTCTAATACATTTAGAAATATGAGCTATACTTTTGTTATAGTCTACATAAATATACAAGTATTTATGCATAATTTATAAAGGTATTTATACATTCTATAAATGTTTCTAGATAGTTATAGATAGGTAGGTATGTGACAGAGAATGTATGAAAGAGACAGACACAAAGAAAACCTCAAAGCAGAAATAACCTGGACCACATTAGCTCACCAAAATACATGTAATACACTAGAAATAGTAGGTAAAATCACTATGAATGTAACAGAAAAATATAAAGTTCTTCCAAAATGAAATGAATTGCAAAAGATTAAATATTTTAAAAAAATATTTAACACATATGAAACAAAAAAGCATGGTAAAATGTCCTATATTAAGGGATTAAAAGATTTAGTATTAAGAATAAATACTAATAACCAAAAATAAGATACAAATGGCCTAGATAAAAATGCATGGTGCCTGCTTGGATCCAGACTTTTTCTAATTATTAGATCTTTGGAAAATATGACAAGTTTACATGAAGATTTATTTTAAAAGGCAATAAGGGATTCTACTTAATAATAGATATGATATTGTGGTTATTTAAAATTATGATGTATATGCATACAAAAAATTCAAGATTGAAATATACGATTTGCAGTTTTCAATATATGGCAAAATATTTTTAATTATTCTAGTTGCTCAGCATGTGAAAACTCATTATGATTTCATTATGAATATGAAACTTTTCATAATAAAAACAGACCATACCTAAAAGAGTTAAACATGAAAATACCATATGATTCCTAGCTATTTCACTCCAAGATATATACCCAAAGAACAGGAAAACAGGGACTCAAGACATTTTCATGTCAATATTCACAGCAGTATTATTGACAATGTGGAAGTCACAAACCTTATTATTCAAAGTCAAAAAGTGGAAACATCCAAGTGTTCAAAAACAAATGTTACATATACACACTTTGGAATATTACTGAACCGTAAAAATAAATGAAGTTCTGATACATCGCTTAATTCCTAAGTACCATTCCCTATAAGGAACCAAGTATCCTTAGAGAAACTGATGGTTCCACAAGATAAGAACAAAATAAACCCAGGTACTATTAGGTGGTCAGAAAGTAAGTAAGTACTCAGGAAAGGAAATATGGACATGTTAAAAAGACACAGAAGCCACCTTAAAAGAGACCTGAATGGCCAGATGGACAACGAGATTAAAGAAAAGTAATGAATTTAATCCATGGAATAAACAAAATACCACGAGTCCACACTGAAATGAATAATTAAATATTAAATGGGGAAGGAATAACTCTTATAGTACAAAATTCCAATTAATAAAATGTAGTACTGAGAAAATTTTTAAGAATCAATTTGGCAAATGCCATAGTGTATTAATTTTTGCAGGCAACAAACATCAATAAGTTCTAAAATTAGCAGATAAGAGTGTTAAAATATTTGCAGAACCTTCTCCTACTGATACTAATTATGTAACAGTATGTAATAAAAGTAATAGCAGTAGTCACAAGACATATCAATAGTATGTGATCCCTAGTGATGTACTGAGAAGGGAGTATCACTTCTATAGCAATCTCATCAAACATGCATAACCTCCAGTCCAATGATGAAAATCACACAAGCCCATACAGATTAACATTAATAGTTGGATATTTTGTCAACTCTTCAAAAGGATCAAAATTATGAAAACCAAAGAAAACTGGGCAACTGTCCCAAGCAGAAGGACATTAAAGAGACTTTAACAACTACATGCAATGTAGGATTCTATTTTCAATCATGGATTATAAAAAGATCACTTAAGAGCAGTGCAGCAATTTCCTTTTGTAGATAACTGTATCATGTAAATGAAATATATTAATGTAAGAGGAGGACAGAGAGCAATTTTGCAAGCCAAAAGTTATTTCAAAATAAAAACTAAATAATTAATACTAATACTTCTTGTTTTCAGCCTATACAAGTAATACTCCAAACATTTTGGTAGAGCAGATAAACCAAATACAGACCCCTGACGAAAACAGGACAAAATATGCTGTATATTTAGGATTATATTTTCAGAAACTGCAAATAAAATTTTAACAATTATAATAGGAAAATATATATGGAATATACACACACACATACATGCACATACATACATAAAATGTAGTTCATTGAGAGCAGATGCAAGAAAGTTTAATTTTTAGCCTAATCAAGAATTATGATTGCAAGCATGATCACCTATAACACACAACAAAACATTTTATTAAACCTGTCAACAAGTTTTGTGAAAAATGCTCAAAAAAAAGAAAGCAAGTTTCCTAAAATGACCCCTAAGTAAGCAAACCTTAAACTAATAGGATTAGTATTCATGATCAAGTAACCAAGGGCCCTTTTCTGCTTCCATATATTCTATTAAGAACCACGAACTAAGAAAGAAAACCAGAATTTTGGTATTTCAATTAAATACCATTAGAAAAGTAAATTAAAAAAAGGCTTTTATATTAATAAGAAAATAAAGTAGGTTCACAATCCCCATCACATTAATAAAACTATGAAATGACTGGGAATGAATGAAAAAATATAATCTAGCATTTTCCCAACATAACAAGTTGATTAAAAATAGAAAGACATACCTTGCAGTTGGAGAGGAAGACTCAATTTTAAAGAGATCTATTCTCTCCTAATTAATCTATTAAATTTGGTGCAAATGAAATTAAAACTGCATTTTTTCCAACTTGCAAAATAATTTTAAGCATCAATTGAGAGAAAAAAATGTGACTATAGACAGGGAATATTCTGAAAAAAAGAAGAGAAATGACATAGAACTCAATGGAATAGACTAAAAATCATCAGTAATTTTAAAGTATCAATAGAAGGTAAGGCAAGAAAATAGAAATGCAGCTGATATTATTTGGGAATTTCTAAATTACTATGGTAGAAATTAAAATAATTGGTAACTGCTTAAGTTAATTATTTGAGTAAGTAATGCTTTAAAGCCACAGTAACGATTGATGGGGAAAAAATGACAAAATAATTAACAACAAAAGAAAATACAAAAGATAGTAATGCAGTCATGTTTTAAATAAAAACACAAAACTCAAAAGGCATGAAACACAATATTGTTATATTTCAATATACAACTTCTGTACACCAAAAAGTAAAATATCACAGTAAAATGGTGAAAAAACATGGTATTTCATTTGCAAAGCATGGTAAATGGTTAAAATCGTTAGTCATAAAAGATCTTTTAAAAGCCAGTAACAAAGACACTAGTATTCCAAGGGAAATGAAAAAAAACAAAAAACAAAATAACACAAAACACAGAATAACAAATGACTAGTACAGTTTAAGGACATATGAAGATGACTGAAATGAACAATAACTGAAGAAAAACAATTTCTTTGTAGTAATCATACTATCAAAAATTAAAACATTGACATCCAATGTTTGTACTGTTTTAGAAAAAATAAGTCTCATAAACAAACACTGGGAGACAATATTGATGAGGATAATTTACACAATTCTGGGGAAATCTCTACTTTTAACTCAAAACATAAATTTTGGAAATACTTAATTCCAATGAAGTGGAAGTAGTAGGACTATTTCAACAACTTAGCTGGAGAAGTTAAAAAATAGATTACATATAAGCATGTTCACTGAAGAGAAAATTTGTAGCTAATGTATGGGCCCAAATGACTACTGGCATTATCAATTTGTTTATTGATACACCCCAAAAGGATATGCACAAAACTCCTTAACAGCAGATAATGTTGGGGAGTAGAATTAGGAGGGAGGAAAAAGCATTTAAAAAGTAAAAATACTACCCTTTACAACTTTGTGTCCTTTCAAATCTGGAAAAAAGGTAATTTATTTTTCTGCATCAATTTTAAATTTACCCTGTTAAAAGTGAAAATTATAAATATGTGCACTTAATATTTATGGGAACATTGAAATGAAGCCTTGCAATCATATCATCCTGAGCTTCTCTGTGTAATAGCATCTCCATCATTCAAGCTCCCGAGATTTAGTGCAATGTCAATAATGAAAACAGTCAACATGCCTGGTTACAATTCCCTCCAATGATAATCTTTAGGTAACTTTCAAACAAGGGCTTTCTCAGTCCAGTTGTTCTGGAGGAGTGTCTTACTCCAACACATGAAAGGAGGAGTCTCCATACATTATAAAGACCGTTTTTGGATTTGAAGATGGTGTCAGAAGCAATAACATCAGTTTCCTATTTGGTCATCACCTGAGAGGACACATTAGGAAATGCGTAAAGTTAGGAAGCATACATTATGCAATTATCAGTAGGATCTAATAAAATTATATACAATGAAATGCAACAGCCATTTTATTATGAAGAAATAACAGATGCATCGGAATAACTTTTGAAATTTTCTAGTAAGAAGGCTAGAGATGGCAACTACATTTATTGTGGTGAGCACTGCTTAATGCATAGAATTATCAAGTCACTATCACTATTCACTATTTACAGACCTGAAGCTAATGAGATCAACTATACCTCAGTTTTTAAAAAGCCAGATGTTGGTATCTTGTTATTCCTTCTTCTTACACCTTTGTAAATGGACTGATCCCAACATTCTCATGATGTCTGTGCCTCTTTTATGTATTTGGATGCCTGTATCTCTAGATTGCTCATTCATACACAAACTATTTAATCTATATGCCTTTGTCTACAATAAACATGACAACAGTGCAAAAAAAAAAATCCAATGAAAATAACAAAAGGACCTTAGTCCCTTTGGTAAGAAAAAAAAAAAGGTAATTATATAAAAGACAGAGGCTACAATGGAATTTAATAAGATTTAGATCTTAACCCATTATTCCAGCTGGTTATAAAAATTCTTAAGTAGGTACTTCACCCAAGTTGAAGTTGTCTATTTAGTTTAGTTGTCTATTTAGCAATGTTTTATCCTAAGGGAAAAAAAAAAAACATTTTATCATAAAAGCCTTTATCTTTTAAGGTTATTCTGGGATTAACAGAATAGGTCATTCTGAGGATTACTGCAGGTAGGCAATAAGGCTCTCTGAAAACGAATGTTTAAAGAATTTGTCAGCATTTACTCTTGGCCGTGTATCACATGAATTAACTTTCTAGTGGGAAATAAAGGAAATAAGAGAACCACAGAACTCCTGGTCCATCAGGAGATGGGATTCACTATTTGCTATAATATTAATGGTTTCATTAACAACTGCTCCCTCTCACTCTTTTTATAGTTCATTAGTTTAGTACTTCTAAGGTTATACATCTCAACGTCAGCTTAGTGTACCTGGGCTCTTCTCTCTTTTGCCCTCCTCAAACTCACTTAATGCCCAAAATCATGTACTTTGTTTTCTTTCTTGAACTTCTTGTCTTTTGCCTAATTTATTACCAAAGTTACAATTCAATAAAACTTAATTCTATGCCAGGCAATGAGTAAGATATTTGTTGAAACATATCTGCAAGAAATCCAGAGTACATGAAAAGTGAAATTCTGAAAATCAATTTACTAAGATCATAAAGACAGATATATGATTTGAGAGAACTGTTGTTAATGGATCCCAAAATTATTTAAAAACATCAACTACTAAAATTATACAGCTATAGTTCTCAATTACAATATCTTCTTTCATCTGGTCCTACATGTAACTCTAGGTGAACAGTAACCTTGGCACACGCCCAACATGAGACAGACTATCTACTAGAATTTGGGCTGGTCATATAAAAATGTTAGTGAACAAAATGTGGCAGAAGTGATACTACATGACTTCTGAAGTTGGATCATAAAGACCACATGCCACTTTCAGAAGGTTCTCTCTGAACATTCATTTTGATGATGCTTCCTCCGTTAAACTGATTGTGTGAAGGTGCTCTAATTTAGCTAAACCCAGCCTTCCAAGTCTTCCCAAAACAAGTGCCAGACATATGTGTGAAGAAGTGTCCAGATGACTCCAGCCTCTAAGCGTTTGAATTAATATTAAACACCGTATCTTCCCAGCTGATCCCATATTCTGCCATTGTCAGAAATCTTCACCCACAGAATTCATGAAATGGCACAATAGATGTTTTATGCCACTGCGTGTCAGGATTCTTTATTACTCAGCAACATGTACCCCAAACAGATCTCATTACCCGCTAGCTGCCACCAAAAATTAATTAATCTTAAACAAAGCAGAATATTAACTCCTGCCTAATCAAGTGCCCCTCCCTGAATAAAATAAACACTTATCTGTCCTTACAATCATTTTGCCAAGCAGTATTCCCGAAACCAGAGATGGGAGATGACGAATACTCAAATGAATAATGTTGCCAACAGAGGTCTTATGGTACTGATTCTTGCAATTACAAACAAAGATGGCAAAAGTGTGTTTTCTTAGAATTATCTCCTGACAGGAAAAAAAGAAGAAACATTGGAAGATAAGACACACATACTTCTTATAAAATAGAAAAAGCAGCAAATAAGTGGAGGCTAATTTTGAACTTTGTTACAAATTTCTTTTAATGCTTAGGAAGAATTCCTCATTAATGAATCCCCTATAGCTGATTCAACATTCCAACATCAGATATTACTTTACCAAATACTTTAAGTTTTTATTAAAATTCCAGTTAGTGAAATATTAGTTTCAGGTGTGCAACACTTACATACATCACCTGTTTCTCATTACATGTGTACTCGTTAATCCCCATCACCTATTTCACCCATCTCCCTCGACCACCTCGCCTCTGGTAATCATAAATTTGTTCTCTATACCTTGCTTTGCCTCTATTTTGTTTTGTTTCTTAAATCCCACATATGAGTGAAATCATATATCATTTGTTTTTCTCTGACTTATTTTGCTTAGCATTATACTCTCTAGCTCCATCGGCCTTGTTCACTGCAAGTGGGAAGATCTCATTTTTTATGGCGGAGTTCCTTATCCATTCATCAGTGAATGGATACTTGGGGTGTTTCCATAATTTGGCTATTTGTAGATAATGCTGCAATAAAGGATGGGGTGCACAGATCCCTCTGATTTAATATTTTTGTATTCTTTGGGTAAATACCTCATGATTACAATTGATAAATCATGTTTTTAACTTTTTGAGGAACTTTCATACTGTTTTCCACAGTGGCTCCACCAGTTTGTAATCCCACCAACAGTGCAAAAGGGTTCCCCTTGTTTGTTTGTTTTTTACCAGTTTCCATGAACTTCTGCCTTTATCACACTATAAAAATACTTGCAAAAATTCTTTATTTCAAAATTTCCAATTAATGAACAATAATTTTCTTTATAACATTAATTAGATCATAATGTTTGGTTAGAAATAAAAGCAATTGAAAGAAGACATAAATAATCTCCTACATTCTACATATACTCCACACCTTTACTTTGGTAAAGTTATCTTTTTTTATAGAATTAACTTACTCACTAATTCTCAGGCATGGCTGGATATTCCAAAGTCTGCACCAGTGATATTTTCCTCAGTCTAGCCAAAGCCTTGTTCTAAAACAGAACTTCTTGATCCAGAACCTTCTTACCTGTAGTTCCCAGTTAAGACTTATGAATTAAGAAAGACCATAGGAATGTCAGCTGTCCTCAGATTATCTGTAAATCTCTTCCTTTCATTGTGCTCATCTGAGAAGTAATTATACAATATAGCCAATTAGATACAAATAAGACACCAGGACACACAAATTAGGATGATTTTAGAATAATCAGGAACAGCGAATGGAGATAAACAGCTGATATTACTACACAGAAATAACACAAATGTACTGAAATGTTTTTCATGCCAGTTCTGAATCATATAAGAAACCATAAAGACCTACTTGAAATTCTGACTCAACTACTGTAAAAACTAGGAAAAATCCATTCTCTAATTACTACCATTAATTAAGATTAACTTTCAACCTATTCCAATACTCTTCCTCAAACAACATGATCTAATCAGTAACCACAAATATGTAAATTTATGAAAATTTATCCTTTATAGAAAGTTTCAATGATTTATTTTAATCATTCATGTGTTTGTAAACCCAAATATAATTGTTTAGCACCTACCTGAAATCCTATCCTCTCCCATGTTCATTTCTGGAGTCCCACAATGCTGTTTCAGTGTGTAAAACTCTCTGCTGCATTAGAGTCTCTAAACCACATGCTCTTCATGATCACTCACAAACAATTCATAATGGCCACTGGGAATACAAAACTGGATACAATAGCCCAATACTCGCCAGATATTGATAGGCAAGGATGAAAGGCAGGCATAAACTGGATGTATCTTTAAAATCCCCTTTTTGCTGTTTAGATGTTCCTTTTGAAATACCTTTAAAATTCAAAATGCAGGAAGTAGAAGCAGTCTTCCATTCCCATCTCTCTGTACAGTAATGTTATAATTTTGCCATCCATTCTTCCAGACACCTTTCTAACAATTAATATGTTAATTTCAGATTGTCAAGTAGCAATATATAAATAATAAGACAGTATTTTACTACTTAATGTACACATGTACAAAATTTTTAATAATGCTAAAATATTCATTATAACACTGATCAGTCAGCATTACTTAACTCTATAATCATGTCAGAATAATTACATTCCTCAGGAACAGTAATGATTGACATTTCCAATTAGAACAAGGCATATGCTCAAACCTCTGTAAACACACTATTAGTTGATGTTTGTTCAAAAACTGGCATAATTTTAAATATCCACACAAAACACCCTTTTGTATCAGACCATGTTCCAGTGTCTAAATTATATTCATATGATGAATAAGCTACAACCATTATGATCTTTTGTTGAGGTATATTTCAGATGCTCAACTATTATTTATACTCAATGTATAACATACTTCAGTGTAAATTTGAGATGTGGAATAAATTCCCAGCAGCAAGTAACACCATTTTAAATGTTTACACACTTGAATTTCAATTATTATGGCCAAACTGCTATTCAAAAAAAATACTGATTTATACCTTAATTTATAGGTCAATTTTCTTCCAAAAATGTTCATAATTTATTATTGGCTACTGAGTTGAACATTTTTGACTTTTGTTTCTGATTATCACATAACATACAAATATAAGCAAACACTGGAAATTTTTAAAAAGGTCTTAGAATAAAATATTCATAAGCACAGAAGTTTTATTTTCATTCAGATGTCTATATATGGTAACAGATTAGAAAACAAACACATATGGAGTTAATCATTTTATATTAAAAATAACACACTTAGGGGCACCTGAGTGGCTCAGTCAGTTGAGCGTCTGACTTCGGCTCAGGTCATGATCTCAGTTAATGGGTTCGAGCCCCGAGTTAGGGTCTGTGCTGATGACAGCCCAGAGCCTAGAGCCTGCTTCAGATCTGTGTGTCCCTCTCTCTCCGCCCCTCCCTCACTCATGCTCTCTCTCTCAAAAATAAACATTAAAAAATATTTTTAAATACATACATTTAGATATAACATGAAGCAGGATTATGGAACTATTTAAGTTTAGATTTGAATATTTCCATAGTATTCCAAAAATAAAATGCAAAGCAATAAGCTAATGAGAGTACTATCATATTTATACTCCTAAAACTAAATGTACATGTGCACATATGTATTAACATTTATAACATGTATGTATATGCATGTATACACATATAAATTTACAAAAAGTAGATTTATATAGCATAGCAAAGTAACAACAGTAAGAATATCTTCCACAAATATATCTGTGATTTAAAAAAGACAGTTTCCTTCTCACGTATTCTTTCCTCTTTCTAAAGGTAAAAATCATCCTGGGATATTTTGTTTAAGTATAAAATCTATTATTTTCTTATACATAAAAACCTAACAATCTGAAGAAAAGGAAGGTGATATATCTATCCCTCTCCCCAAAAAACCCACTTAACACCAAAATGTTATATAACCCTAAGAGAACAATTGTTAATTACTTATTACACTGCCAACACTTACAAAAGACAACTTATGGTATTTTACAATAATGAAATATTTACAAATTTATACTTTGTGAAATACCATGCATCTAAAAACACTAGGTATTTTTAAATGATGTATTTGTTATTTACAAAGTTGTCTTGAATATTTTCATTCTGTTCAGTTAAATACAAAACTGAAGAGCTCAAAGAGGGACAACATTTCTCATAAAACAGACTTGCTATGATTAAAATACATAATCAGCAATACAACTGTAAGTTTAATAGTTGTATAGCAATACAATACAAAATTAGGACTTAGGTTTTTTAATGTATAATACAAGGACTAAACAGTGATTAAAATGTAAAATTTTCTTTTAGAGAATGCAAGAGTAACAGTACACCTTTTTAGTAACTTTCTCTTTCTGATACCAAAATTGGCAATAGCTCAAGAAACTTGTTATCAAGAAAATTGTTATCAATTGCACTGCTATTAAAACACTTGATAACAATGAAACTATGAAAGTTTACAATGAATTATTTACAAAATTATACGTTGTGAGACTCTACACATCTAGAAAAGACTAGATGTTAAAAACTAAAACCTTGTATCTATTATTTACAAAGTTGTCTTGAATATTGTCATGCAACCAAAGGAACACATACAGAATTGTGTATAGTTCCAAGAGGTAGTATAAAATCTCTTTAACAAAGTCATTTATATCTCCAATGTTAACAATAAAAATAAATATGGGGAAGATATGAATAGGTGAAGCACAGAGGATTTTTAGGACAATGAAAACATTCTGCATAATACCATGATGGATACATGTCATAATACATTTGTCCAAACCCACGAAATGTACAATACCAAGAGTTAACCATGAAAAACTATGGACTTTGGGTAATTATGAGGTATTGATGTAAATTCATCAGCAGGAACAAATGGTAAGTAACTCTGGTATGGTATGATGATAATGGGACTGATTATGCATGTGCTGTGTGAATAATGATGGGGATTACGCATGTGCTGGGGCAGGAGCTAGATGGCAAATCTCTGTACCTTCCCCTCAATTTTGCTATGAACCGATCTAGATCTGCTCTAAAAAATATCTTAACACAAGAATAATGTAAGGTACATATACTAGGGAAGCTCCAAATGAAATACATTACAATACACCTTGTAACATCAAATGAATTTACATGGTGTATGTTTTTTAATATACAGTTTATACTTATACAATGGCATACTATTCTACTATGAGAATGGGTTAAATGCATAATCTTTTCTATTTCTCTCAACAAAATGAGTGTATGATAAATATTGCATAGCTCCAAGACCCTATTTATCAGTGATCAATTTCCTTGCCATGACAACTTTAAAAGACAATAGTCCTAACACATTTACAATGAAAATGTTTACAAAATTATACTGTAACACTATGAATACATCTGGAAAAATTAGATGCTTAAAACCAAATGTTTCACTTGCCTATTATTTCCGAAGTTGTCTTACTGCTGTGTAACAAATAAACACAGAACTGCGTAATTTAGATTCTGAAAAATTTTCTTTAGTAAAATGAATTTCATCAAGAACCTCAGTACATCTGAGAAAATAAGATATACCTCATGTCCCTTAATAAGTAGAAATATTTTTATATAAAATGGGCACAATTTAACTATTGAAGTCTAATTTTTCTTCTAAATGAAATATGTGAGGCAATGAACTTTTAACCACCCTCTTTCCTGACTATATACGTGTGTGTACACACAAACATAACAAAAATAAGGCTCAGAAGCTTTTAACCCAATTTTCAAATAAATTGTCTTTAATAATCCCAGCATTCCATGGAATCCTACACAAAGGTGAACAACATCCTCAAAAGAAAACGGTTTCTACCTTCTATCATTTTGTTTACCAACATTTCTATATACTTCCTAAGTCAAATGCTATAACTATTATAAATACCAGTGTTTAACAACAAACCACAAAGTGCCATCCATAAGAAATTCTTAAAATAATTCTGAAATATGTCAAACTTATAGTTTACCAACAGCATGACTGTAACATACATGATGTTCACTATCTCTATAAACCAAAAAATAGATTCAAAGCCAAAGAATCTTACATTACTGATGAGAATGGAAAACATCCACCACCCCATCCATTCTCTCACAACCACTGAACATGCAGAGAAACTAATTATATTGATTTTTATAAGTTTGATATTTAAACATGTTTATCAGCAATGTCTGTATATCTAGAAATAAATATTTTATCAAAAACTACATACACAGAAGTCTATAAATCATAACAGCAGAGACTTATTTTACTATTTCATGTCTACAAGCATAAAAAAAAGTTCAGTATAAGAAATTACTCATTTCATATTTAAAATATGAATGGCAATAATTTCTGTACTTTAACAATGAATGTCTAACTAAAAAATCTCAAAGCCACAGAGAGAGAGGCAAACCAAGAAACAGACTCCTAACAATATAGAACAAGCTGAGGGTTACCAGAGGGGAGGTGGGTGGGGGAGGAGTTAAATAGGTGATGGGAATTAAAGGAGTGCATGTGTGATGAGCACTGGGTGTTGTATGGAATAGCTGAATCCTAAATTGTGCACCTGAAACTAATATTACACTGTATGTTAACGAACTGGAATTTAAATAAACTTAAAGAACTGAAATAAAGAATACAGAAAGAAAAAACATCAAAATAAAACCTAATGCTTGAAGATGCTCTACTACATCTATAATCAATGATTCTACCTTTAATATTTCAATAAAAATATACTTCCAAAAATACTGACAGAAATTATATATCTAAAAATGATTTATAAAATGACACTTACCTCCTATACGCAAAACAAAATAATATAATCCCTATCACCAAATACATCCCAAATAGACATGGTGTAGTAATTCAATTTGTCAAAGTAAAGTGTTTTTTTACATTGTCTCTCAAATTGATATCCAAAAAATATACGCAATCAGCAAATCCTATGCAGATATTCTAAAACAAAAACTAACGTCGGTCTATAACTTAACTAGTCATTTAACGGTATCCTCCGGCAACTAAAGCTCATGAACAACACCCTGTATTATCCACCATCAAACAACACAAAAAACAGATTAAAGCCGAGTGATAATTATTTGGCCAAAAGGTGTTCCTATTGTATAATTTTTAATAAACAGTTGTCTTATATATACATATACAATACACCTGTGGGTATATATACATATGTATATGAATGCAACCCCTGTAAAATTAAGGATTAAAAGTTTAAAGTAAAAATTATTTTATCCTGTTTTACACACAGAACAATCTAACAAAATATCCTGAACTTCAGCTGCTCAATTATTTACTTAGACATAATCTGACAGCTGTTATGAAAATTTTTCATTCTACATATTTACAAAACATGCTGATATAATTATTCCTCGGCTTTAAGAAAACATAATAACTGTGTCTAATTATATACACATTATATAAAACTTTTCTTTGATCAGGCCATCCTTTTAAGAACATAGATTTGACAGACCATTACAAACATCTCTAACAAAAACTTGTAAATCACCTATACTATTTTATGTAGTATTTTAAAGCAAGAACAATTCAGTTATTAAAAGTCAAATTACACTGGCAAATAAAAACTTTTCTAACCTATTATGTTTAACCACATGTAGAGATTTTTCTAGTAACTGTATTTCCTATTTGCATACAAACATATCTAAAAACCATAAACAAAGGCAGAGCCACAGTTAAAATGACATTTCCACTATGATGAATCTTCTATAAAAAACAATGTGAGATATTATACTAGACACTGCACATTTATTCCACCCTACAATTTGAGCCTAATAATCCAATGAACACAGAGGCTAGATATAGTATCATTTTTGTCAAACAAAAATGTCTATCCATATAAGTTGATATGTATTTACAGTGATGTCTATGTAGGTAGAGAATTAGATGGTAAAGAACATTACATTGTATATAACACTTTAACAAAAAGTATAACAATATTACTGAAAAGGAATTAATGTTGAGGCAATTTAACAATTCTATTGGAAAAAAACAACAACAAACTACACCTATTTAACATGACAGGATTAATAGGATATATGTCGATTCCCAACTTCTGAGCATCGAGTAAAGCCTCTAGGCTGTTCAAGAACTGTTTCTGCACATATGCATACACGTATAGCCCTCCAAAATTCCCTATTCTCTACCTTCTAAATTCTGTTTTTATTTGCCTACTACAAATAAGGCAGTCTAGAAACTCCTCTCGACAACCAAAATTATATTCTAACATTTAAAATGCCCCAAATATCAGTCATCTCCATGATTAATAGGATGGTTTAACACAGTACTTTTTCCATTATATACATAGCAATAAAAAAGCCCATCAAATCCTAAACATGCATAGAAGCTGGACTCTTATGCAGTAATTCCATCATGGGAATTAAATCTCATACCATAGAAACATTAACATACCATAAAGATATTAACAAATATTTACAGAATAACATCTACAACCACACAGAACAGCCTTAATAAAATTTCTTGTGTAACAGCTGCATACAGAACAATCCTTGCCCCGCACCAAAAGCCTCTCAAAAATCATTCAATGAAATGATTCTAAATGTGTATCATTCAAAGGTATTCTAACAGTTCTATTTTTATAATCATGTATTAAAAATATTTCTTCTAAATGTTAGCAATCGCAATACCTTAAAGTCACAATGCAATTATATTTAGTTATTTCATACAGTATATTCTCAAAATAAACATTAATAACTAGTGCCTTTTTTCCTGATTAATATATTAAACATTCCTCATGTCCATTTCCTCTCCCCTTATCCATAAACATTGAAACAATGAATATAGAATTGTGTGTATCTTTACAAAATGGCCTCATTCCTTTCTAAAATCTTTTCCAGAAGGCAGTTTTACCAAACATGCTTTTAAAAACTTACCTAGGAAACCAGCTCTATTATCACAGCAACCATTTTTAAAAACAATAGATTTGTTTATAATTGTAGTCTCTGTGCTTGAGCATCAGAGTGCAAGAAATATAAAGCAAAGAAAGAATAAAATACAATAAACTATTACATGTTGAATTTCATTCTTTTCACTAACATCCAAAGAACAGTTCATATATATTCATCCTTCACTGAGTATTTTATATTGATTTCAATACCATTACCCAATCACAATTTTCTTAAGCATTTATTTTTAAGCTATATATGTCCAGTAATTAGTCAATAAGTTTACATTCCTAAAATGGTGTGTGAGGTGAAGAAAAAAAAGAAAATATTTGTGTTTATCATGTATGTATTAAAGTCACGTATACAAGGCTCTTACTAGTAAATATTTTTATGGTAAATTGGTAATCCACACCAAAAAAAAAAATACTGAGATTTTTACCAAATCCAAAGATTGCCAATGAAATATAAATATTTGAAAAGCAAGATGAATTTCAGGACAGTATATATCTCTATTTTCTCTGTGATTTTGTAGTTGGTGAAGCTTCTAGCTCAAGTTGGGATGTGTTGTCCTTCCCTTTCGTTCCATATATTCCTAGAATGCTGTCTTATATTTACTTGAGATTGTCCATTCCAAACCAACACTACAAGTTCCATTCACTTGAAACTATTTTCAATTCAGTAGATAACTTCATACATTTGCATTCTGGGGAGTAATTTGGAATTAGAGATGCTGTGCTAATCATGTTGGACCATGAAATAAATATAGAGTACAAGATCTAGGGAGTGTCTCTACAGGAAGGTCCTGGTCAAAGACCCCTTGAATCAGCATGATGTTCAGGCTTCATAGCAGTCCATAAGTATAATTGCTCAGGATACTCCAGAAAAATTTGAAAACTACAATCTGATCAATGCAGAGGCTCTCAGGATATACTCTCCTGTTCACGTCAGTGGCAAAAACGTTTGCACAGTATCCTAAATCATCTTGGATTATAATCACATTGTTTATTGCTGCACAAATTTCGTAAGATTCATATCAGGGGAGTCTTAGGGCACAAAATTTAGGAATCCAAATGTTCAGTGACTTAAAGTGGCAAATTTCCAGTTTTGACAGTGGCAAAAGATCCTCTATTATCAGTTTATATAATCTTTGTCCTCTTCTCTGATTATTGCTTATCTCTAATACTCTTAAAAACATGCCAAATGCAGATTTTTGAAGAAATGTGACTTGGTTTGTCATATCTTTCCCAAATACTGCTCTGGCAGACAGATGAAACAGAGAATCTGAAGCTAGAAGTAAGGGGATCAGTTAGAAGCTTTAATACAGTTAAAATACGACAATTACAACAACAAAAGTCATCTAGAAAGGTAGCTTCAGAACTGCTATCTAATGGAGCTTGAACAGTTGTCTATTGTCCAATAAATTTTCTATGTTTCTGAATGAAATCCTTGTCCATGTTTCTTGGGTTCCATTTATGTCCACGAATGACACCCACTTTCTCACCTAGTTGGTATCACCTTTTTACATCTATGTAAAATTGATTCAAATGATCATACAATGATTTTTAAAGGGTGTTTATGAATGATTCGGAGACATTTCACATGCTTACTTGCCAGTATCTTCTTCTTTGAATTATCTGTACATGTTTTGTCATTTTGAATACAATTGTTCCAAGTCTTTTCTTTTACAGGGCTGTAGGAGATGTTTGTGTACATTACTAAAACCAAGAGAATAAAGAGCCAATAAATTTTGCCAACCAAAATAATGATACATTTTCACATTTTTATCTGGCCAAGTACTGTTACATACTGACAAGTAAACGGTCATATACTCCTCAACAATGTTCTCCTGATTTCTAAGAAATTTGCACAAATGTAAGTTCAACTGAAAATGTCCTTTTTGAAAAATTTAAACATAGAAGATTTATTCTCCTGTGTGCTATACTGAAACAGGTGTAAGTACCCAATAAAAAAGTAGACAACCTTAAGGAATACATTTTCTCTTTCCTCCATGCCCCCCCAAAAAATTTGGCACTCTCTAATTAACAGAGTAATCAAGTTGAGTTTAAGATAATTTTGTGGGGGCACCTGGGTGGCTCAGTCGGTTGAGTGCCCGACTTTGGCTCAGGTCATGATCTCGCAGCTCATGAGTTCGAGTCCCCCGTCGGGCTCTGTGCTGACAGCTCAGAGCCTGGAGCCTGCTTCAGATTCTGTGTCTCCCTCTCTCTCTGCCCCTAACCCACTCACATTCTGTCTCTGTCTCTCTCAAAAATAAACATTAAAAAAAATTTAATAAAAAAAAATAATTGTGTACCCTCAGCAAAGTAGTACAAAAAATGCCAGTGTTTTGTGACTCAAACCATTATAAAACATGAGAAATTTGAGCTTTAAACTGAAGCCACACTTTGCCTATACATAAAAGGAAAATTTCTTGTGTCTTTTGTTCATTTATGCATTAATTCAACACATAACTATGATAACAATATACCAATATAACAAAAATTACTAACTATCCAAACTTCTACCAGATGCCAATTATTATGCCAGGTCTTGGGAGATACAACAGTAAGGACACCAAGACTTTCTAGCGAAGCATTAATATGCTTTGCTCTCCCTATAAGGGAAGAATATGAGAAAATTAAGTCTACTATGCCTTCTTATAACCATGTTTATGAATCATGCTATAATCTTAGACAAAGAAAAATATTATTAGTTAAACCGGGGTTTTTATGCATTGTTTCTTCACTGTGACTTCAGCAATCTTTGAGGGATGAAATATTTCTATTACTTTGCCATCACATAGGGCCATCATTCACTCAGTTGAAAAAAACACTCCATCTATTTCAAATACAAAACCATTGTCCAGACAATCTCACTAGAGAAGGTTATACCTTATACAAGATGTAATTAAGAAAAATTCCCCAAATATTCTTATTCAAAAATAAGAAAACCAATTTCACTGCATTAACTAATTTTCAGAAATCATGTCACAATTTTAAAATATCTTATGTAATTTCTTCTTCACTCCAAGCCACAGGAAAAAAAGTCACCTCGTTCCAATTCTCAGTTCTTTATTTGCTATATCATGGGGGAATGACTCTGATTTGACCTATAACTATATTCTTCAGCATTTTCAAGCTTGGATAAATCCCTGGCTACTTTTCGATGTTTATAAGTAAACACAGACAGTCCGTTATTAACACTATTCCCATAAATAAGCACCATTATAAAAAGCAGATATCAATAACCAAATACAGCTGCCAAAGTATTCACAGATAAGCTATAATAAAATATATTATACTGAAATTTCCCCAGAAAACAGACTCAACCCCAAACTCAACACCCAGAAGTTCATGGGTAGTGGCAGTTTCTGGCCTACTTAAAATGATACAGAAGTGGATGCTTAAAATAAAACCAAACTAGGGTGCCTAGCTGGCTCAGTTGGTAGAGTGTACAACTCTTGATTTCAGGGTTGTAAGGTTGAGTTCTTTGCTGTGTAGAGATTACTTAAAAATAAAGTCTAAACACACAAACACAAACATAAGCCTATAATGCAAATAATTCAAGTTATGCAGTTCTGTGACCAACAGAACATAAACCAGATAAATCTTCCCACAAAAGTAAAAGTATTAGGCAGAAGTTATGAGGTCCAGAAAATCAACACACTATTCAGAGATCACATCTACTTCTAAAATGTTTTTTTTAAACATTAATGGCTCTCTGTAAATTTTTGTTTATTGGTCATTTTTATCCAATGTGAACTTGGTGAATATTTTTGTACTTGATTCGTTATCAAAAAGAAATTTACTTCCTCAAATTAAGTACATAATTTAAATGTATACTGGCAATTTGTTGTCTGAATAAAACTCAGTTGTTTCTTATCAGCATATGTCAACTTCTCAGACCTTGACCTACTGCTGAACCAGAAACTCTGACACAAACTGTACAGGCCCTCCAGGTGATTCTCATGTGTACTGAAGTTGGAGAAAGTCTGATTTAATCTAGACCGTCTAGAAATATACAACTCTACCTATTCCAATAACTGCATAATGAACATATTTGATCAGCACATCTTGCTAATCACAGTAATTTCAACATAAGACACAATACTGCCTATTCATCTCAAGAAAAGACACAGAGAATCTAACATGGCAAAGCTGGCTGAAACCCATACACTGCTGTTAATGACAAAGTAGCAGGTAAATGTTAGTAATTCTGATTCCTAACCAACCCCCACTGGTCCAATATTCAAGGAGGGCAGCTTTCCTCTTGCCAGCAACTGAAAGAATCCAAACACTGTTTTCAATTTACAGGTATCCTTCACACTTATACAACACTAAGGACATGTTACAATCACTGAAACCATGTATTTTTCCTTCTTATCTTCCTTTCTTCCACCAATGCTCTCACCATCTATTGCTAATTCATTCCTTCTATTACTCTCACCAAAGTGTTCCAACCATACATAAATCAGCTAGACTTGACCTCAGAATCCCTTTGTAGGAATGAACACTATCATCAGATTCAAGAAACAAGGAGTCTGACCATAAAGCCAACTTACCCCCTCCAAAACAAAAATAAATCCTGATCATCTTCTAGGGATTCCTATTATAGGGGATTTTCTTTCAATCACCTATAAAGAAACAGCACCACGAGAATGGGGCTATTTGGAAAGGGCTGAGCCAGCAACTACCACTGCTTGCTTTCTCCCAGTAATAACTGACTACCATAGGTTGTACCAAACATCCAAAATCAAATGACCCTTAGTCAACACTACTCCTCAACAGACTCCAATGAGTATTCCCTTCCTCCCTCATTCAAATGTATGCTTTTAATCAAATTCAGTTACTAGAAAGGGTAACTCATTTCTCTCAATCCATCCAGCATATCCCTACTGGACAGGATCAGGAACATTAAGTCAAAAAAGTATGAGGTTTATAAACATACTAAAATTTATGGCAGGGAAACAGGGACTTGATAAAGGAAAGACCTTAGGAAAGACCTTAGAAAAGACTTGTTCACCATTCTTCTTAAAAAAATTGTAATTTTTCTGAACCCCAACAGCTTTTCACTATAAACTATCACTTCTCACAGTATCAACACCCACATTATCTATACACAGACCACACACACACACACACACACACACGCACATACACACACACACACACACACACACCTTAACAAATTAAGTGACTAAGGATAATATCTTGATATAGTCAACTATCAATGGTACATCTTTATAAAGGTTTTTCCTAAATTACCTGTTTAATTACTACTCAACTCCCTTACTACTATCAGCAAATCACAAGGACCTAATCATAGAATACCAATCACAATAACAATCACGGTAACAAAAAGTCCATTACTTATACAAGTAAAGATAAATATTAAAGAAAAATGTAAGACTAAAGACCTCATTCAAAAATTCAGGTAAAAAAAATGCATGGTACTTATTAGCATATCATCTCTAGGGCTCAGTATCAACAACTGCAAAATGTCAATTTCATCCCCTTAAATCACAAAGAGTCAAAACTTCTAAATCCCCATCTATGTCTTGCCAAGATACAGAAAGGTCATTAATTTATTAAGACAACTAAAGTAATCCATCTGGAAACAATTAGCAAAACTGAAAGCAACCGATGGAATAGGAGAAGACATTTGCAAATGACATATTAGATAGAGGGTTAGTATCCAAAATCTATAAAGAACTTATGAAACTCAACACCCAAAAAACAAATAATCCAGTGAAGAAATGGGCAAAAGACATGAATAGACACTTCTCCAAAGAAAACATCCAGATGGCCAACCGACACATGAAAAAATGCTCCACATCACTCATCATCAGGGAAATACAAATCAAAACCACAATGAGATACCACCTTACACCTGTCAAAATAGCTAACTTCAACAGCTCAGGCAACAACAGATGTTGGTGAGGATGGGGAAAAAGAGGATCTCTTTTGCACTGTTGGTGGGAATGCAAATTGGTGCAGCCACTCTGGAAAACAGTATGAAGGTGCCTCAAAAAATTAAAAACATAACTACCCTACAACCCAGCAAATGCACTATAGATGTTTATCCAAGGGATACAGGTGTGCTGTTTCGAAGGGTCACATACACCCCAATGTTTATAGCAGTGCTACTAACAACAGCCAAGTATGGAAAGAGCCCAAATGTCCATCAACAGATGAATGAATAAAGGTGTGTGTGTGTGTGTGTGTGTGTGTGTGTGTGTGTGTACACATATACACACAATGGAGTATTACTCAGCTATCAAAAAGAATGAAATCTTGCCATTTGCAACTACGTGGATGGAACTAGAGGGTATCACGCTAAGGGAAATTAGTCAGAGAAAGACAAATGTCACATGACTTCACTCATATGATGAATTTAAGATACAAAACAGATGGGAAGGGAAGCAAAAATTATATAAATACAGGGAAGGGGACAAAACATAAGAGACTCTTAAAGAACAAACAGGGTTGCTGGAGGGATTCTGAGAGGAGGGATGGGTTAAATGGGTAAGGGGCATTAAGTAATCTACTCTTGAAATCACTGTTGCACTATATGCTAACTTGGATGTAAATTAAAAAATAAATTAAGAAAATAAAGTGTGCACACACACAAAAATAAAGTAATTCATCTCAATGTATCTTTAGCATTCTGCTGAAAACACAAGTCTTATTTTAGACCAAATCAGTATCTCAACAACAAACTAGCAATTTCTTATTCATGTTGTACTTGGAGCTGCCTCATAGCTTAGGGACATGCTCTCAGGAAACAGGTATGAGGTTGGAACTAAATGATTATAGTAGTATGTAATATAAAGAAAAAAGCATCATAGTAGCTACCAAGTTTTTACTCTTAAATTCATCACTTGAAACTCATAATGAAAAAGACAAAGGTGAGATATACAAATGCTACAAACACAGAAGATAACTCTACAAAAGGAAACTGCAGTAGTGGAATTTAGAATCCACCTCTCTTTAGTTCACTGGAAAAACCTACAGTTCCATTCTCCCTAATATGCACAATATTGCTCAAAATATCTTGCAAAATTTACAGTGCAAGAACTTATTTTCAGAATATTTATGTCCTAAGTATATGGGTTGACACTTAGGCTGGACTTCAGAGTACTCACACTGAGTTTCACTTCATCATACTCAGTAAACATAACTCATCATAAATCCAGTCAAGGTCTTTCCCAACAACTACTACAACTCTGTAAAAGGATTAATACCTTCAGACAGTACATCTCTAATAATGCAATATCTTTTAGCTTAGGAGAATGATGATCAACTTTATGTAACAATGTAAGTTAAATAATAGCAATATAATTCAACCCTCACAGAGTTAAGGTGAAAATATGGGGAAAAATTAAAGACAATAAAACTCCAAGAATGTGCCAGAATTATATCAAGATCTTTGCTGTCTTAGAACTAAATAGCTTATGATCCACTTCTACAAGCATATCATCCAAACTGAAAAATGAAATATTCAAATATTTTAAGGACCTAGACCACATTGGGTCTCAAAATATTAACTCAAAATATTCGAGTCAAGTGAGAATCAATGTAAATGGTCAAATAAAATTAAGACAGATCAAACTGATGAAACACAAACTCCAGTAAAAAGTCTACACGGCACTGATGATTCTGAAGGAGCTCTAAGATCTTGGATACAACAAACCAAATTGGTATGGTAATATAATCAAAATTATATCATGGAAAGAATATAGCAGACACTGCTTTTCCTGATATAGGTTTCCTAATAGACAATAAAATTACTAATATCAAGAACTGTACTTTTTAACTTTATTTCTGCTATCACAGCACAGGGGAGGCGGGTGGGAGTATAGGTTAAACAGCTGAGGAGAATTCAGGACTGCATTTGTGAGCCCTTAGTGATGTATGGAAATGCTGTATCACAACATTGTATACCAGAATCTAATATTATCCTATATGTTAACTAACTGGAATTAATCTAATATTATCCTATATGTTAACTAACTGGAATTAAAATAAAAATTTAAAAAGGGGGAAAAATTCTGTAAATAGCAGTACAAATAAATTTTATGTAACATGGGAACAGATAGTCCAATGAATTCAGATGTACAGATATCTAATCCCTCTAGCTCATTGTATTATCGTCACCAGATGTAAATCTATCAAAAATAATTCAAAGTCAAACATCTGGTTGATCTAAGAGGCTTTTTCTTGAGTCTTGGCTGCCTCATCTACTTTTTAAGATTAATCTTGCTCACCAAAGAAAATTAACCCAGTCAAGTCTTCCACTAACCATTTCTATTCCACATTAGAGCTTCCTAAATTATAGGCAAAAAGCAAATCATAAGAGACTCTTAAACACAGAGGACAAACTGAGGGTTGATGAGGATGGGGGCTTGGGAAGCTGGGGAAAATGGGTAATGGGCATTGAGGAGGGCACTTGTTAGAATGAGCACTGGGTGTTGTATGTAAGTGATGAATCACAAGAATCTACTCCTGAAGCCAAGACTATACTGTATACACTGTATGTTAGCTAACTTGACAATTATAAACAACAACAAATACATGATGTTAGCAACATGGATTCCAGAGACAAACTGAGGTGAAACGGAATGCAGAACAAACTAGTGGAACTGTTTCTTTCAGTCTACATTCCTGTCACCAGAGGATACCAAGGCCAAAATGCCACATGCCTTTTAGTATAAGGAAAAAGTCCCTTGAGGTCTCTTCATCTATCATTTGAGAAGTTGAATGAAGTATACTGTAGCTGTCCTATACAGCCTATACAGCCTACTCACATTTGGCGGAGATGGACTTGCTGCATTAACACCTGAAGCTGTAAATCAACATTCACATATAGAACAAACATATCCTTGGAAATGGATTTCAAATATTTCTCTTATTGGCCCTTCATCATCTCACTAAGAAAGAGATCTTCTTATCCCTGTAAAATCAAACAGAATTTTTTTTAATTTCCTTTTTTTTTTTTTTAACCAAAAATGACTGAAAAGTAAACTTTATGACAAGGTACCTAGCTTCACTAAAACAAGACCCAAGACACAGCAAATAGTTTTGACTGGCTCCTATTTAGGAAAAACTAACTACTTCACTGGTAAGCTATGGAGATACATATTAGATAGGCGTAGATTATAATCACAGACATTACACTATATGGAAGGAACTATAATGAATCTAAAAACTTGCACCCTAAAATTAAAAAAAAATAGTTAATTCTGACATTTCTTAAACATCTACTATGTGATAGGCTCTATACCCATTGATCATTGCAGACAACTAAAGAAAAACTAAAAACTTGTCCTCAAACACCAATGGTGTCCATTTGAAGACACTTACCATACTCACTGTATTTCATAATATATTTTCCATAAATATTAGTTCCCCATTTTCCTGGACATCATCACTTAAACATCTCTGTCATCCAATGTGTGATCCAAGAAGTAGTAGTCTCCCTTTACATGTCCTTGCTTCCACTCAGCATATGCATGTACCTTCTGGGATCTAAGGATGAGCTTCCTTTTTTGCTTTCAACAGCATATATGTTTTAAAAAAAGGGAAAAAATAATGAGCTCAGAATATGTATAAACATTTAAAAAAAAGGATGTCTAAGGAACTGGCAAAGTATACTGCTACACCTGCCATTTCTAAGTATTCAAAGTTTGCACAGTAAGCCAAAATTTTCTATTGAAAATAATGTTCTCTGTAAAGTCTACTGAGGCACATTGACTAGATTTCAGAGTGTCATTTAAGCTCAAATTTTAAAATCATTATGTTCAGACAAGGTCCTGTGTCATCATGAACCTAGCCAAGGCCTCTGTAATGCACTATTACTTTTCTTTAAAAGATTAGTTTACCTGTAGTGGTTTACGTTTGTCCTAAATGCAGCTAATACGGTTTTAAGCATCCTTGAGAAACTACTGGGTAGGATCCACAGTGACATGTCAGAAAACTGAGTGGTTAAATTCTCTCCTCCTTTCAGAGTCATCAACTATGTGGACAAAAGGGCACTTCATAAGACTGAAAAAACTGCAATACAAAAACCCATGATAACATGACTTGCTTTACTTATTTAATATAATTCAAATATTGAGATTTATTAAATGAATAGCCAGTCCCAATGGGACTGAAATGCAAAGAGAAGTAACAATCTGGCAATGTGTTATCAACTGGGTAACATGTATTTTAAAACTTTATATGATCTAATAGATAAAATCATTAAGTTTTATTTGCAAAAAGAACAATAGTGTTTTTCCTAATCTTTAAAATCAGATTATGAAAATTCTACGCAAGCATTACTATTATCACATAATTCCATAAATTACTTATATTATTCTACTATAAGTTAAGACCTACAAAAAATAAAACAGGTTTACAAAAATTACAAGACTTCTGATATCATCTATATGTGAAACCTGAGAAAGTTAAACTCTTAGAAACAGAATATAATGGTGGTTGCCAGGGGCCTATGGGTATAAAGAATGGGAAGATATTGATCAAAGGTATAGACTTTTATTTATTTATTTATTTATTTATTTATTTATTTATTTATTTATTTTTAACGTTTATTTATTTTTGAGACAGAGAGAGACAGAGCATGAACGGGGCAGGGTCAGAGAGAGAGGGAGATACAGAATCTGAAACAGGCTCCAGGCTCTGAGCGGTCAGCACAGAGCCCGACGCGGGGCTCGAACTCATGGAACACGAGATCATGACCTGAGCCGAAGTCGGACACTTAACCGACTGAGCCACCCAGGCACCCCAAAGGTATAGACTTTTAATTATAAGATGGGTAAATTCTAGGGATCTAATGTACAACATGGGGACCATTGTTAACAACGTATTATAATATTTGAAATTTTCCGAGTACATCTTAAATGATCTCACCACACAAACACAAAAAAGAAATGGTAGCTGTATAAAGTGATGGATGTATAACTTATCTTATTGTAGTAATCTTTTCACAATGTAAACGTACAGCAAACCATCATGTAGTATATCTTAAAATTACACGATATTCTTGATCAATTATATATTAATGAAGCTGACAAAAATGTACAGAACTTCTAAAATTTGACATGATTAAAGAGCAATGAGTTTACAAAGGAAGGAGGAAGCAACATTACTTTTTATAGTTATACTAAGTCCAGTTTACCTATCATAGCATAAACACAGAATACTACAAATAACTTAAAAACAAAGATTTAAGAAAGCAGAACTATTAAATCCCAGAACTCTATTTGAAACTGTAATTTAAACCACAATGAAAACTTATATTGATATGCAATGCATACATATTTATGAAGTTACTGTTAATAAATGTGACCAGGAAATCAAGAAGTCACTGCCCAATTGTGTTTTAGATATAACGTACAACTAATTTGAAAGCACAATCGAAAAATCCTAAGGGTCAAGTATTTACTGCCATGGAAGTTTGAAAACTTTTATGGTATTATGTGTTCCATTGGAACTCTTGGTAGAAGCTTAGATCTAGCAATCCATAGCAAAAGATCCATATTTTACACTTAACATGCAATTATATATCTATGCTAAGTATTTTTTCAATTTATGTTCCACGATCAAGGTTATCAAATAATTCAAGAAGTTCTAGGCAGAGTACATTATAACCAAATCAAAATACCCATTAGAAGAAAACATCTTGCAGAATCTAGAGTTCTTTTCACTCACCTCTAACTTGCAAAAGACGCCATCATCATTACTTAAGGAGATATTAGAGAACAGGTTTTCTTTGTATATGGTGCACAATCACTCATGTCAAAATCTAAGAGCCATCCATGTCAGCAGATCTACCCAGATAGCAAAGTTTTCCTCCAAAACAGAGAAAGTACCACAAATTATTCAAAATTTGGTCCAGAGTCAAGTGCAAAGAAAACAAAGCTCTTTGCATACCACCCACAAAACTCTTAGAACAAAAGCTATCTATCAACTATATCACAATAAATTTTATCTTAACAGAATGGCTTGCCTCCAGAGACCCAGATAAAGTACTTTGCCTGGGGTTCTGTAACCAAGATGTTTCTTTGTAACATTCACAATCTCTTAAGTATCATATCTGTATTGTACATCTCCTAAACCAAGTAAGACCTGGCTACTTTATGTTCCCTACCTGATAGTGTCCATTAATACTAAACACTACCCTGGGAGAGACAATATAAATTTGATGACATTAACTGCAGTAATTTTGAGGGTCCCTTTTCCTTGGGAGGCTACTGGTTTAAAGGCCATGATTTAAAAGATGGAAACAGGGGGGCACCTGGCTGGCTTACTAGGTAAAGCATAGATAGGACTGCTCTTGATCTCAGGGTCATGATTTGGAGCCCCATATTGGGCACAGACATTACATAAAAATAAAATCTTTAAAAAAATTAAAAAAAATCAAAGATGGAAATGGTGACATGCATACAACCTCTGTTGGTAAAATCAAATGAGAAGGCACAACCAATCTACCAGTATTTTTTTTTAATTTTTTTAATGTTTATTTTTGAGAGACAGAGAGACAGAGCTCAAGAGGGGAAGGGCCAGAGAGAGAGGGAAACACAGAATTTGAAGCAGGCTCCAGGCTCTGAGCTGTCAGCACAGAGCCCGATGTGGGGCTTGAACTCAAGAACCGTGAGATCATGACCTATGCCGAAGTCAAACGCTTAACTGACTGAGCCACCCAGGCACCCCCAATCTACCAGTCTTAAGTTATTAAGGAGTTAATATCAATATTTAACTAGTATTTTATAAGCTAACTCCTACAATCAATAAGGACTGATTCATTACCTAGTTGAAAAGTTAGCAGTAAAACCTAAAAACCTCCTTCCTCTTCCTTTTAAAAGTGACTTCACTGTTGCATAACCAACTCAATCTTTACCTACATATGTGAGCATCCCTTAATTATCTAACTGGAAGAGACTGTCCACTCTTTTAAACACTTAACAGTATATCACTAAGTGATACAGTTGGATATAATTTGTGCTCAATAGTGTCAATGACATTTTAGGGTATAAAGTCGCCTTTATTTTAAGTAACAACCTATCTCAAATATGAAATCTCCTCTAGTTTTAACAATGTGTAAGTAAATACTTACTGGTAAGTTGTGATGATTATTCCAGAATCACATCACCTACTCTGATCACGCAAAGCACAAAAACACTACAAAAGCTGATCAACTGAGGTAAACTTCCAAGAAAAGTAGTATCTCCAATCCAAATCCTTTGATTTAATGAACAAAGTCTGATTTAGTACCACAGTTTCCTTCCATAGGTGGCCTTACAAGGCCTTTAATTCCATCCCTTCTTCCCTTCAGGTATGTATGGCACATTAAAGTGGAGGAGGCCATGTGTAAGTCTTAGCCCAGTCACTTAAACCCCGGTCAAGAGTTTTCTTGTGTCAAGGTTACTGACAGGTATCAGTCAATGCACAAAGTGAAATCTGGGAAGCTTAATCAGGTATCACAACCATTTTATCTTAAGAATTAAAGAGAAAATTATTTAAATGCATTGCTTAACAGAATTCACCTCATCCATAATAACTTTAAGACCAGAAAAATCCCAGTCTTCATTCTGACCTCAACAAAGTCAACAGGCAAAAAAAAATGTACAACATACAGCAGTACCTTGCAGTTTAATTGCTCTGTGCATTTTATTAGCTAATATTAATGCAGCAAAGAGGGAACAAAAGCTCACAAACACTCTACACAGTTTCACAAGAGACATTGCAGGGAAAAAAGTGACTTAAGAAGGACCAATAGTATCCTAGGGTCTTGGTGGACGCATTCCAGGGGGAGGTGGACCTGGAAAAAAAAAAAGCAAAGTTCCATGGGACCATTAGAAAAACATCATATAAATATTCAAGGGCCCGGCTGGCACCACTGTGCAGAAGTATAACCACTCACCTCTAATTCCTGGTGGTGGGGGTCTCATTCCTGGAGGGGGCATGCCTATTGGCGTCCCTCGAGCAGGGGGAAGCCCAATTGGTGGGCCCATGGGTGGTCTCATACCAGGTGGAGGAGCCATAATGCCTAGAAAAGAAAAATGGCAGAAATAAAGGCCTCATAAATGAACTCAGCAAATAACACAAAATAAAACACAAAATAGTATTTAAAGAAATGGGCCTAAATATTAAGCAGAGAGTTGAAGAATTTCTCCTGGACCATTACCACATAAGCCATCCTCAACACAAGAGTCCACAGCTTTTCATTAAAAAGTATTGTTTAAAAGTAGGAAATATACTCCAAGCAACTAGTGAGGTACTTAAAGGGCTGGTTCTTTGTTCAGTATCTTCTTATGGTATTTTTAGTTATCACTTCCTCAAGATGATACAATGTTTTCACAAAACACCTATATATATCTGAGAACCAAATTCTCTTACTTCCTTAGGATTCCTTACCTGGAGGTGGTGTTGCTCGGCCCACAGGAGTGGGTGGGGTCCCCCGTCCTGGTGGGTACTGAGTTGGGGCTCCAGCAATGCTGGCAGTAGCAGCAACTGCAGCTGCTGCTACAGTGCCTCTTCCCTGTGGAGTCATTACCTGAGGAGGCATGGTCAGATATAGTAAAGGTAAGGCGCATCCTCTCATTATTCACATACAAAATAAATGGTGAATACCACAGCTTATTAAATATGAAATAATAGTTGGGTTTTTTTTACTTCTTCCATTATTTTCATTAAAAAAATCTTGGCACTAACACATCCTCCTTTAAACCCAACATGCCCTATTTTAATCTAGTAAGTCCTCTTACATTTTCTCAACTCTGGTTTACCCAGCCATATTTCTCTTTACTTACCAATACTGGTAAGTAACTCTTATCAAGGTGGCTTTCTTTAATCTTTTCCCCTCCTAATGTATATTTGTCTTTCATCACTCTCTATAGCATATGCTGCTTACATAGCATAAGATGTGCACTCAGGCTTTTAAATCTACTCTGCCTCTGGGCACTTTCTCTCAATTATATAAAACCTCCTAGTTCCTCACCTGTTGGGATGGCCCCCCAACCCCTCGGACAGGGCCTGCTAATCCAGCAGGAGCCTGGGGAATTGGAACACCAGCTGGCACTCCTCTGCCAGCTGCCCTGCCAACCCCAGGACCCCCTGCAGCTCCAGCAAGAGGTACCCGAGCAATGCCAGTCTGAAACAAGAAAAATTAGTTTGAAATCAAATGATTTACCAAAGTTATCAATAATCTTATTCCTAAAAGATCACTGCTTTCCACCATTTTTCCTACCACCCAGCTTATATTAGTTCTATATTCACAGCAATAGACAAGTGTACCATCGAGGCATTCAGCAGATTAAATGTACATCTGTCAAACTGTGAATACAAATAAGACACTTCTAACCTTATCTAGGCAGTACCCAACCCACAGAATAACTCTTTAGAAAGTCCTTAATCTCGAAATATAGACAAGTAAGAACTGACATTAAGTGCTAGGCACATTTTATTTAACAAGTGTATACTATTTACTGTGCCTCATTGTACCTTGATTTAGCATCATCTCAAATAACGTAATGTCCTTCCACACTAATGTTCTGTCCTGCCCTATGTACTCCTTACATCTTTCGGGGGTGGTCCTTCCACTGTCATGGAGACCAAGTTCTCCCCACGTAGTAACACCAGACCCAAAACCCGCTTTTCTTCACGTTCTGGCTGCTTCGCATTCTTTGGCCTATAGAGCAGAAACAAATTTTAGTAAGGTAAGTTAGGGATCACTCACTAAAATATTTACATTTCACATTAATAACATACACATGACAAAAATTGATGGCAATATATTCATGCTATTACTAAGTTATGACAAAACAAAGGCAAAAACAAAACACTAGACTCACTGACATATAAGGGTAAATGTTAAAGCCCTTTTCCTATTAAAAATTTACAGAATGTTCCCTCAATGTTATACTACAGCAAAACTAATTTCTTCTTCATGAAACTCAGATGAAAATGATATGGCTAAAACTTTCAAAGATGTGTTTTCATGTTAAGATGGGAAGTATGTTTTTTAAATCATTTTCAACTAAGTAAATCTGGGTGACAGACAACTAAAATGGGAACACGAACAATGAGGTCATACCAAATGATAAAGAAAAAACAGGCTTTGAATTAGAGACACTGTTGTATTCCTGGCCTTTATATCACTTATATAACCATGGGAAATCTTAAAAATTAAAAAAAAAAACAAAACTCTGTACAAAGTCACAACGGTCAGAAGCAAAAATCTACATACTTAAAAGCTACTGACACAATATCATTCAAAAATTGTGAGTACTATCACAGAGAAAAATGCACAATTTAAAGCATTATCCATGTGAAATTATCCCCATAACTTAGTGAAAGATGTTAAACAGAAAAATTAATATGGCTAAAGTTCTCATCAAATGCCTTCAGTATTTATCAATGTCATAAGGGTTTATTTTAGATTAAACAAACAAAAAAATAACACTGAAACATTCACCATCTTAGAATTTCTGATATAACCCTACTTGTTGCACAGGAAGGAGACTGAGAATACATGAAAAGGGAAAGATAAAGCATATGTTATGAATTCTATTCAAATTTGCCTGACAGGAACAGACTACAGCAGGCAGGTGAAGGTGTGCATCACCTACCTTTTTCTTCATTTTTAATAAAACCTAAGTGAAGTGGGCAAATTAAAATTCTGAATAGTATATCATAGACTGTGGCAATAAATTAAATCAAGCCAAGAGTCAAGAGTGATACCTTGTCAGTTCTGCCCCATGATAAAAAACAAAGCCATCTTGAGTGTCCAGAGATATTACAAATACCAACTCAAATACTCTGAATGAAAAGTCAACTGAATGGAAATAGGATGCCACTAAGATCCACAAATTCTTGTGATCTTATTGCAGAGGGTCAACAGTGCTCTATGAAAGGAAGCTCCCTAGTCACAGGTACAAAGAGGAAAGCCTAATGTGGTAAGGTACAAGCACACAGGATATTCCTGAAGAAATTAAATGGGCAATTCAAAAATATAATAGAAGTAAAGAGGGTTAAGAATTGACACCACGTCAACACTGAACATAACGATTTTGACAAAACAAGGTGCATGCAAAGAGGCTGGCTGAACAAATGTTAAATCTGGCCTAGAGTATTCTAATCATATCATAACTCCTCAACCATGAAGAGTAAATTGTTATTCATAAGATCCCTTCAGTCCAAAGGAATGCTACAGAACTTAATAAGATTTATTAACTTTTTAAATAAATATAACTTGATACTCTGCTCATACAGTACGCTTCTATTCTAAGTTCAGTTCATAACTGTGTTTGCAAACTTAAAACAGTAGTGTAAATACAATGACTTCAAGACTGGGAGACTGTAGGGGCACCTGGGTGCTCAGTCAGTTATGCATCCAACTTTGGCTCACATAGTGATTTCGTGGTTCATGAGTTCAAGCCCTGCATCGGGCTCTGTGTTGACAGTTCAGAGCCTAGACCCTGCTTCAGATTTTGTGTCTCTCTCTCTGCCCCTTCCCTGCTCATCCTCTGTCTCTCTTTCTCTCTCAAAAATAAACATTAAAAAAAAAAAAAGACTGGGAGACTGATCTTCTAGGCCAAGAGGTTAGACAACAGACTAACCCTACCTCCTTCAGTTACCCTCTATAATCCCTTACTCCGATTATCCTCTCCCTCAATATCCCATTATCCAAACCCAAAGTGGTCTTACTTGATCTTTCTGAATTCATCACAATCACAGAGGATCAAGTTCATATGCTTGTCAAAAGCCTTAAAGGTGCCAATGAAGATTCGGCCATCTTGCAGGATACATCGCATTCTATAGTCAATGTGTTGCAGCATCTTGCTGCTCTTTCCCACAGTCTGAAATGAGTAAGAAAAGCTGTCTGCAATTACTTTATAACCCTCCCCACCATTTCTTCCCCACTCCTATATCAATCCAAACTTTGTTTCCTTAACACCTTTTCCCTCCCATGTTTTCTCCAAAAATACCTTCACAGTCAAGATACTGGACCAAATTTAGACCCAGGTCAACTCTACTCTGTGGAATCCTCTACTTCTCAGAATGACTATGCAGTTTCCCATCATCCTATTTCTTCCTCATCAGATTCACAAATCTAGTTTCCTTTTAGTATTCTGATTCCTCTCCTTTCCCAATTCGAATCCCAAATTCCACCCTCCTTCAGAACACTTGACCCTGTGGACTATTTCTTTTCCCCTAGATATCTATCCAAACAGTGGGAAATTGCTACCTCCATCAAAAAAAACTTTCCAACTCCCATCAACCCAATGCAAATAGAAACCACTATTTAGTTCCCCAAAGGCCTCTGTCCTAGTTATATCAAACCCTGTATCTCCTCCTACTCAGAACTTGGATCAATGTTTCTCAAGCTTGTTTTGGTTTCATTTACCCTACTAAGGCACTTTTTAAAAATATTTTTATCATGGGGCAGCTGGGTGACTCAGTCAGTTAAGTATCTGACTTCAGTTCATGTCATGATCTCATGGTTTGGGAGTTCAAGCCTAGCATTGTCAGTGAGAAGCCTGCTTGGCGTTCTCGCCCTCTCCCTCTCTCTTCCCGTCCCCCACTTGCTCGCACTCTCTCTCTCAAAATAAATAAATAAAAACTTAAAAAAAAAAAGATTCTCTCTCTCTCTCTCTGAGCACCTGGGTGGCTCAGTTGGTTAAGTGTCTGACTCCAGATTTCTGCTCAGATTATGATCTCACGGTATGTGAGTTTGACACCGAGACCCACACTGGGCTCTGCACTGATTAAGCAGAGCTTGCTTGGGATTCTCTCTCTCGCTCTGTCCCTCCCCCTCTTCTCTCAATAAATAAACAATAAATAAAAAATAGGCCACTAATTCTTACACCTTAAAAAAAAAAAAGATTCTCTCTGCCTCTCCCTCACTTGTGGGCACACACGTGCTCTTTCTCTCCCTAAAATTTTACAAATTTTATCCTAAATCACCCACTCCACTGAAATTTTAAAATGTTGATAATATTGTATCTCTATTTATATCCTGTGGTCCTTTGGAACACCACAAGCCATTGTAAAATCAAATATTCTTTCCACTTCTCAAAATCAACTCTTGCTGCCTTGGAATGTCCTTCCTGTTGAGAATACATGTTCTCAACTATCTAAACTTTAACAGAATACATGCTCTCAATTATCTAAACTTTAATAGAACCACAAACCTGATTAGGATGCTGTATCTCTTGACAGACTAATTGTGTGTGTGTATTTACCTAAGCCTAATGTCCTAAATCCCTCCATTTTCTTTATTTAAAAAAAAATAATGTTTATTTATTATTGAGAGATGGAGAGACACAGAGCATGAGCAGGGGAGGGGTACAGAGAGGGGAGACACAGAATCTGAAGCAGGCTCCAGGTTCTGAGCTGTCAGAACAAAGCCCGACACGGGGCTCGAACTCACAAACTGCGAGATCATGAACTGAGCCGCAGGCAGTCGCTTTATCAACTGAGCTACCCAGGTGCCCCCCCTCCATTTTATGTCTACTATAACCTAAGTAAGCGTCCTCCATCTTCAGGATGGTCCATTATTATTGTAAATCATGTAAATCATGACCAAAACTCTCTTCTGTATTTTCTCACATATAAGATCCCTCTTAAGATGTTTTCCAAACCAGGGTGCCTGGGTGGCTTAGGGACAACTTCAGCTCAGGTGATGATCTCAGTCTGTGGGTTCAAGTCCTGTGTAGGGCTCTGCACTGACGGTACAGAGCCTGTTTGGGATGCTCTCTCCCTCTCTGCATGGCCCTCTCGCTTGCTCGCTTTCTCTCTCTCTCTCTCTCTCTCTCTCTCTCAAAACAAATATATAAACTAAAAAAAAAAAAAAAAAGATGTTTTCCAAATCATTTTATCACTAAAATAGGAAAAGGGACATAGCTCTTCTTCAGTTGATATTCCACACAATGAGATGCCATCTCTAAAGACTGATTTCTTGTTTCTAACATCAAGAACACAAAGACACCCCACACTCTGGTAAACTATTATGTTAGGCCCTTCCAGTAGCTTTTCACCCTTCTGCCTTAATATACATCTTACCATGGTTGCTGTTCCACCAAATCCAATGTCCGAAGAAAGGTTTCAGGATTCTTAATACCTAAGGGAAGGCTACAGATAAAGGTATGACGCAGGTTCTCCTACAAACAATGCAAGCTTGGGGCAGAAGCTTCAAACAGTAGACGGAGCCTGCAGAGGAAAGCATGATCTAGCTGCACTGCAATCTACCATGTTTAAAAACAGGCAGACAATTTTTCATGAAAATAACCATAACAGACATATTTAAAAACACCTCCCATGTTCCATACCCACCACATGAACACCAAATTTCACTATTCCTTCACCTTAACTTCCACATTTTACACACTTAAAATTGACAGTGTTTATTAAATTTTTATATTATGCAGACATTTTTAAATGTCTCAAAAATCACTTTAATTTTCCATTCCAAAAATGTAGTGTTTTTTTTTCATCCTTACTTTAGGTGGTGCTTCATTCTCTGGTCCTAAGTTAACCCATCATCTCAACTTCAACATTTTGATATATCCCTAAGCTTCATAGCCATCTGAATTATTCTCCTGAATTAGTTAAAATTTTGTTCTTAGCGAAGCCACCTAAAGGTTTTCAACCTCAAAATCTCCCTCCTTGACCCTGCCAAAACCTCTTCAAAGTAATTCTAAATAATTTTTTTACCAAGAACCAACTGCATTATCATGTACCTGCTTATGACGTCCTATGTTAAAATGGAGCATAAAACAACTGATTACTTGCTTATACGGATATATAGGTAATTTTCTTAGCAATCAAAAGAACATGATTATAACAGTGTTATCATTTTTCCCAACATACTAAGGAAATTCCTCTGGGTATGGCAAACAAATCAAAACTAGAAAAAAAAAAATCTCAAACTACTAATTATACTTATTTAGAAAGCAAACACACAAATTATATTACTCTTGAATGGGAATTTGGTTTTATGCAAAAAAGTAGCCTAGTATCAAACAAAATCTGATGTAATTTTATTTTTAATAATACAAACATTTTCAGTAAACTTGTCCTCTGTCTTCCATGGAGACATTTTGCAAACAGCTAAGTATACTGATTCAGTAAATTATGAATCCTGTATTTTAGGATGTGAAAATAAAATCATCAAAATAGTGGCTGTGAACCATAACATCAAAACAATAAGGTAAAAGAAATGTTTTGAGGACAGTTTTCCATGTGGAACTATATGACACTCGATCAAAAGAGAACAGAATGGTATGAAAGAAAGAGTTCAGTAAGAATAGGTAAGATGTAGAAAAGAGATTTCCCTATATTTACAAAAATTTGATGGCAGTTAAGTACATTATGAGAATTTTGGAGTATCAGATTTTCTAAAAAAATAAATTCCTGGTATTAGAATATCTCCCAACCTTTGTTCTCCAAATGCAAACTATCATGCGCTTTTTGTGCATTTTTTTTCTTAAAGACTTTCTGCCTATACTGTCCTTAACACTGTCCATACTTCTCCAACATTTACCATAAGTGACTACAATATCTATAAACTTGTCTCTTTTCCCCATCTACCCAGTGTAGGTCTTCAAAGATACAATGACATCAAGGATACCCCCTTTTACAGCATCCAACATTGTATATGACTTAATGTTTTGCATAAAACTGACATGTAATGATCTCAAAAGATCTGTTCAAATCAGCAGACTGGCATGCCCTCCTCTCCCCAAATCAATGTAGTTTGTAACCCAAACTCACAGGAGTAGTTTAAGGTCTATAATATAGATGTTCTGAATTCTGACAGGATTATCTATAAAGCAGAGTCTAAATTCAAGAATACTTACATATTTTTTACCTCTAGTCATTAGCTATTTTCATTTTTTATATCTACTAAGATTTAAAATCTTCAGCAATCCATAGTAACAGAAAGTAAATCATCTACAAAAACAGAAAAAAAAAATAGAAACAAAAAAATTCACAGCAACAGAAAGTAAATAAGTGGTAACCTGAAGTTGGGGGTTGACACAGGGAATGTATGTAAATGAGCATAAGGGACCTTACTTTGAAAATGGAAAGTTCTCAGAGTTCCTGGCAATGGCTGAAGTCAGTAAATTTACAAAAATTTCGGTGATTTTTTATGGTATATACATTATACATTAGTAAAGCTGGTTAAAATGCAAAATGTCAGGATCTTTCAATAACGTGGAAAGTTTGTAACACTGCTTTTTATATCACGGTTACTGCAAAAAAACAAAACAAAACAAAACAAAAAAAAGCTAACCACTCAATAAGACACTATTACTGGAGCATACCCTTTTTACCATCAACAATGGAGATATGCTACCAAATACTTAGCCACAAGACAGTGATTATTAGAAAATTAAAAGATGGTAGGGCTAGATTTCAAGATTTCATTTAAGGGAAAAAAAATGTAATCACAGAAAGGTATCTTACAAGGATTAATGCAATGGAAACCAGCATCAAGTGTGCATTTAAGGTGACACCTCTCCAGCAAAAATTTAAAATTCAAAACAAAACTTTTTACCTTCAGATGCCAAAAAGATTTGAAAATACGGATTTTCCCATCAGCCTCAGTTTGAAATGTTCTGTCCCACCTGACATTTCAGTGAACACACAACTATCAGACCTAATTCACAGTTTAGCTGTAAGAAACCAATAAATTTAAACAATTGTATAGCAGAAGAATAAAAAGGGAAAGCCAGTCAGTCCTGCTTCTGTCCTTCATCTACCCTGTCTGAGTTTCTAAATCCCTTCCACAACTACTAAATGTTGTTAACCAGTTATCAAGTATAAAAATTCACCTCGACATATGAGTTACAGACTAAGGAATTGGAGGGGTACATGGGTGGTCCACTCGGTCAGGCATCTTACTTTGGCTCAGGTCATGTCTTACAGTTTGTGAGTTTGAGCCCTGAATCGGGTTCTCTGCTGTCAGCACAGAGCCTGCTTTAGATCCTCTGTCTCCTCCTCTCTCTGCCCCTCCCCAGCTCATCTGTACGTGCTCACTCTCAAAAATAAACACTAAAACAAAAAATAAATACTGATTTCTCAAAAAAATCTTAAAAAAAAAAGAACTGGAGACCTAGAGAACTGGGGATATGGGACATGTAATATGATACAAAATATTTTGTATAAAATAAGGGATATACATACATATTACTCACAACTCAGAAAAGGGGTTGACTACAGTGGTTAAGAAAGACTTCCCCTAATGAATAGGACCTGAAATTAGAAACAGTTATCTCTTATCCCTAAATTTAGTACACTATAATCATGAACCCTTGTAACAGGAAAATGATATATTACTTTGGAGATTGATCAAATATATCTTCACAACAAACGACAGCAAAATGCCTCATGAAAAGGAAAAGAGTAGCAAAATCATAATGCACTGATGAATTGGCAGTTATGATAAATCTCCTTACGTCAAAAGGCACATAAGCAAATAAATGGCCCAAGTCCCTGACTCAAACATTGTAAGATTTTCCACAGAAGTTCTTAAACTTTTGGGAACTTTTCTAATGACAAAACTTAAAAAAAAAAAAAAAAAAAGTGAAAAGATAAGATGGTTGGGGCACCTGGGTGGCTCAGTCTGCTAAGTGTCAGACTTCAGCTCAGGTCATGATCTCACAGTTCGTGGGTTTGAGCCCCACATCGGGTTCTGTGCTGACAGCTCAGAGCATGGAGCCTGCTTTGGATTCTGTGTCTCCCTCTCTCTCTGTTCCTCCCCCACCTGTGCACGGTCTCTCAAAAATAAATAAACATTAAAAAAGAAGGATGGTCAAACCTAGCCAAGTCACATAAAGCAAATCAGAAATCATATAATGATGGTAATGCATTAGTGCTCATTCAAATCTGGTAAAATAGCACACCCTTCACAGAAAAATGTACAAAAAAGCTTAACAAGTAAAAGGAGGTAACACAAACAAATGGACAATATTCATCCAGAAAGCAATGCCAGTTTAAACCCCACACACACAACACACGCGCACGCGCACACACAATTTTCCTTTTTTGGAACTGTTTATTTATCAAAGAAAAAAAAGGCACCACAGATGGTACTGAGAAACTAGCACTAGTAGTAATTGTTCTAAATGGCAATCAACAATGCTTATGATGCTGTCAGCAATGGAACAAAACATTTAAGAGTCATACTAATATTTATACCCTGCAGTCCTTACCCTAGACTCTTATCCTAATAAATTTAACATACCAAATATATCTTTAAAATATAGAACTAATGTTTATAACAGCATAGTAAAACTAGGAAAAAAAACAAGTACAAGGGAAAAGTAAATAATGAATGAACTGTCATTTATTCATAACAAATGATAATTATGAGCACTAATAAAATGAGAAAACATTAATGATATACATTTAAGTGGAATAAATACAAAATAAGTTTGTTAAAAGCATGATTCCAACTAAAAAAAGAAAACGGGAAAAATTAAAGAAAATTCAACCTTATGGTAGGTTTAAAAATCTTTGGTTTACTTTCACATTTTTCTTGGCTATCACTTGGATGCTTTAGATTTTATAGGAAAAAATGAAGCATATCAATTGTTAAAATATCTTTAAAAACCTACCCATCTACAATTATTCCTTAGACTAACTGTTAGATTTGACCTTCATCCCAGAAATTCATCTGATTCTCTACCTTGTAATGTTTACTTCATTTATATACACTCTTTCCTATAACCCCTTTTTCTTTACAACATTCTATAGTATCACCACTCATCCATTGTCCCAACTTGGTATTTTCATCTTTGAATGTGGTTCTCTAAGATGCCAGTCAACTTTAAGGAAGAGGATTAATTTTAGGCGTTGCCTACCATTTAATCTGTTACAACTATTCTAGTCTGTTGCTGTAATTCCAAATACAGCCACCGACCATACATAAATACGATTACTTGGTTGTGTGCCAATAATTTTTTTTTTTTTATAAAAACAGACAGTGAGTGGGTCAGATACTTTAACAATCCCTGCTGTAGAATAATCCCAGTAAATGAGTGCTGTTTAACTAGCACTTGGGACTAGAATAAAACATAACATCAGAAAATTGTACTTGCAGATAGATTATAATGTAGGATTTAAATAATAGGGGTACCTGGCTGGCTCAATCAATAGAGCATGTGACTCTTGATCTTGAGGTAAGTTCAAGCCTCATGTAAGTAAGGTAAGTAAGTAAGTAAGCAAGCAAGTAAGTAAATAAGTAAGTAAGTAAATAAATAAATAAATAAATAAATAAAATTATAGTTAGGAACTTACAAGAGTATATGAAATGCACTGAGAAGCCAAAACATTCCTGGTTAAAAAAAAAAAAAAATCAATTGTTCAGAGTCATTTAAAGATGGCCCTACTCTGAGAACAGCTGGGGACAATGATCAGATTCTATTGCGTGAATCAATTCCACTGCCTTACAATCAATTCCAGGTTATTATTACTGGAGAATGCTGAGTAAAGGATTCAGCAGGGGAGAATTTTTCTCAGAAAATTTACATTTTTTCTCTTTTGCTTTAAAAGTCAAAATAATAGCTATAAACAAGTCTAATTAATTTGAGTTGTGGGGTAATACATAAAAATAGAAATAAAGAAAATCTAGAAGAAAATTCATTCAAAAGTTCCCTTTCTCTCCTAGTTTCTAAAAAGTGTATTAAACCCTTGGGGTCATTCAAATCTTAAAATTTTAAGGTCACATAAAACATAGAAAGACAGACTGTAAATAAATCTACATCACAGTGAAAAAATCATGGATAATATTTTATTACATTGTCAGTTGAATCAAATACACTGATACATTATCAGCTGATTCAACTACACTGTTGAAAACAAAAGTGAAAAAAGAGAAAACAAAAAAAGGAATAGTTAGCAAATATGCATGGGAAATTATTTAGCTTATTTAAGAATGTGATGTATATTTATAATTCAGTAGGCACAAATGATATGTAGTTAAAACAACCAATGCAGGTAAAAGTGTAGCGTCATCAGGCACTCTATTATTTTCAGGGCAAAAGAGACTAATACTTTGTAATACAGTTTAGAAAAATGTACCCTAAGGTTATAGTCCTGATTCAATTTATTTTCACATCTGCATATCTGAGGAAATAATTCCATCTGATAGGTTATGCTCAGCAGTCCACTGAAGCTTTATTGAAACTACCAGGAAAAAAGATGAAGTTTATCACAAAAGGTAATTACAAAACATTGATTCACAAGATATTTAGCAGCCATTTATAATGAAGTATGTTCATATAAGATTAATTTGAAAAATCAATAGAATTTAGATATGAGTAAAACTACTTAACAAGCATATATAACTGGGAAAGTAAAATATCAAGGTAAGAATGTCAAGATCCTATTGCTTTTACATTTTTTAACTTTCTGCTTGTAATATGAAATTTTTAAGGAAAAAATTTTAATATATCCCAAATAACTAAAGTGACCTCGAAGCACATTATTTATTAGTGACCATGACTGTATCAGCTCTAACCTGGTTTTTCACTTGAAATCAGCTAACCTGGATGTTCCAATACTGCTTTAACCACCTCTTGGTGTCTCTGCTAAGAATGCCTGTCTCAATTCCGCCTGGAAATCCAACACAGGTACTTGCTGCTGCTGAGATCGCCTTGGGTAGAGCTGACACCTATGACAAGAGCACAATACACATAAATATAAAAGAGATTTGCCTTATATGGATAATACCAAAGAAAATGTGGAGACCCTTACATTTAAAAAGATCCTCAATTAGGGTCAGAGCATTGCATTACCTTATGAAGAGACTATTAAGAAGAAACAGGAGTCTCTGTGTACACAGGAATGTGCAAGGAACAGGATACTTACCACTTTGGATAAGTAGGATACTACTGAAAGAATTTTTTTAAAAAAGTTCTTTTGGTTTAAAAAGCCCTGTATTTGAGTGCCTGAGTAGCTTAGTCAGTTGACCGTTATACCCTTGGCTCAGGTAATGAATGAACGCCTTTTTCAGGAGTTTGAGCCTTGCATCAGGCTCTGTGCTGACAGGATAGAACCTACTTGGGATTCTTTGTCTCCCTTTCTCTCTGCTCCTTCCCCACTCACTCTGTCTCTCAAAATTAAATAAACAAACATTTTTTTAAAAAGGTGGAGACACCATCAGTACCATATCCATTACTCACTTCCCAATCCTATCTGGAAACAATCCTTTAACCCCCAGTAAGAGGAGTGAGGCATTTGCTAAGCCATTTTCAGGAGATGTTAAGACTGTCATCCATTCTCTTACTCCTGAGTAACCACCTGAAACAAGGAACTACCAGGGCCCAGGCTTTTTAGAGTCTCAAACTGTAAACTGACTACCTATTAGTCAGAAGGGAATTCCATAGAAAAGCCCTTAACTTATCCCTATGGATCAGTAATCAGGCTGTGAATCTGATTCTAAGAATGATGAAGAAATGTACAAAGTGTTACTGGCTAACAAAACAAGCATAAAAAGTAATCACCAGCAAGTCTTCCCTTGTTAAGTATGTGTGTGTGATGTGTGTGTATGTATATATATATGTGTGTGTATATGTACGTATGTATATATATAACTATTCCATAGCAGTTAGATTTGGAAACGGGTTTCACAAAAGGTATTTCACTATTTTCCATAGTTTTTAAATAACATTTAAAAAAAATTTAATGTTTTCTATTTTTGAGATAGAGAGTGTGTGGGAGAGGGGCAGAGACAGAGGGAGACACAGAATCTGAAGCAGGCTCCAGGCTCTGAGCTGTCAGCAGAGAGCCTGATGCAGTGCTGGAACTCCTGAACCACAAGATCATGACCTAAGCCAACGTCGGACGCTTCAACTGACTGGACCACCCAGGTGCCCCAGTTTTTAAATAACAGTTTAAACATTCTGTTGTATAATAAAGAATTGTGTTAACCTTTGTCCATGGTTTCTGAGAAGTAACCTCTAAATCCTTGAGTTTACCAAGTGATAGGAGTGTGCCTTCATTATTCGTGGTGGGCCCCTTGGATCACACCTGAATTAATGTTAACAAGATGATTCAGGATAAGGGCTGGCCAAGGCACAAAGACCAACCATGTGATTAGAGTGTGGGGCCTTTGAGCTTGATCTCCTGGGAAGGGATGGCATAGAGTGAGATGGACTTCAATCATAATGGCCAATTATTCAATCATTTCAAATACTAGAACTCTAATAAAAACTATAGAAGGCACACAAAGTTCTGGTGAGCTTCCTGGTTGGTGGTCTATACACTGATGTGCTGAGAGTCTATTACATCCTAAGGACATGGACATTACAGATCTTGCCCTAGAAGTCTCTTCAGTTGGCTTATCCTGATTTGTATCCCATATTGTAAACTTAATAGTAAGTATAGTGCTTTCTTGAGTTCTGTGAATCATTCTAACAAATTACAGAACCTGAGAAAATAATGGAAACCTTGAATTATATCTAGCTGTTGAAAAGTTCAGGTGGCCTAGAAACTTTGGGACTTGCAGCTGGTATCTCAATTGAGGGTCATCTTATGGAGAACTGTACCCTTAATGTGTCAAGTCTACATTAACTCCAGAGAATCTGAATTACATTGCCCATGCTTTTAAATTGTCCCATTCTAATCAATGAATAATTAAATCTTTATTTGGGTGTTCTCATTTCCAATCCTTTCATTACCAAATGGCAACTAAGCCCCTGACCTAATAAGGTTTTAAAACATGTTTCAACCAAAAAAAATTTTTTTTGATTCTTTAAACTCCTATTGGAGTGTCTCTTTTGGGTTTAACCTGAAACCCAACTGAAGATTAAGGTAAAACTGAGAAAATAAGATGCAGTACACATAACATTTACTTTGTGAAATGCAGAATGTAAATTTAGAAAAACATCTGAAGGGGGCCTGGGTGGCTCAGTCAGTTGAGCGTCCAACTTCGGCTCAGGTCATGATCTCATGGTTCATGAGTTCAAGCCCCATGTCAGGCTCTGTGCTGACAGCTCAGAGCCTGGAGTCTGCTTCGGATTCTGTGTCTCCTTCTCTCGCTGTGCCCCTCCCTCATTCATGCTCTGTCTTTCTCTCAAGAATAAATAAAACATTTAAAAAAATTAGAAAAACATCTGAAAGTGTACAGAAAATGGTCTCTCCAGAAGACTCTCCGGCCCCAATCTCCAAATTCTCTCAAATTTACAGTACATCAATAAACAGGAAAGACATTCACCAGCCCCCAAATCCAAAACTGATTACTTGATAGATCTATTAGAAGAAAGACTAACCATCAATTTCAGGAGTACAAATCACTTAGCTTCTATTAATAGTTATGGTTGGTCTGTGGGATGTTCTGTCTGCAAAGTTTTAGTTTTTATTCAATTTCATTTTGTATCTTGGATGCAACATGAATAGCAATCCTTCATTAGCCATTAGAACTGGTGTACACACAATTTCTCAGGAATACTGTCTTTTAGTTTGGCAAAAGGTGGGATATTTATGGATTATGATTAAAATAAACAGACTATAACTATCAAATATCCCAATCCTGAGAGAATCCTGAGCATATGTACCAGGGCTTAAAGAATATCCATACTGCTTACCCATCCCCATAATCACACACTCTCAAAACAGAGAGAGGTTACTGGGGAAATTACACTATTTTCCCTAACTCAAAATTCCCCTCCTTCATTTTAGCACTCTCTAGTATTTACATATAATATATACAGAAGAAGTCAGGAAATGAAGTTACTTCTTCTTTGAAAGTAACATGTTTCCAAAGATGCAGACTAGAAAATGACACCTAAGGAATGCTTACAGAAGATGAGGAAGAGATTACCTGTTATGCTGGTGCACACTGATCCTGTATAAGATAAGGGCTCTAACAAAATATAACAAATATGATAGAACCATTAACCACTAACAAAAGATCTCCCTCAATAAACCCCCCCAATACCTCCACCACAATCTCTAAACAACCTCAAATACTTCTAGAGACTCTGGGGAAAATGTCACTTTTTGGGGTGTCTGGGTGGCTAAATTGGTTAAGCGTCCAACTTTTGGTTTCAGCTCAGGTCATGATGTCATGGTTTCGGGAGTTTGAGCCCCTCAACGGGCTCTGAACAGGCAGCATGGAACCTGCTTGGGATTCTCTTTCTCTCTGCCCCTCCCCCACTTGCACTATCTCAATCTCTCTCAAATAAACTTTTAAAAGTTAAAAAAAAGAAAATGTCACTTTTAAGAGTTTTGCAATTACAAAACACATTACTTTATAAGAGAAAATTAACATGGCAAAAAGTCTATTATAAAGGAAAAGTTATATAAAATATTCATTCATAAAATACTTCTTTTCAAAGTAACTCCCCAAATAAAAATGTAATAAAAGAATGAGGTCAGGTAGAATAAATAAAATAGGGAAAATGAGGAAATCATTAGCCTCACCAATAATTTAAAATGTATTTTTTATGTACAATTCCTACAATGTAGGAATATATTGCAATATTCCTACAAGTAAAATGTGCAAATAACAAAAATAGGAGACAAAATGCTACTGCCATTTTATAACAGCTTTTAAAAAAAAAAGCCTTACATTTGAGGGAGAAATAAATGTAAATAATAATGAATATTAATTTTCAAATTGACTGTCCTTATCTTTGTTTATAATAGCTAAGAAATGCAAAACAGCCTAGGGGCACCTGGGTGGTTCAGTCCTTGAGTGCCCAGGTCATGATCTCAAAGTCCATGGGTTCGAGCCCCACTTCAAGCTCTGTGTTGACAGCTCAGAGCCTGTAGCCTGCTTTGGATTCTGTCTCCCTCTCTCTCTGCCCCTCCCCCACATATGCTATGTCTCTCTCTCTCTCAAAAATATACAAACATTAAAATTTTTTTAAAAGAAATGCAAACAGCCTAAATATCAGTAAGCTAATTATGAATGTAATTATGTTATCATACCACCCCTCCTCTAAAATTTGTACAATAAGGTTGATTTATATGCAGTGACATACAAAGACCCCCCCCCAAGATATATGATTGCAGAACAATAAATCTTACATATGTAGGCAAACAAATCACAAGTATGCCTTCCTCCTCTCCCTACCATGTGTGCATACACATGAACAAACAGAAAAAGATCTGAAAGTATAGACATCTACATACCTGTGGATTATCTCCAGGGAGGGAATGGGAAACAACTGATGGTAAGTTGAAGTGAATACTTTTTACCTGAATGTTATGTGTTTTAAAGAGACTATACTCATGTATTTTTATTACTTGTAATTGTGGAAAATAACGAAATTAAACAGCTTTGGGAAAGGGCCAAAAATGCCACCCACTGATACTGTCAAGATTAGAAACAAAATACAAGTTCCAATAAATACTCAGTATGTATCAGGTCATTAAAAATGTTGATATATCTTATATTAAAGTCCCCCTTCTGGAAATCTAAATTTAAAAGTGTATCTACATGTAGATATCCTAACTAAGGAGAAGGAAAAAATGTGTACATTTCAAAAAATTTTAATTTTTTTTAATTGTTTATTTACTTTTGAAAGAGAGACAGAGTGTGAGTGGTGAAAAGGCAGAAAGAGAGGGAGACAGAATCTGGAGCAGATTCCAGGCTCTGAACTGTCAGCGCAGAGCCCGATGTGAGGCTCAAACTCACAAACCATGGAAGCCAGACACTTAACCAACTCAGCCACCCAGGTGCCCCATGCATTTCAAAATTTTAATTGGATAAATGCACTAAGCAAAAATAAAAATCTGAATATTGCCAAGTATAAATAGAAATTAGCATTCCATCAAATGCATAGAACATTTTGCAAACATAGAAAAAGTAGTTTAGTAACAACATAAATAAAACAGGCATGATTTAAATATCAAAGTTGAAAGATGTAGAACTTAATGAAGATATAATCCACATACACATATGGGATAAAAAATGCACTTTACTAAATTTTTGAACAGAAATTAGTACCACATGTTTTAAGAATAATTTAACCATTTTGCTATATTTTCTATATTACAGTCCTATGGTTCTTTCATTAATAAATTCATTTCAATACACCCTCATTGCATTATACTTTGTTCCAATTTGAAAAATAATTATGACCTAAACTGGTTCTCAACCCAGAATGTACTCACTCTTGGTTGCTCAGTGAGGCTGTCCTTCTACGTTTGACTTGTACTTCCACCTCTGGTACGTGCTGCTCCGTGGTCCGTCTCAGGTGTAAGCGGTCCCTGAAACAGAAAGCGGAATTTATTTGATAGACTTCAATAACTTTAAAATAACCACTTAAAGGCTTATTTAGAGCTGTATTTAATATGATGGAGATTTTAAAGTGCTTATAATCTAATTAAAACAAGGTACAGTAGTGGTGTGCTTGGGTGTCTCAGTTGGTTAACCATCTGACTTCCTCCCATGTCATGATCTCACGGTTCCCGAGTTTGAGTCCTACATCAAGCTCTCTGCTGTCAGAGTAGAGTCCCAAGCACTTGGGATCACATCTGCCCCTCTTTCTGCCAGCCCTTCCGCCATTCTGTCTCTCAAAAAAAAAAAAAAAAAAAGTACAGTAGTAACATACATCAATTGTGTCTCAATAAAATTGGGGGAAAATAAACAAGACAAAATTTAAATATTAGAATACCTTCCAACAGTCAGGATCTATCCTAAAGCCACTTTCCCCTTTAGAAGCCCTTTAATGTCAGAAAACAGCACGGTGTGGTGGGGTGAAGATGATATCAGTTAAGCAAAAATAAAGTATTTCCACTTATTTTTACATGTACAGATTAAAACTTTACATTCACTGAAATACATTTATATACACTGACCTACTCACTACCCATACCTGCATAACCCTGAGAAAACAGCAATGTTGATTTCAAAACTAGTCTGAAAATATCTTTTTAGGATAGATCCTGTAGAATAGAATAAAGCATAAAGCTGAAAATATAGAATTTCTACTTAAGCAACTTCCTATGCAAATGCTGTTTTCCTAGGATTTGCACAATAAGAGATAAAAGGGATGCTTAAGCAAAAAATATGTAAAACCAGTAGAGCTACCACCATCTTATGATTTGCAGAACAGCTCACAAAATGGCTGCTCAATGGATCTAAGCATGAAATCTTGCACTTGGTATTCCATGTTAGAAACTACAGGAACCACTCCTAAAATTGCAATTTAAAAATGTTAAATCAGAAATGATAGAAGGAAAAACATTTTATAAAAGTTATGCAACATAATTATTTGAAAGCCAGAATTCAAAGGAAATAGCCCCAAAGCTAATTCTCTGTACTCTTGCTATTTTAAAATTCATGTTAGAACCAAAGTAATACAATCAAATAGCTTTCTAATAAGCCCAAGGTGTTTTATTGCTTCAAAAACTTTAATGTTCTAACCAAGCAAGAGAAATCATTTAAACATCACATCTGTACATCAGATTTTTAAATGATAAGAGTATATAATTTGATAATAACAAAACTCCACTTCAAAATGGGTGAAAGATTAGAACAGACGGCTTTCCAAAGACATACAAATTTACATTAGCATGAGAAAATATACTTAGTATCACTATAGTCATTAGGGAAATGCAAATCAAACTATAAACACAGCACTTCACACCTCAGGAGTGAAGGAGGAGGTGGAGAAATTGCTAGTCAGACCATGAAATTGTGCAGCCTCTGGCACTTCCTAAAATTGTGAACAATATAGTTAACATTTGACACAGTAACTCCACTCCTAGAGGGAATGAAATAAGAAAACATTAACTTGAGTGTGATTGTTCTTAGCAGCATTAATCCTAAGAGCCAAAAAGTGGAAACAACCCAAAGCACAACCACCAAAAAATGGATAAACAAAATATGGTGTGGTATGGTATATTCAATACAATGGAATGTCATTCAGTCCCAAAAAGGAATTAAGTATTTACTGATGAAACATGGCTTCACAAATATACTTAATACAATATTATATTAAAATTATATAATAAAAAGGTCTATGTTCATGGACAATTATGATTAACCTAATAGTATAATTAAGAATACATCATTACCAAAAAATTTTTAAAATGAAAATGTTCAGCTCCTTTACCCCTTCATACCAGTTGCTCAGCATGAAAGGATCTGAGTTCATTTAAGAACCAGCATACGAATTATTCAATTTTTTGAACCCATTTGTAAAGATACATGTAAAATCATCTATAAGCAGATGTGTTTTGATAACATTAGAAGTTTGTTCTAAATATGCATACATGTGTTTGCATTTATAATCTTCCTACTCCATTTCCAACATAGAAACCAGCTTTCAGAAAATAAGCATTTAAAGGAAAAAAGATGGGGTGCTTAGTTGGCTCAGTTGGTTGAGCATGCAGGTATGGGACTCTTGATTCTGGGGTTGTGAGTTCAAGTCCCACGTTAGGCATACAACTTACTTACAAGTGATCAGATCACACAATGTTTTTCCCAGTAGCCTAAACACTGTCAAATATTTAATATGCCTTATATCCTACCAAAAAAAAGAAAAAAACTTAATAGAAATTCAACTACTAAGATCTCAAGAATGAAAAATAAAAGAAAATGTGAGGTCATCTCAGTCTACAGATCTCATAAAGAAAGTCAGTTCCTCTCAAACAAAACCCATGGTATCATTAAAAAGTAAATTCTAAGCCATCAGCATTCAGGAACTAGGAGGCAAAAGAAATCACTTCCTTACCCAACATTTGTTAGTGAAGGAGACAACCTTAACCATCAACAACTCTTACTCAAGCTTCCTGGCTCTGGGCCACAAAAGAGGCGGGGATAAAGGGGACCCGCAATAAAATCCAAATGGAAACTGAAGATCAAAAACTTCATTGTCCCTGTCAGGTTGAGACAATACTCATGCCCTGATTACTTCAAGGATTATTCCTAAATATATCTGAGCACAAGAGTGCAGTGTCAAAAAGAAACTCAAAACAGATTGAAGATCTAAATGTCAGACCTGAAACCATAAAATTCCTTAGAGAAAACATAAGCAGTAATATCTTGGACACTGGCTTCAGCAACATTTTTCTACATGGGTCTCCTCTGGCAAGGGAAACAAAACCAAGATTAAACTATAGGGCTTGCACCCAAATAAACAGATTTTTCACAGCAAAGGACAACATCAACAAAACAAACAGACAATCTACTGATTGCATTCTTGGGGAGAATGTAAACTGGTGCAATCACGGTGGGAAACAGTATATAAGTTCATCATAAAATAAAAATAGAAATAGCCTATGATTCAGTAGTTCCACTTCTGAGTATTTACCCAAAGAAAACAAAAGCACTAATTCAAAAAGACACAGACACAGGTACGCCTGCGTTGACTGCAGCACTATTTTTAATAGCCAAGATATGAAAACAACCATATAAGTATCTGCCCATAGACGAATGCATAAAGAAGATGCAACATATATATTCACATACAATATTACTCAGCCATAAAAAGTAAAAATTTTCCATTTTTGACAAGATGAATGGAACTAGAGGGTGTTAATGATAAGTGAAACAAGTCAGAGGAAGTCAAATACCATATTATTAACAGCACTATATGGTGAAAGATGATAACTACATTTGTGAATACAGCACAACATATAGAGTTGTTGAATCACTATGTTGTACATCTGGAACTAATAGAGCATTCTGTGTCAACTAAACTCCAATTAAAAAAATTAAGAGATTAATTTTGAGGCCTTGACATCTTATATGTGGAATTTTTCAAAAACAAATCTGAGCACATTTAGAGTAAAGGGGAGAAATTAAGATGTAGCATCACCACATATACAGAAAGTATTTCAGCAAAGAAGCACTGTACAGATGCACTAGGCAAACCAAGTTAATACAAAATAATCTCGAAATAAACCCAAACCAGACAGTACTTTGCCCTAGATAGCAATACAACAATCCCTGGACTGTTTCCTCACTTTAAACCACAGAAAGGGTTCACACTGCCTGATCATTTTCAAAATGATTTTCAAAAAGCCCACATACTTAGCCAAATATTCAATAGGCTCAGCAGAGACCTTGAAACCTCAGAGGTCTTTCCAAAGGGATCCGCCATATTGAGATCCTAAGCCTGAGTGAAAAACTACAAAATGGCTGACCGGTATAATACACACTCATTTTGCAAATAGCCAAAATGATCAGAAGTTAAATCAAAATATAGTTATTTGATGCTGTATGTGTATACAAGTAGGAAAAATGAGCAACAAAATTCCAGACTTCTGCTATTTTTAAAACTACTCAAAAAGATTCCACAACAAGCTCTCCAAGGCTTCTGGATTTACGTTTTCCTTAATTACATTCCAACTCAGCACAACCAGACATATTGTTTGCGATAGATGAGGGGAAAAAAACGAAAGAAAAGAAGAGAAGAAAGCCCATCAAAATCCTGCGAAGAAAAACAATATCTTTGAAAATGCCTCCCACAAAAGGTGGAATACAGAATACTAGAATAGTTACTTTGTTAATTGTACTTTCTCACCAAGTTTTCATAGTAGCTCCAACTTCAAAACTGATCGATCAAAAGTATCACTTTAAAAATAAAACGGGGGCAACAATTCCCTAATTCAATACTCATACCCCCGTAGCATTCTACTCTTCTGATATCAGCTCTCCTCTGTTCTTGAGCACAAGAAATTTACAATTCTCAGCTCCTAAGAACCCTGGAGAAGCCCTGATGCCCGGTTTAAGGAAATTGTCCATTTAAGCAACATCACGAAAGGAATATCCAAAGATTAAGAAATAAAACACACTCTTAAAGGTGATGCAGGTTTAGAGTGATCAAATCTGGAAAATGGAAATCAAATGTTATAGGAAGGAGAGTTGTTTAAGGGGTTACTGAATCCCCTCTGAATATTAACAACAATTAGATTGTTCACAATACAACCTAGGGAATCTATGAAAATGAAAAGGTGGGCCTTTCTAAAAAGTCAGAAAACAGATTTAAAATCTCCTGCACCAGTAGCACTGTGGATCATAGGATGGCTTTGCCTTTCTTGCCCTCCAGGCCCCCATCTCTCCTTTCTACAGCACCATAGAAAGGCAGGGGCACAGCTTGGCTGCCAGTCCACGCAGGCATAGAATATACAAATCCTTTGCCTCATTGTCCTCTCCTGTTGGAAGTGACCTTATGGGGAAAAGGGGGGGGGGGGGGGCTCAAGGTACAGGCTCAACAATTCTGTGTCCTTCCCTCAACCCACTGCAGCACAACAGGGAAGGAGCAGCCATTACAGCGGACAGGTGAAGGGAGGTGGCAGCCATCCCCACCAGGCGGAGGCTGCGCAAACCCCCTCCTCTGGTGCCCGCCCCGCTGCAGGGCAGAGACGCTGTTTTCTGTTGCGCCTGCGCAACCCAAATCCTGCACCCTTCCCTACTGCAGCACTTCGGAGGGGGTGGCTATCTACTCTTGCCCGCCTCCTCCCCTTAGCACCACGCTTTGAGGATGCCGCTGAAATTGCCGCGCGGCAGAGGCTACATAAACTACCCCTCCCCCCACTGCGGCACTGGGGAGGGGGTGGCTGCCCCCTACCCTGTCGCGCCTGCGCAGATTTGCACATCTGCAGCGGCAGCCATCTTTGGCGAGTCGCACAATGCTTGTGACGCGGCACTGGACACCTAAGAGCCCCCAAGCGACTTTCGAAAACCTTACTCCGAATGCAGAAAATCAATGCAAACAGGAGACACCTCTGCAGTATTACAGCCCAGAACCTGCATGACTCTCACAAAATTCATAAAGCAAGCTCTGCACACCATATCCCTAATCTTACACCAAAACCACAAAAACAAGGGACTATAACAAACATTTCTTCAGCCATCCCTTCAGGTGAGCGGTGGGCAGCAGCAAACACTTAAGACTGCCTCAGGTCAGAGAAAACTGAACGTTCTCCCTTTTCCTCAAACTGAGGGCTGTGGACCACTCACGGCTGCATCAGGCCTTCACCAAATTCCCTGTCCGCTGCCTCCACCCCAACGCCCCCTCTTACCACGCTCACTCTACCACAACCGCGGTGGCCACACGGCCAAAGCTCCCATACACCACCATCACCACCCCCACTACCATCCAATCGCCCCCCTCCCATCAGCAATAGCATGGCTGCTCCGCCGCCCCCACATATAATATACCCAGGTGGGTCACCCTTTTCAATGTGCCACCCTTTTTGTATCACCCTCATGGCAGCCACCCCCGCCGTCCCTTCCCACCACAGTCCCTCCCTACCACCACCATGACGGTCACTTGCTGCCCCCGCCCACCATGGCCACCAAAATCACCTTGCTCGTCACCCTGCCATCCCCTCCATTATCACTAAAACAGTGGCCACCTCGCTCACCCCCAAACCAACAGCATGGCCACCATGGCGACCCCTTCGCTACCACTGACACCATGAACAGCCCACCTTAAGCTCCCTCCTACTACCACCATGGCGGCCACCATTACTAAAACCACCACTGTGGACACCTCACCCCAAATACCCCTCCTTACCACCGCCATTGTAGCTACCCTGGTACCCCGCCCCCCCCATACCACTGTCACTTTTACCGTATGTCCTACCTTATCGTCTCCTCCTTGGTACTGTGGACTCCCCACTGATCCTATCCCATCATATCTTCCCCTGCCTTTCACACCACGGCCATCACAATGTATCCTCCCAAACCACAGTCATGGCCTCAGATCTCAAGGACAAAAGGCCACTCTAGAAAGGATCTGATGGGACACACTAGAGTGATATATACCAGCCAAGACACAACACGACATGGACAGAACACTTTCCGAGGAGGTACAACCAAGCCTCAAACCCTCATTCAGTTCCCCAGAACAAAGAACCTTAGGGCCCGGATTCCGAGTATATACAACAATACTCCCAAGTTCGGCAAACTTGGAACATTGAACAAACCAAAATGAGTATTTCCCAGGCTGTCTCTAAGGAAAGACATCCACACAGCTGACCTGGCCCGCTCCATCGCGCTGCTAGCCGCTCCTCAGAACAGACCTTCAGGCATCTCCGGCGACCACTCCACTCTGTGTTCCAGTCACTGCGGCAGGGCTAATCACACCAGTTCCACCTGCGCATGCGCAGCTAACCACCCCTCCGACTTTGGCTGCGCAACCGCAACTGTTTGCCGCAGTGCTGAGGTCCTGCCGCAGTGCAGGGGTGCCAGCGCCCCCGCCAAGCGGAATCGTCAGGGCCTGATTTCTACTGCACTTCAAATAGCCAAGGCGCTAGCACCTTTTGAGAACACCACCACCACTCTGAGTTTAATGGCAAGGTCTCTCTTTTTTAAAACATGTAAAATGTTGAGGAAATAATTCTCGGTTCCCCAACAAATCTTTGTAGGCACCATGGGCCAAACAATCCTGATTTACAATCACCTTCAAGTCTTCCAATAGGACAGGTCAGAAATGCTAATTTGAAAAAGTTAAATCAATGCAAAACCACAGTCAATGCAAATACGCTAGATAATTCAATCTGTCTAAAAGAAAAGAAAAAGATATTACATTCATTATTCAAATTTGGTGGGGTTCCCCCCCCTTTTTCTGCTTTCTACAATTATTTTTTCAAATTATGAAAATTATGCCAAAACAATCATAATGTAAGTAAACTCTCTAATACAGAATGGATAGGTAATTAAATTGATAAAGTTGGCTACTCATTTCTCATAAAACAAAAAATGAGCTTGGATCCCTGAATAAAACAAAGCCTTTACTTGGATACATTGAGATTTTTACCAATAATCAGTGATAACTGGAGTGGGGAAAATATCACTCTCATACAACACTAACGAACAAGTACATACAATGATTTTCTTTTTTCCTAGTAACACTCTGTCTACAGATTTAAGGCACTCATTGGTAACTCCAAAATTGCTACGTATGTATAACATGGAAAAGACAATGCTAAGATGAGAAAGCTAAGGAAAGAATCCTGAAGCTGTATTTGCATAGTATTTTACATAGCTTTTCCATTTTCTCAATTCTACACATCAAAAAAACTGAGGCTGAAGGTGGGCTAATGGCATCTAAATGGCTAAAATCCCCTCCCCATTCTCCTAAGCTAGTGCTCTGTTCCCAATCATATACATACACTATACAAACAAGTGTGAAGAGACATCTCAGTGGAGACATCTATCATAATAAAATCTTGGAAACTATGTAATCTGCCTCATGAAAGACAGACTTAGTAAATTGTTATCTATTTATATAAAGAATAATAGACTGATATTATATATAAATATAATCTGGCTGATAGAAAGAATGAAGTTTTGTGCTGCATCATGTGAAATTATCAATATAGGTTTGTAGGTTTTTGATCTACAAAATTGCACTAATGGTTCATTTTTACACATTCAAGTGAAGTAACATATGAAGGAGTTCATAACATACTACCCCAAAAATATGGCATCTGGCATATTGACTATTTTTAGTTACCCCCCTACATATAGAAAGTCAACTCTGATCATGGGAGCGAATAGCAAAATATTATGTAAAATTAATGCTAGGTGGATATTTTATGTAAATATATGTTTACATGCACACTGAAAAAATATATGAAATAACACACATACCACTATAGTTAGTAATGGAAACCATGCCTTGGACTCAGACTCATTGGATTCAAATTCTAGTTTTGATGCTTGATAGCAATGTTACTTTAGGCAATTTATCTAACTTCCTGTGCCTTGTTTCTTTAGTCTGTAAAATATGGAGGAATTGTACTTATACAATGATTTGACAGCTAAGTGAGTTAATATACATCTTTAGAACAGGGTTTGATTCAGACCAAAAACTCTATAGAAGTGTTAGCTCTTAGAATTGCCTCAAATATTACAAAGTAACTTCCACTGGGGAATGAGAATTGGGTATATATGTGATTGTTGTTAATTAAAATCCATACCTTATTCATATTTCCTCAGATTTTTCCTAATGTCATTTTCTTGTTGTAAGATACCACATATATGTTCAGTAGTCATGTCCCCTTAGGCTTCTCTTGGCCATGACAATTTTTTTTGTTTTTACCATGCTTATACTTTTTATAGTGATCATTAATTACTTTTAGAATTAAAAACTAAATATTAAGATAAAATAAAATTATACTTAATTCTCAACTCTAATGTACTTGATTATCTAGTTTATTAACCCCCCCTTCCAAACCCTTTCCAGCCTACTCTTTTTGACAACTCTAACTATTCTCCTCATAATTTTCTGGTTTCTATACTGCGTTAAGAAGCTGGCTTTAGATACCAGAAATGGTATGATGAACTCCCTGAGCCTTACACACAATCCAAACTTCCATATTTGATCACTTATATACTTATAGAGTATAATTTATATCAGTTTACAACCCTGACTAAGCATACCCTGCAATTGGGAAGTGAATATACAGAAAAGAAGACTTTACCAATAAGCTTTGCTATAAGGACTATGTTGCTAGACCCACATATGTCTTTCAACAATTCTATCTTTTCCAAAGTCTAGACCTATCTCCAAGTCATAAACCCAAGGTATGAGCTTAAGGTACATCAAATCTGGAATAAAACTAACAAAACAACTATTCTATATAAAACGAAAGCTGAAGAATTTGCAAAACTGATCATAACTCCTGTATCATATATAAAAATTAAATCAAAAGGGATTAAAGACATAAATGTAAGCATTTAAAATATAAAACTTTTAGATGAAAACATAGGTGTAAATCTGTGTGACCTTAAGTAAATCATGTTTACTTAGATATGATGTACCTACTGTACAAGCAACCTAATAATAATAATAATATAATAATAATAATAAAGTGGACTTCATCACAATTACATAAAAGTTTTTGCTTCAAAGGACACTATAAAGGAAGTGAAAAGACAACCAGCAGAATGGTAGAAAATATTTGCAAATATCATATAAAGGAAGTCTTAAAACTCAACAATAAAAGGATTAAAAAAATTAATGGGAAAAAGATTTGAATAAATAATTCACCAAAAAATGATAAACAAATGGCCAATCAACACATGAAAAGATATTCAAAATTCTTAGTCAATAGGGAAATGCAAAAGAATAGCTCAATGAGGTGCCTTTTCACACTCACTAGGAGGGCTATAATCAAAAAGACAATAACAAGTGTTAAGGAGGATGTGGACAAATTGGAACCTTCATACTTTGCTGATAGAAATGTAAATTAGTGCAGCCACTTTAGAAGAAAGGTCAGGAGTACCTAAGAATTTAACCATAAAGCTATCCTATGATCCACAATTCTACTTTTAAGTGCATAACCCAAAATAAATGAAAACGCACATCTATGCAAAAATTTGTACATGAATTTTCATAGCAGCCTTATTATATAATAGTTGGAGAGAGGAAATAACTCTTTATCAACTGATAAATGGATAAACAAAACATTATATGGTATGGCATATCTATACTACAATGTCATTTAGTATAAAAAGGAATGAAGGGTTGATTCATGCTGTAAAATAGATGAACTCTGAAAAATGTTATGCTATATGGAAAAAAAAATCCAAACATAAAAGGCCACATTTTATATGAGTCCATTTATATGAAATGTACAAAATACCCAAATCCATAGAGACAGAAACCTGAGCAGTGATTGTCAGAGAATGGGGGGGGAGGATGAATAGGGAGTGACTGCTAATGGTTATTGGGTTTCATTATAGGATGATGAAATGTTCTGGAATTAAATAGTAGGGATGGTTGTAAAGCATTGTGAATATCTAAAAATCACTGACTTGTGTGATGATTTAAGAAAGGTGGTTATAATGGTGTGGGCATTATATATTTTTTTGAAATTCCAATTAAGGGAAATTTTATAAAATACCTGACTAGTAATCTGAAAACTGTCAAGGACATCAAAAACAAAGAAAGTCTGAGAAGCTTTCTGAGTCTTGCCACACCAAGAAGAGCCTTGAGACAGGAGTACTAAATGTAATATGTTGTCCTGGATGAGATATGGGAACAGAAAAAAGACATTATGTAGAAACTGAGGACATATGAATAAAGTCTGGACTTTGATATTGGTTCATTAATTATAACAAATGAACCATACTAATGCAAGATTTTGACAATAGAGGAATATATATGTGAGATGTAGAATAATTCTCTGGACTATCTTTGAAATAATTATGTAAATATAAAGCTGTTCTGAAATAAAAAAAAAATTAAGAGAAAAAATTTGATCAGAAAATTATATGCAAAAAGGTCCTAACATGGTCACCTTCAAAGGAGAAGGTTGGTGGGCAAGGGTAAAAAAGCAGACATACCACTAAAGAATCTCTACAATTCTATTTTTTTAATTGTCTTTCATTTGAATTTGTAAACTGTACCAAATAAAAGACAATCAAATGATACAGACAACGTTGTTCAAGGACACTTGTCTGTCAAAAGAATATAATAATGTTAAAAAAGAAAGGAGAAGACATTTGCAATATACACCAAATATATACCCGCTATATCAAGAACTCACTGAAATTCTCTTTTCCTTATTGATTTCTAAGAAAAAAGTGCAAGAGTCTTTGGTCATTATGAAGTACTTGCTCTTTGTGATCTCTCTACTCTGCACCTGCTGAAGATCTCTCCACCTAGGTGGTCCTCCCACCTTCTGCTTTTGTCACACTCAAACCTACACAGCACACAGACTCGCACCACTATTCCTCTGGCAGGACAAAGAACACCAGGCTTCCTCCCTAGCAGTGGAACCCACATCACAGCCACTACAAAACCCAAACCCACCATCAGTAAGAATGGGGGCAATTAAGTAAATACTGGAAGAGATCAACAGGCAGCCAGTGAAAAGAAAATGGTTAGATGCTAACCATGAGGTCTTGATAATTTATACCCACACATTCTTATCCTTGGATAATAAGATGCTTGGGCAACATCTACACAAATCCCAACAGCATTATTCTGAATTTTTTGCTTTTTTAAATAATCCAAATAAACACTGATAACTTCAAATATACAGACTTTATGTTTTCTTAATAACTCAATCTTAGAGGAAAAGTCTGAGGACAAGGAGGAACAGAGAAAAACATTTGTTTTGGGGGCACCTGGCTGGCTCAGTTAGCAAAGCACGCAACTCTTGACCTCAGGGTTGTGGGTTTGAGCCCCACGCCGGGTGTAGAGATTACTTAAAAAAAATAAAAAAATAAATTAAAAAAATTGTTTTAAGTTTGTTTTGAAAGCAGATTTCTATTTTGAGTTTGTTATGTTGCAAAATTATAGAAAAGTGAATGGTAGATTGTGATTGTTTTGACTAACATAAATTGTTTTGCATTTCCTGAATTTGAGGAAACTATAAAAATCCTACCAAGGCTTCAAAATAAGATGTGCTGCTACTTGGATAAAAGTCCCTTGTAGGGGGTAAAAAAACAAAACAAAACAACTTTAAAATAAAACAAATATAATACAAATATAGTACAGAACAAGATATAAAATCAGGCCAATTTTTAAATATAAAACAAGATACTGTGAAGTTCCGTTTGTGTGACCACTCCACAATCCCCAGTCTATCTTTTGTGCCTTCAGGAGGACTTTTGTGGAAGAAGTCTTTAAAATATGACATTTGGCTTAAATAAAAAGCATTTTTGCTAGTATTAAAAGTCATACCCACTAAAACGTTAGTGAAATTTTTATCCCAAAGCATCAGAACTAAAACAAATACAAAGGAAACATATAAAATAAGATGTAAACAATTAGGGGTATCTGGGTGGCTCAGTCGATTAAGCATCTGACTTCCACTCAGGTCACAATCTCACAGTTATTGAGTTTAAGCCCTGAATGGGGCTCTCTGCCGACAGCTAGGAGCTCCAAGTCTGGAGCTGGTTTCAGATTCTGTCTCCCTTTCTCTCTGTCCCTCCCCCACTCACACTCTCTCTCTGTCTCTCTCAAAAATAAACATTAAAAAAAGATGTAAACAATTTGAGATAGAGGTAAAATGATTTAATACCTTAGACATTTGTGGAACGTGGGCAATATTTGAAATGATATTGCAGAGAGACTAAAGTCCTTTTTATGATAAAATTTAAAATTCAGAAGCAGAAATTCAAGACAATAGAACTATGAAGACTACATGGTTTGAAGTCTGCATTCTATGTGAGCAGCTATTTTTTATTAATTAATTAATTAATTTAATAAACACATATTCTGCTTCCTATGTATCAGGTAATTTTCCAGGTACTTTATCATTAACCCAAATAACAACCATATGAGTTGTTTCCTATTTCCATCCCTCTTACATTTTAGGAAACTGAGGCCCCGAGAGGTCTAGAACCACACCCAAAGTCACACACAGTTCACAAGTGTTTGAACCCAGATTCAAGCCCAGCATTCTGGTCACCGTGCCTCTGCTCTTAAAAGTTTTTATAAATCTATACATGCAAACTTAAAGCCTGAGCAGAAAGCTGGGTGAAAAAACGAAACAGAACACATACTTGCTGCACAAAAACCCAAGACAGCCCCTATAGGCTCATTGCTCAAGGCGCTGGGTGGCAGCCTTTCACTACAGGTACAATCTATTCACAGGAAAACTGACCAGGAGATATTTTTGCTGTAGGCTCCCTCCCCCAATCTGGGGAACAGGATTCTTGTAAAATCCCAAGATCAGCTTTAGAAGAGGCTGAGCAGGGGAAGGAAGTGCCTAACTCTCTGAAAATACTCAAACAGGTCACAAGTAACAAAAAAGACATTCTTCCAACCACAGCTTTTGCACACATTCTCACTGTATCCAGGCTTTGGGCAAGAACACCCTAGATGGTCAGCAAACTACACCAAATCTCACCTACTGCCTGTACATTTTTTTACATGGTTGAGAGGGAATCAGAAAGGCAATTTTGTGACACGTGAAAATTATATAAACTTCAAGTTTCATAAATAAAGTATATAAATAAAGTATAATTAGAACATAACTGAATAGAAAGACCCAGTCTTTTCTTCCTGAATGGGAAAAAATCCAGTTTTCCACTCCTATGTGTTTCTCCTTTACTCTCACACTACCACTATGTTCACACAGAACACTTTACTTCTGATATTTCTATAACCAAATTTGTGGGGTGTTTTCTCCACACCAAGTAATTCTCCATGACACCAGCTGGATGTTACATAATTAACTCAATTCTGATACTATCCTACCTGGAGGTAGTGTCATATCCTATAGTTAAGGGCTCAGTCCCAGAAGACTGCTGTCACCCACTTCAGATACCAATTGCAAGGAACAGGGCCACAGGTTACCCACAACTTTTGTTTGGTATGGCTACAAATCAAAAAGTTCCTGTGATCTTCTGTGCCTTTTGGTTTAATTAATGTGCTAGAGTAGAACTCAGGGAAATGTTTACAGTTGACCCTTGAACAACACAAATTTGAACTGTATCGGTCCGCTTATATGTGGATTTTTTTAAATAAATATATTGGAAAAAATTTTGGAGATTTGTGACAATTCGAAAAAACTTTAAGGTGAGCCATGTAGATTAGAAATACTCAAAAAATTGAGTAAAAACTAAGTGCTAATATAAGAATATAGTATATAATACATGTAACATACAAAATAGGTGTGAATCAACTATTTTTATCTGTACGGCTTCTGGTCAACAGTAGGCTATTAGTTAAGTTTGGGGAGAATTAAAAGTTATACATAGGGGAACCTAGGTGGCTTAGTTGGTTGAGCATCCAACTTCTGCTCAGGTCATGATCTCACAGCTCATGGGTTCAAGCCCCTCACTGGTCTCTCTGCTGTCAGTGCAGAGCTTGCTTCAGATCCTCTGTTCCCCTCTTTCTGCCCCTCCCCAGCTTTCTCTCTCTCCTCTCTCTCAAAAATAAATGAACATTAAAAAATGTTATACATAGATTTTCAACTGTGCAGGAGTCGGTACCCCTAATCCCCATATTGTTCAGGATCAACTGTACTTACACTTACAGTTTATTAAAGGATATGATAAAAGGATACAGATGAACACCAGATGAGGATATATATAGGCCAAAGTCTGAGAGGGTCCTAAGAGCAAGAGCATTTGCCTCATGGAGTTTGGATGTATTATTCTCTAAGTACATGGATGTGTTCACCAATGTGGAAGCTCTGTGAGTACCATACTTTGGGGATTTTTATGGAAACGTCGTTAGGGAGGCATAAGCAATTATTAATTCCATAGTTAATTCCACCTCTTTAGAGAAGTGAAAAAATCTGAAATTATAATCATGGCTTCATCTTTCTGGTGGTCAGCTCTCATTCAGGAGACATCTAGGAACCCACTCAGAGTTGCCTCATTAGAACAAAAGATGCTCCTAAGGTTCTTATCGCTTAGGAATTTACAAGGGTTTTAAGAGCCCTGGGTCAGGGATGGGATCAAAGACCAACAATTAAAACAAGACTTGTTTCTAGTATTCTTATTAAAAAATAACAAGGGAACTCTGTGCCAGGAACTAGGAGTATATGTATTCCTTCACTGAAGTGTGTGTATATATATTTATATTTATATTTATATATATTTTTTCTATCATATCACAACAGCCATGCTCATTTGTTTATATATTTACCTTTGGCTACAACTTCACATTTGATATAGTTAAAATTGATGGGATTCAGGCCACAATACTTCAAAATATGTCATGTTGGCATATTGAATATTTAAACTGATGGAGTTTGAGAAAATAGCAGAAGAAAAAAAATTACTTTGCTCTCTCCCCACCCCTCTTCTGAAATAGGACGTAAAATTCTCATGGGAGAAGTACCCTCCTTATACCTGGAGGGAAGGTGCATCCTTATTTTCCAAGACAAATGGATGCCAAGAATCTGAACAAACAGACCTTGCTAAATTTCTCCCGGTTTACTATACTAACCACATACTCTCTGACCTATCATATTCTTCCACAACTGCCCATCATTCATCAAATCTGGCAAAAAATAATCATCTTTGTTTTGTTCTTTAGGTCTTCATTTCTTTATTAAGGCTCCCATGTTGCACAAAATTTATATTAAATAACTTTATATGATTTTCTCTCGTTCATCTGCCTTTAGAATTTTAATTTTCGGGGGTGCCTGGGAGGCTCAGTCATTTAAGCATCCAACTTCTGCCCAGGTCATGATCTCATGGTTTCTGAGTTTGAACCCCACAATGGGTCGCTGTTGTCAGTCCAGAGCCAGCTTCTGATCCTCTGTCTCCCTCTCACACTTCCCCCACTCTCACTCTCTCTCTCTCTCTCTCTTAAACATAAATAAAACATTTGAAAATAAAATAAAATAATAAAAAAATAATTTTAATTTTCAGATCCAGACAGAGACTCTAGGGGGTCAAGGAAAACTTTTTCCTTCCCAACAACAGAAAATGAAGTACAAAAATGGAGCCATTCCCATGGAATCCACCCATTTTACCATGCATCCCACCATCCTAAAGCTGCTGGCTTGATAGAATGGTAAAAATAGGCTAAGACTGAAAGACTCAGGTACAGTGCCAAGTAGTGGCAATATCTTAGAGGAATGGGGCTAGGTTTTCCAGGAGGATGTATATGCTCTGAATCAGCATTCAATATATGGTACAGTTTCTCTGATAGTCATAATTCATGGGCCCAGGAATTAAAGGGTATAAATGGGAGTGGTACCATTCATTATTAATCTCAGTGACTTACTAGCAAAGTTTTACTTCCTGTCTTATGACCTATGATTTGTTGGCCTGAAGATTTTAGTTCCAAAGGGAAGGATACTTAAAAGGAAGACACAAGAGTGATTCTACTGAACTGGAAGACTGGCACCCAGCCAGTCTGGGCTTCTCATGTCTCCAAAACAAATATGGAAGCAACTGTGGGTAACTGACCCTAATTACCAATGGGCAATTGGACTACTAACCACAAGAGAGGTAAGGAAGAACACTCTGGACTATAGGATATCCCTTAGGACATCTCTTAGTATTACTATACCCTATAATGAAAGCCAATAAAAAACTACAACAACCAGTAAAGATTTCTAAAGAGTCTGGACAATTAGTAATGAAGGTTTGGCCACCCCACAAGTTAAAGAACCAGAAGTGCTTGCTGAAGGCAAAGGGGATATAGAATGTGTAGTGGAAGAAGGTAGTTATAAATACCAGCTATAACCACATGATAGTCACCATGTGATAGTTAGGAGGACTGTAATAGTGATAAGTATTTTCTCTTTGTGATATGTTTCTGTGGGTGTATGGGTATTTGTTTTATTTAGGTATCATTAACTTTTCATCATAGTACTTCAGTTGCATGAGATCAAGGAAAAAGTGAACATTGCCCAAAGACTTTGTATCCTTTCCTGGGGGAAGGCTTAAAGAGTTGTTTTTTTTTGGTTTTTTTTTTTTTTTTTTGTATTTTTCTTTAATGTTTATTCATTTTTGAGAGAGAGAGAGAGAGAGAGAGAGAGAGAGAGATAGCATGAGTGGGGGAGGAGCAGTGAGAGACAGACACAGAATTTGAAGCAGGCTTCAGGCTCTGAGCTGTCAGCAGAGCCTGAAGGCGTGGGGGCTCGAACTCAAACTGTGAGATCATGACCTGAGCCTAAGTCAGAAGCTTAACCACTGAGCCACCCAGGTGCCCTGATGAGATTTTACTTTTACCCAAAATAGCTACATCATGTTACACACAAGTAGGACATTGTTAATATCTTTATTTGGAGATTGTGGTTTAAGGAAATTAAGTGTGGTTTAAGGAAACCTATGAGTGCCAAATTGACAAGGGGTGGACTTATGATGGTAATTTTATGTGTTAACTTGTATGGGCCACAGTGCTCATACATTTGGTAAAACACCAGCCTGGATGCAACCATGAAGGTGTTTTTTAGAGGAGATCAACATCTAAATAGACCTTTGGTAAAGTGGATTAACCTCCTTAATGTGGGTGGGTCTCATCTAATCAGTTGAGGGTCTTGATAGAGAACAGACTCACGTCTCCTAAGGAATAGAGAATTCTGTCATCAGCCTGGTTTTGAACTAAAGTACTTAACTATTTTGTATCTCCAGTCTACCAGCCTAACCTGTAGACTTTGGACTTGCCAGCCCCCATAATCACAAGTCAGTTTCTTAAAATAAATCTCTCTGTCCTTAATAAACTGGCCCTTTAGAGAAATGGTTTACAGATCTGTATCCTAGTCACTTGGCCTATATCACAAAAGTTGTCAGGGATTCCTGGTCAGAATAGTGTGATTTAAAATCTTCCTCACTGTATTTATTCTTATAAGTTTTATTAGGAATGCTAATTTTGAAATGTAAACCCTAAAAAATATATTTTTTTAGAAAATGCAAAACCCATAGATTAATTGAATAGCAAATCTAGAAATAAACCTTTGCATGTAGGTCAAATGATTTTAACAAGAGTGCAAAAATCATTCAATGGGAGAGAGGACATTCTGTTCAATACACAGTGCTGGGAAAATTGAATATCCACAAGCTAACATTATAAATCTCATGGGTAAATGCTTCATGACATTAGCTTTGGCAATGATTCCTTTGATAGGACACCAGGGGCACAGAAATCAACAGAAAACTGGATTAAATGGGAATACACCAAAATTAAAAACTTTTGTGTATCAACAGTGTGAAAAAATCCAGAATGGGATAAAACATTTGCAAATTATACACTGATATGGGGTTAATTTGCATAATATATAAGAATTCCTACAACCCAACAACAACAAAAATAACCTGATTGAGACATGGGTAAAGGACTGGAATAGACATATCTTCAAAGAAGATATACCAATCAGTAAAAACCAGTATACAATGAGATACCACTTTACACCCATTAAAACGGCTATGATATTCAACAGCAACAACAGAAACAGAATGATAAGTATTGGTAAGGATACAGAGAAATTAGAACTCTTGTGCTTTGCTGTTAGAAATGTAAAATGGGTTTTTCGAGTGTGGGAGAGAAGATGGTGGGGTAGGAGGACACTGGGCTCATAGCATCCTGCTGATCACTTAGTTTCCACCCACACCTGCCTAAATAACACAGAAAAAGGCTAGAGGACTGGCAGAATGGACTCTCCAGAGCCAAGTGTAGACAAAAGGCCCACGGAAGAGGGGTAGGAAGGGCAGAGAGGCGGTGCGTGCTACATGGACTGGTGGGAGGGAGCCAGGGCAGTGGAGGGGCAGCCTGCCTGGCAAGGTGGATCCCCTGAGTCTGGCTTGCAAAACCGGAGGGGCCGGACAGAGTGAGTTCTGACAGCCAGCAGGACTTAACATCTGGAATGTTATGAGTCAACAGCTCTGCTTGGAGAGCAGGAGGGCAAGAAGACACCAGGAGAGAGAGGTGTTAAGCCCTGGAAGACAGAGCTCAGCTCAGAGAAGATCAAAGGTGATTGCCAGCGCCATCTCCCTCTCCCATCCCCCAGCCAAAACCCCAAAGGGAACCAGTTCACCAAACTTGCTTGCACCACACAAACACCTAACTCTGTGCTTCTGTGGATCCATCCCTCTTACGGGTCTGCCTGCCTCCCTCCTGGTGCCATCTGGGGACCCAGATGGCAAAGGGAGCTAAGCCTGCACCTCCTGCCCCTGTGCACCTTGCTGATCCACCCCAGTTAATACGCCAGATCCCATCAAAGCAGCACCACAAGCCTGGCAGTATGCAAGTAGCCCAGACAGGGGCCACACCACTCCACAGTGAGTCCTGCCCCTGGGAGAGGGGAAGATAAGGTACACACCTGTCTGACTGTGGCCCCAGCAGTGGGCTGGGAGCAGACATTGGGTCTGACTACAGCCCTGCCCACCAACACAAGTTACTCCAGACAGCACAAGGGAAGTGCCCTGCAGTTGGGAGCCACCCCAGGGACTACACAAAATGACAAAACAGAAGAAATCTCCTTAAAAGAAACTCCAGGAAGTAGTGACAGCTAATGAATTGATCAAAAACGACTTAAGCAATATAACGGAACACGAATTTAGAATAATAGTCGTAAAATTAATCACTGGGCTTGAAAAAAATATAGAGGACAGCATAGAATCTATTGCAACAGAGATCAAGGGACTAAAAAACAGTCATGAGGAGCTAAAAAAATGCTATAAATGAAGTACAAAATAAAATGGACGTGGCCACAGCTCGGAATGAAGAGGCAGAGGAGAGAATAGATGAATTAGAAGATAAAATCATGGAAAAAGAGGAAGCTGAGAAAAAGAGAAAAATCCAGGAGTATGAGGGGAGAATTAGAGAACTAAGTGATGCAATGAAAAGCAACAATATCCATATAATAGGGATTCCAGAGGAGGAAGAGAGAGAAAGGGGCTGAAGGTATACTTGAACAAATCATAGCTGAGAACTTCTCTGATCCGGGGAAGGAAAAAGGCATTGAAATCCAAGAGGCACAAAGAACTCCCTTCAGACATAACTCGAATCAATCTTCTGCATGACACATCATAGTGAAACTGGCAAAATACAAGGATAAAGAAAAATTCTGAAAGCAGCTAGGGATAAACATGCTCTAACATATAAAGGGAGACTGATAAGACTAGTGGCATAGCTATCTACTGAAACTTGGCAGGCCAGAAAGGAATGGCTGGAAATCTTCAATGTGATGAACAGAAAAAAATATGCAGCCGAGAATCCTTTATACAGCAAGTCTGCCATTTAGAATAGAAGGAGCAGGGGCGCCTGGGTGGCTCAGTCGGTTAAGTGGCCGACTTCGGCTCAGGTCATGATCTCGCGGTCCGTGAGTTCGAGCCCCGCGTTGGGCTCTGTGCTGACAGCTCAGAGCCTGGAGCCTGTTTCGGATTCTGTGTCTCCCTCTCTCTGACCCTTCCCCGTTCATGCTCTGTCTCTCTCTGTCTCAAAAATAAATAAACGTTAAAAAAAATTAAAAAAAAAATAGAATAGAAGGAGCAATAAAGGTCTTCCCAAGCAAACAAAAACTGAAGGAATTCATCACCACTAAACCAGCCCTACAAGAGATCCTAAGGGGGATTCTGTGAGTGAAATGTTGCAAGGAACACAAAGTACCAAAGACATTACTACAAGCAGGAAACCTATAGACATCACAATGACTCTAAACCCATATCTTTCTAGAATAACACTGAATGTAAAGGACTAAATGCTCCAACCAAAAGACATAGGGTATCAGAATGGAAATAAAAAATACAAGACCCATCTATTTGCTGTCTAAAAGACACTCATTTTAGACATGAGGGCACCTTCAGATTGAAAGTGAGGGGATAGAGAACTATCTATCATGCTAGTGGAACTCAAAAGAAAGCTGGAGTAGCCATTCTTATATCAGAGAAAATAGACTTTAAAGAGTGTAACAGGAGATGAAGAAGCAGATTGTATAATAATTACAGGGTCTATCCATCAGGAAGAGCTAACAATTATAAATGTCTATGTGCCGAATACAGGAGCCCCCAAATATATAAAACAATTAATCACAAACATAAGCAACCTTATTGATAAGAATATGGTAATTGCAGGGGACTTTAGTACTCCACTTACAGTAATGGATAGATCATCTAAACACAGGATCAATAAAGAAACAAGGGTCCTGAATGATACATTGGATCAGATGGACTTGGCGGATATATTTAGAACTCTGTATCCCAAAGAAACAGAATATACTTTCTTCTCAAATGCACATGGAACATTCTCCAAGATAGATCACATACTGGGTCACAAAACAGCCCTTCATATGTATACAAGAATTGAGATCTTACCATGCATACTTTCAGACCACAATGCAATGAAACTTGAAATCAACCACAGGAAAAAGTCTGGAAAACCTCCAAAAGCATGGATGTTAGAGAACACCTTACTAAAGAATGATAGGTCAACCAGGAAATTAGAGAAGAAATTAAAAAAATACATGGAAACAAATTAAAATGAAAATACAACAATCCAAATGCTTTGGGATACAGTGAAGGCAGTCCTGAGAGGAAAATACATTGCAATCCAGGCCTATCACAAGAAACAAGAAAAATCCCAATAAATCTAACAGCACACTTAAAGGAAATAGAAGCAGAACCAAACCCAACAGAAGAAGAGAAATAATAAAGATCAGAGCAGAAATAAACAATATAGAATGTAAAAAAAACTGTAGAGCAGATCAATGAAACCAAGAGTTCGTTTTTGAAAAAAATAAACAAAATTGATAAACCTCTATCCAGGCTTCTCAAAAAGAAAAGGGAGATGCCCCAAATAGATACAATCATGAATGAAAATGGAATTATTACAACCAATCCCTCAGAAATACAAGCAATTATCAGGGAATAATATGAAAACTTATATGCCAAAAAAATGGACAGCCTAGAAGAAATGGACAAATTCTTAAGCACCCACACAATTCCAAAACTCAAACAGGAAGAAATAGAAAACTTGAACAGACCCATAACCAGTGAAGAAGTTGAATCAGTCATCAAAAATCTCCCAACAAATAACAGTCCAGGACCAGATGGCTACCCAGGGGAGTTCTACTAGACGTGTAAAGCAGAGATAATACCTATCCTTCTCAAGCTGTTCCAAAAAATAGAAAGGGATGGAAAACTTCCAGACTCATTCTATGAAACCAGTATTACTTTGATTCCTAAACCAGACAGAGACCCAGCAAAAAAAGAGAACTACAGGCCAATATCCCTGATGAATATGGATGCAAAAATTCTCAATAAGATACTAGCAAATCAAATTCAACAGCATATAAAAAGAATTATACACCATGATCAAGTGGGATTCATTCTTGTGCTGCAGGCCTGGTTCAACATTCGCAAATCAATCAATGTAATACATCACATTAATAAAAGAAAAGAACCATATGATCCTGTCAATTGATGCAGAAAAAGCATTTGACAAAATTCAGCATCCTTTCTTAATAAAAAGCCTCGAGAAAGTCGGGATAGAAGGAACATACTTCAACATCATAACAGTCATTTATGAAAATCCCACAGCTAATATCATCCTCAGTGGGGAAAAATGAGAGCTTTCCCCTTGAGATCAGGGACACGACAGGGATGTCCAGTGTCAGCGCTGTTGTTTAACATAGCGTTGGAAGTGCTAGCATCAGCAATTAGACAAAAGGAAATCAAAGGCATCAAAATTGGCAAAGATGAAGTCAAGCTTTCACTTTTTGCAGATGACATGATATTATACATGGAAAACCAGATAGACTCCACCAAAAGTCTGCTAGAACTGATACATGAATTCAGCAAAGTCGCAGGATACAAAATTAATGTACAGAAATCGGTTGCATTCTTATACACTAATAATGAAGTAACAGAAAGACAAAGAAACTGATCCCATTCACAATTGCACCAAGAAGCATAAAATACCGAGGAATAAACCTAACCAAACTTGTAAGAGATCTGTATGCTGAAAACTATAGAAAGCTTATGAAGGAAATTGAAGAAGATATAAAGAAACGGATAAACATTCTGTACTCATGGATTAAAGAATAAATATTGTTAAAATGTCAATACTACTCAAAGCAATCTACACATTCAACGCAATCCCAATCAAAATTGCACCAGCATTCTTCTCGAAGCTAGAACAAGCAATCGTAAAATTCATATGGAACCACAAATGGCCCCGAATAGCCAAAGTAATATTGAAGAAGACCAAAGCGGGAGGCATCACGATCCCAGACTTTAGCTTCTACTACAAAGCTGTAATCATCAAGACCGCATGGTAGTGGCCCAAAAACAGACACATAGACCAATGGAATAGAATAGAAATCCCAGAATTAGACCCACAAAAGTATAGCCAACTAATCTTTGACAAAGCAGGAAAGAATATCTAATGGAAAAAAGACAGTCTCTTTAACTGGGAGAACTTTAAATGGTACTGGGAGAACTGGACAACAACATGCAGAAGGATGAAACTAGACCACTTTCTTATACCATTCACAAAAATAAACTCAAAATGGATAAAGGACCTGAATGTGAGACAGGAAACCATCAAAACCCTAGAGGAGAAAGCAGGAAAAAACCTGACTTCAGCCGCAGCAATTTCTTACTTGACACATCCCCAAAGGCAAGGGAATTAAAAACAAAAATGAACTATTGGGACCTCATGAAGATAAAAAGCTTCTGCACAGCAAAGGAAACCATGAACAAAACTAAGAGGCAACCAATGGAATGGGAAAAGATATTTGCAAATGACATATCGGACAAAGGGCTAGTATCCAAAATCTATAAAGAGCTCACCAAACTGCACACCCGAAAAACAAATAATCCCGTGAAGAAATGGGCAGAAAACATGAACAGACACTTCTCTAAAGAAGACATCCGGATGGCCAACAGGCACATGAAAAGATGCTTAATGTCGCTCCTCACCAGGAAAATACAAATCAAAACCACACTCAGATACCACCTCACACCAGTCAGAGTGGCTAAAATGAGCAAATCAGGAGACTATAGATGCTGGTGAGAATGTGGAGAAACAGGATCCTCTTGCACTGTCAGTGTGAATGCAAACTGGTGCAGCCGCTCTGGAAAACAGTGCGGAGGTTCCTCGAAAAATTAAAAATAGATCTACCCTGTGATCCAGCAATAGCACTGCTAGAAATTTACCCAAGTGATACAGGAGTGCTGAGGCATAGGGGTACTTGTACCCCAATGTTTAGAGCAGCACTTTCAACAGTGGCTAAATTATGGACAGCGCCTAAATGTCCATCAACTGATGAATGGATAAATTGTGCTTTATATACACAATGGAATACTACGTGGCAATAAGAATGAAATATGGCCTTTTGTAGCAACGTGGATGGAACTGGAGAGTGTTATGCTAAGTGAAATAAGTCATACAGAGAAAGACAGATACCATATGTTTTCACTCTTATGTGGATCCTGAGAAACTTAACAGAAGACCATGGGGGAGGGGAAGAAAAGAAAAAAAAAAAAGAGGTTAGAGAGGGAGGGAGCCAAAGCATAAGAGACTCTTAAAAACTGAGAACAAACTGAGGGTTGATGGGTGGTGGGAAGGAGGGTGGGTGATGGGTTTTGAGAAGGGCACCTGTTGGGATGAGCACTGGTGTTATATGGAAACCAATTTGACAATAAATTTCATATTTAAAAAAAAGAAATGTATAATGGTACATCTGCTATGGGTAATAGTGTTTCCTAATGTGTGTATATATATATATATATATACACACACACACACACACCCTAACCCTAGCTAAGGCTCTCTCCCCATGGGGACCCAATACCAAAGTCTGACAACACCACATGCCTGGGGTCCAGAAGTGGTGCAGGATCACTCGGCATAGAACCTGGAACATCACCATGTTATTTTCAAGGCCCAGCTGTAGCTGCCGGAGAGGATTCCTGAGGCCTACCTGACCAGTGGCCCATACAGTTGTCTGGCCTTGGATCCCAAATACTAATCCTGAACGGCACCCTCCCTTGTGCCTTCCACTCAGCCCTTCGGGGAGACAACTGCATGTATGTGTGTGTGTGTATATATATATATATAGAAAGGAAGAAAATTCTGTCATATGCTTCAATATGGATGAACCGTGAAGACATTATGTCAGTGAAATATGCCAGATAGCAAAGGACAATGTTGTATGATTCCACTTATATGAAGTATCTAGAGTAGTCAAATTTATAAAGACAAAAAAATAAAATACTCATTTCCAGGGGCTCAGGATAGACAGGAAGGAGAATTATTGTTTAATGGGTACAGAGTTTTAGTTTTGCAAGATGAAGAGTTCTGGAGATGTATGGTTGATGATTGCAGAGCAATGTAACACATTTAATGCTACTGAGCTATATACTTAAAAGTGATTAAGATGGTAAATTTTATCTTATACGCATTTGACCACACACACACAGATAGTACAAAGCATTATTACAAATTAGAAAGTTAGGAGATTCATGAAAATCAAGTCCAGATGCAAATTTTAAAGTATTAAAAAATGTCACTGTGTCATACATTTCCAGGGACATTGTTTTGGATTTTACTTTATAAGTGACTGGTAAAACATTTATTTTTTTATCAACAATTCTGAAAAAAAAATTAATTCTATTGATTATTAATACTAAGTAAAGTTGTTTTGGTCCCTACTCCCCTGGCCTTAATCGTCACTAATACATTGATCCAAACTTATGCTACACTCAAATCTGACTGTTTCCACTGAGATTCTGGTTTCCAACCCTCTCACCGTTTTTACCAGATATCAGGAATCTGGGCTCCCTGAAAGTTAATATGTCATCAAGCTTGGTCTTGATGACAAAGGGCATGTTAAGCTATCCCTGATTCTTAGAGACAAGTTTTAAGCAAAAAATAACAGAATATAAATAAGTATATGTTTTAGGAGGAGACTGACTCATTATTACACAATTCACAAGATAGTCACGGACATTTTCAGTCAGAAGAAGCAGGAAGGCTGCAAAATGGAGAAATAATATAACCAACACAAAGAATGAACATCTACAGTTCACTTTTCCTAAAAGCAGGAAGAACATTCTCATACTTCACCTTATTTGGGGGCAACTTTTCAGATTCCATTGGTCTGAAAGCTCTCCTGTTTGAAGTTTCCCTTGATTACATTTGCACCGAACAAGCCACATGTTCATGTATGGGAGCAAAGCAACCTCCAATCCAAATGACTTGGTATAGGTCACTCTCCTTGAGATGTTTCATGACTTCTCTCTCTTCCCAATACTGTCCTCAAAACACTCCCTACTTCACATTAAAGACAAGAAACAGTCCCCATTCCTCCATGGTCCTGTCACATCTGAATCTCAGGTCAGACTCTTGCGTCTAGCCTAGGACTTTTATCTCCCTTATTTTAGTTTGGACAGTACAAACTTCAGGAAGGCTTTCAGGAGGTTTTCAGAGGTAGAGACACCTTAACACAAAGCACATTTTATATGCCAGTACTTCTATCTGCATTTCAAATAAACACACCAATTAAACATTAATCTAATGTCCATCAGAATGTAACCTCTAAAATTAAAGGGGTCTTATGTTCCTAACTTGTGATCTCCCATAACATACACACAAGTAATTGAATGACTACACCTACATGGACATTCAACAATAGTTTAATTATATAAATCAGGGGTCAGCAACCTTCTTCTGTAAAGAGCCAGGTAGGAAATATTTTAGGCTTTAAGAGCCATAGGTCTCTGTTGCAACTACTTTGCTGCTACAGTGCAAAAGCTGCCAAAGACAACGCATAACCAAATGGACATAATCGTATTCCAATAAAATTCTACTTATGGACACTGAAATTTGAAGAAATAGTATCCTCTTGATTTTTCCCAGCTACTTGAAAACATAATCAATTTTAGCCCACATGCCACATACATACAGGTAGAAGTCTGGATTTGGCCACAGGTTGTACTTACTGACCGCTAGTATAAATGAATACAGTTTGAACCAGTTCCAAATGTGTCTTTATGATCCAATTCTTTCTGTTTTTCCAGTTATCCTGCAGACTTCTCCGTATCTTACCAGAGGACTAGCCCAGTAACAATCCTTCAATGCATGCCATGTATCCTCCATCCCATGGGGCCTAATAACCCATCAAACCCCATACATTGTCTCTCTCTTCTCACTCCCTATGTCTGTGAAACAGATATTTTCCCTTTTTGGAAGTATCTCCAAGCTTAGTCTCCTGGCCTAGGAACCTCGATAAAATCCACCCCCTTTCCATAGCCTGGAGCCCTAACCCAATCATGTCTTCCCTAAGAATCCCTACCTGGGAGTCTTCTGCTAGGGTCTCAAACAGGACATTCACAAACACAATGTACTTAGCTCATCATCCTTTCATAAACAGTAGATTGTCTGACTGCTTGCCTTCTCTCTTTTCCAAATCAGCTCCCCATAAGAGCCATAGATTTCTTACCAACAATTCCACAAGTGAGCTGGCAAAAAGTAAATTTTCAATCATCATTTTAGAATCAATGACTCTCACTGCTGGGAAACACATTATACTCAAAAAAAAAAAACTGAAACAAACTTGAAATCGTTTGGTATATGCGACATCATTGCTAGTAAAGACAGGGATAAGTACGGTATAGTAAGCTTATGAGAGGATTGTCACCAGGCAAAACTAAAAAAAAAATATAAGTAGCAGTGGCTCTGTGGTGGTAAGAGATAGGCTGGGGAGAGTACCACAATGGTTGAAACTTGCTACCAGGGCTGGCTCATGGCTCACAGAATATTGAGCCGCAACCCTAAAGGTGAGACCCTTACCTCTGGGGAACTTGCTACCTTTGTACTGTGATTTATAATATATATCTTCACCCCCTTTCTGGCACAGAGCTCCTAAAATTCTTGGAATTTCCTGTGATGAGAGTGCTAAAATTACCTTTGGTTATGTTAATGAGGTAACATTAGAAGGTCTGGAAAGAAGGGGTCTGGTTTGGTTGCCAGAAGCAGGTGATTAGAGGGTTGGAATTTTCAGTCCTATGTCCCTGATATTGTGGGAGGGGGAGATGGGCTGAAGATTAAATTATTAGCCATTGTAAACTGATCCAATCAACCATTCGTATGTAATAAAACCTCCATAAAACCCCACAAAGTTAGGGTTAGGAGAGCTTCCAGGTTGCTGAAACAATGGTTCCATGTGCAACGTTCTGGACCCAAACTCCATGGAGAAACAAGTTCCTTTGTTTGGGACTTTGCCATGTGTGTCTTTCCATCTAGCTATTCATTATATCTTTTGTAATAAACTTGTAATCTGTGAATAAACTGGTTACTTGAGTCCTAGGAGTCACTCTAGCAAATTAATCCCACCTAAGGAGGAAGCCATATGAATCTGAATTACAGCCAGTTGGTAAGAAGCACAGGTAACAACCTGAATTTGGAAATTGGCATATGAATGAGGGGGTAGTTTTGTGGGTCTGAATCCTTAACGTGTGGAATCTGATTTTATCTGTGGATAGACGGTGTCAGAATGGAGTTCAATTATAGGTCACCCAGATGGTCTCTAAGAATTGCTTGATGGTATGGGGAAAAACTCCCCACACATTGGAATCGTGTTCAGAAAACTTAATACTCCATATTCAGCTAGCCTTGAGTACCACTCTTCTCTAGCTCCCACACCAATGCCAGCTCCAGACCCCACTGGTTAGGAGAGAAAGACAAAAGAACTAGTTAACTTGTGGGCTTCCCTTCAAGTACTCAAAACGTTTTTTTTTTGTTTTGTTTTTTGTTTTTTTTTTTTTAATATATGAGCTTCTTTATTTTCTATAACATTCTCTGAAAAGAGTAAGAAAACTGATGCACAGATAATGTGACTGAAGTTCCCACACCATTTTTTTATTATTATTATTTTCATCATAAGGCTAAGAAGATCACAAGCATATGCCAGTGAATTGGCAAGATCTAGATCCAGATAGTATAACAGATGTGGAAGATGTTAAGATGCTTAAGAAGAATATGGGGCACCTGGGTGGTTTAGTCAGTTGAGTATCCGACTCTTGATCTCTGCTCAGGTCATGATCTCATTGTTCATGAAATCAAGCCCCATGTTGGGCTCTGTGCTGACAATGTGGAGTCTGCTTGAGATTCTCTCTCTCCCTCTCTCTGCCTCTCCCCCACTTGTGCTTTCTCTCCCTCTCTCTTAAAATAAATAAACTTTTTTTTTTTTTTAAAGATGGGTAAGTAGAACTTATTAAAGAATGCAAAGAGAGGCACCTGGCTGGCTTGGCTGGTAGAACATCATGCCACTCTTGATCTCAGGGTTGTGAGTTTGAGTCCCACATTGGGTATAGAGATTACTTAAAATAAAAAAAAGAATATGAAGGAACATGTAATGATATGACAGAATGTTAGAATACATTATCACTTGTTGGAATGGAGATAGTCACCAATTCAAATGCTCAATAAACATTAGTTATGCAGACGAAATGTTTGGCCACTGAACTCAGTTAATGGCAGAAACTCCTGAAATAATTCCACTGAATGAAGATGATCTGGTAACATAAGGAAGTGTTCTAAAAATTGATACCTGATCTTGAAATGATACTCTACCATTTAGTCAAAGAACGAATGGTTAAAGGGAGACTTGGAAAGAGAATAAAGGGTTGGATAAACAACAACAGATACTGAATCTCTTCATGTAATACACAATGAATTTAAACATCACATAGTGACATTTTCTGAATTGAGAGTTTGATAAGCTGAAAACAAAAATGGTTAAAAGAGGGTGCCCTGCTGTCTCAGTTAGTAGAGCATGTGACTCTTAACCTCAGGGTGATGAGTTCAAGCCCCAGGTTGGGCATAGAGCCTACTTAAAAAAATGCCTCAAAAAAAAAAAAAAAAGTATATGAGAGTATCTCATGAGTATCTATGAGACCATTTGAGTATCTATGAGACCATTTCCCTCTACCTGATATAGCAAAAAGAAAAAAAAATTCAAGAATCAACTGCATAGGGGCAACAGGTTGGCTCACTCAGAAGAGCGTGTGACTCTTGATCTTGGTGTCATGCAAGCCTCACATTGGGTGTAGAGATTACTAAAAAACAAACAAACAAACAAACAAAAGAATCAACTGGAGGCGCCTGGGTGGCTCAGTTGTTCAAGCATCTGACTTTTGATTTTGACTCAGGTCATGATTTCAGGGTCCTGAGATCAAGTCCCACATATGGCTCCACACTGAGCAAGGAGCCTGCTTAAGCTTCTCTCTCTCCCTCTCTCTCTGTGCCTCTCACACTCTTTCTAAAAAATTAAAAAAAAAAAAGAATCAACTGCATAGCTGATAGCACTACATAAAACGTTACAGATTCATATAAATAAACTATTTGATGTTCCACAGGATCCAGTTCAAAATTAGTGACTCCCTTTGGCCACCTTATAATGAATTGCTGTTACTCCTGGAGATATCTAGAAGATCCAACCCAGATAGAATTGGAAACCTCCTATCAGTAAAAGGATTGTCTCTTTTTCACACAATACTTAAAGAATCTTGTCACTCAAGGCTAATGGAAACTCTGAGGACTATCTCCATAAGAACATTATTTACACATAAAAGCACAAAGGCCATCTTCCTTTTATCCTTAAAATTGCATATACCCCGGGGGCCCTGGCTGGCTAAGTTCAGTAGAGCATATGAATCTTTGATCTCCTGGTTGTAAATTCAAGCCCCCCCTTGAGTATAGACATTACATAAAAAAACAAAAAAAAACAAAAAAACAAAAAAAAAAAAACAAAAACAAAAACAAAAACAAAAAACAAAAAACAAAAACAACTGTGAGGCCCCTGGGTGGCTCAGTCAGTTAAGCATCTGAGTCTGGGTTTCAGCTCAGCTTGTGATTTCACAGTTTGTGAGACAGAGCCACATATTGGGCTTGCACTGATGGCATGGAGCCTGCTTGAGATTCTCTCTCTCTCTCTCTCTCTCTCTCTCTCTCTCTCTCTCTTTCTTTCTTTCTGTCTCCTTCTATTCTGCCCCTCCCCTGCTCATTCTCTCTTGCTCTATTTCTCTCAAAATAAATAATCTTAAATTTTTTTTCTGAATAAAAAGAAGGCATATGCCACAATCTATTTATTTTAAAGAATTTACCTTTGTTTATTTTGAGAGAGAGAGAGAGAGAGAGAGAGAGAGAACAATCATACACAACTGGGGGGAGGATCAGAGAGTGAGGGAAAGAGAGAGAATCCCAAGAAGGCTCTGCACTATTAGCACAGAGCCCAATGTGGGGCTCAAACCTACAAACCCTGAGATCATTACCTGAGCCAAAATCAAGAGTTGGAGGCCTAACTGACTAAGCTATTCACATGCTCCTCTATTATTTATTTTAAAATGATCTTCTCATTCAGTCAGTGCTCTAGAGTTTTAAACTATATGGACAAGAATGCAAGTAAAAATATTCTAGACTTAGTCATTATATAATATTTAATGTACCTCACTTCCTACAATATTCTTTGGAAAATAATTTATGATATTGTTAATGTAATATTTTCCATTTAAATTTCAATAGTTTTTTTTTAATGCATTTGACTTCCATTTAGTGCTTAATCCTTTTATACTTAGGAATTATAATATTATAATTTATGTATATATAAATGACCAATAGATAAAAAGGTGCTCAACATCACTCATCATGAGGGAAATGCAAATCAAAACTGCAATGAGAGATCACCTCACACTGGTCAGAATGGCTAAAATCACAAACACAGGGAACAACAGGTGTTGGTAAGGATGTGAAGAAAGGGAAACCCTCTTGCACTGTTTGCTCCTGGGAATGCAAATTGGTACATCTGCTCTGGAAAACAGTATGGAGTTTCCCCAGAAAGTTAAAAATAGAACTACCCTACAATTCAGTAATTATACCACTAGGTATTAATGCAAAGATTACAAAAATACTAATTTGAAGGGATATATGCACCCCAATGTTTATAGCAACATTTTCTACAATAGCCAAATTATGGGAAAAGCCCAACTGTCTACCAACTGTTGAATGAATAAAGAAGAAGTGGTATATGTATAGAATGGAATATTCCTCAATAGTGAAAAAGAATGAAGTCAGCGCACCTGGGTGGCTCAATGAGTTAAGCATCTAACTTTGGCTCAGGTCACCATCTCACAGTTCCTGAGCTTGAGCCTGCATCAGGCTCTCCATTGTCAGCACCCTCTATCCCTCTCTCGCCCTTTCTGTTCCTCCACTGCTCATGTTCTCCCTCTGTCAAAAATAAACATTAAGAAAAAAAAATAATGAAATATTTCCATTTGCAATGATATAGATGGACCTAGAGAGTATAATGCTAGGTGAAACAAGTCAGAGAAAGACAAATACCACATGATTTCATTCATAGTGGAATTTAAGAAACAAAACAAGAAAGCAAAGGGAAAAAATAAGAAAGAGAGACGAAGCAAGAAATAGACTCTTAACTGTAGACAACAAACGGATGGTTACCAGAGGGGAGGTGGGTGGATGGAGGGATTGGTGAAATAGATGACGGGGATTAAGGAGTACACTTGAAATGAGCATTGGATGATGTATGGAAGTGTTGAATCACTATATTGTACACCTGAAACTAATATTACACTGTGTTGACTAATTGTAAATTAAATTTAAAAACTCATTACTAATAATGTACAGATGGAACAGGACACAGATTCAGAGATTTCTGGAGTATCTTCTGAGAATTTAAAGTGAGGACATAAGCAGAATGAAAGAAAAATATTTATGCATAAAATATCCTTTGCCCCCTTAAAGAAAAAAATATAACAATATAACTTATTACCTCCTTTATTCAATTTTACTTGAAAACATGTATTTTTCTCCTGTGGCAGAGACTGGTTACTAACATAAAAAGTATCACATGGACTTTGACCTCATGTTCACTATTCCATAGGAAAAGAAATGTTGGACCCATCTTGGAAAAAAATTCACATATGCCTTTTATAGGAAATTGTGTGGCAGCCCCACGGAAGGTTGTCTGGGGTTGGCCATGGCCCTGGGCTTCTTCTGTCACCCAAGGCTCAAACAGATAAGTTGCCACACTCATGAGGGGACACCCACTTGACAGGGTCCCTACAGCTTCCCTAAGCCACTGTCAATTCAGGCCCTGTGTACCTACAAATATTCCTCATTCCCCTAGATCAAAAGCCCTTTCTCTTTCCAGAACACTGCTTGAATTTTCTGTGACATTTTTGAAAGTTTGATATTAAACCTATGATGCCTACATTGTGTTCCTCTGTCAACCAATGGGAAGGAAGGAAGAACAGAAGAATGAACAATGGGAGGGGAAAAGAGGAGGAGAGGAGAAGACAAAACAGGGAGACTCTGGGAAAGAGGGTTCTCAATGTGGAGGAAGGTGATACAGATAGGGAATGGAGGAAGGCAAATCAAACCCTGTGTGACTAGATTGGGATTGCAAGTATCATTGTAATTACATGTGAAAAATACATGCACACACAGTTTTTATGGATCTATATATCTATACACAGATCCTCCACAACTTATGATGGAGTTATGTTCTGATAAGCCTGAGTTGAAAATATTAAAAGTCAAAAATGTTTAATACACCTAACCTACCAAACATCATAGCTTAGCCTAGCCTACCTTAAATATGTTCAGAAATCTTACATTAGCCTACAGTTGGGCAAAATCAAACACAAAGCCTATCTTATAATAAAGTGTTGAATATCTCATGCAATTTATTGAATACTGTACTGAAAGTGAAAAATATAATGGTTGCATGGGCACAGACTGCATGGCTGACTGGTAGCTGTGGCACCCTGCTATTGTCCAGCATCAAGAAAGAGTATCATGCCTCAGATCACTAGCCTGAGAAAACATAAAAAAAAAAAAATTAAATTTGCAGTATTGCTCTCTTGGGTCCTTGCTTCCAAGATGACCAAGGAAAGAAGAAATAATGGCCATGTTGCAAAAAGGGTCACATGTAGCCTATTTGTGGCACCAGCTATGCCCACTGCATGCCCAAGGACAGGGCCATTAAGAAGTTCCTTTTATGTGGGTGGCTCTGTTGGCTCAGGTCATGATCTCATGGTTCATGAGTTCCAGCCCCAGATCAGGCTGTCAGCGCATAGCCCACTTCAAATCCTGTATCTTCCTCTCTTCCCCTCCCCTGTTCACATACACACTCTCTCAAAAAGAAAAAGAAAAAAAAAACATTAAAACAAAAAAAGTTCCTTTTATTCAGAACATAGTAGAGGCCACCACTGCCAGGGACATTTCCAAAGTGAATATCTTAGTTGCCTATGTGCTTCCCAAGCTGTATGTGAAGCTACATTACTGTGGGAGTTGTGCCATTCATAGAAAAATGGTCAGGAATTGCTCTGGTGAAGCACAAAAAGACCAAACACCCCTACCCAGATTAAAATTTTCTTTTCTATTTTTCTTTTAGAGAGGGAGAGAGAGAATGTGTGTGTGCATGGGAGAGGAGCAGAGAAAGAGAAAGAATCTTAAGCAGGCTCCATGCTCAGCCCAGAGCTGGACATGGAGTTCCATCCCACAAACCATGAGATCATGACCTGAGCCAAAATCAAGGGTTAGATGCTTAACCAACTGAGGCTCCCAAATATCCCCAAACCCTACATTTAGACCAGCTGGTGCTTCCCCACAACCTCCACTGAAGTCCATGTAAGGAAGTAAGTCCTTAAGTACTGAAGAGAAATTGTTCTCTGGAAAAAACAAAAACAAACAAACAAACAAACAAACATGGAGTTTATACTTTAAAAAAATTTGAAGCATAATTTCTACGAAATGAGTATTGCATTTGCACCATTGTAAAGCTGAAAAATCATAACTTGAACCATTATAAATTGGGGACTATCATAGTTATATAGAACTACATATTTTTTAAGTTTATTTATTTAGAGAGAGAGAGAGCACAAGTGAGGAAGAGGCAGAGAGAGAGAGAGGGAGAGAGAAAATCCCAAGCAGGCTTCACACTGTCAGTGCAGGGCCTGATACAGGGCTCTATCTATCTCATGAATCATGAGCTGAAATCAAGAGTCAACTGAGCCACTCAGGTGCCCCAATATCTATACTTTTTTTTATCTGAAAGGACCTAAAATCAATTTTAATAGCACCAAGACCTTGATTTCTAAACACCTTTCCCCTATGCCTATTTTTAATTTATGAATTTGAATGGTTAATATATTCACATGTTGAAAAATCATAATGTACAAAATGACATGTAATGGCAAGTCTGCCTTCCATCCCTGATGGCCATATAGCTGTATTTGCCTGGTGAAGACTCAGTTTACAACCACTGTCCTGGCATGATGATGAATAGTCCCTTCTTCCTCTCAGAAGTATGTTATTTTGGATAAGTTATATAGACACTCTAGTTGGATCCCTCTTCCTTTGCCATGCTGTCACTCTAAGACATACAGAATCACCTGTGTTATCAGTGTCTATGTATACTTCTGGAAGAATTTTATGCATATATAAGTAAATACATATATAAATATATATATGTATATATATATATATTTTAAAGAAATGGCTACTGTTAACTTTATTTTGAAGCAAATTTACATAGTATATAGAAATGGCAACTCACTAATTTTAAATATTTTGCCATATTTGGTTTGTCATGTTTTGAGCTACTATCATTTTCACCCGGATTGCAGTTTCCAGCCCCTTCCTTTCTCAACCTTTTAAATTATTTGGGAAAATTAATACACAAAAGAAAACTCCAAGAGGATAATATTGAACACTTTATGGAGTAGGACACTGGCAGAAATGATAGAAGAGGAAAGGGAGTGTTAAAGCAGTAGAGTGGGGGGTGGGGGCACATAAGGAAGGCTTGCAATCCTAATTTTGAGAATCAAAGAATTACAAAAGCATCTATGTACCTCCTGACTTATCTGTGATTGACATAAAACACTGAAAATATCCTTTCTCCCAGCAGCCCTTTATAAACTTAATGACTAACACATACACCATGGTAGTATAGGCCTAAATAAATAAATGACTGAAATTTTAATTTTTCCTACCTCACTCCTGAATAACTTCAGTGCAAGCCTTCATACACAATTCCATGTAAGTCAATAAAAGGAATAATCATGTGGATTTTTCCCTTATCATGTTCACAGTCCAATAAAGAATTAGAACTATTTAATGGAATTAAAATTTTCTTGTTTATTTATTTTTGAGAGAGAGAGAGAGTGAGCGAGCTAGCAAGTGAGCGAGCACAAGCAGGGGACAGGCAGAGAGAGAGGGAGAGGGAGAAACAGAATCCAAATCAGGCTCCAGGCTCCAAGCTGTCAGCACAGAGCCCAATGCGGGTCTTGAACCCATGAACCGTGAGATCATGACCTAAGCTGAAGTCAGACTCTTAGGTCCAGTGGTGACTAAACCACTCAGGCACCACTGAAATTTGGATTTAAGTAGTAAGAAAATAACTACAGATAAACAAGAGGTCTTAGTCCCTCATTCCCCACCCAAACCTCTAGCTAGACATGCACATATCTATTCACAATATCCATTTATCACTTTTCATATTGCTGAATATAAGAATCTGGTTTACTCCTACTTTTAAGTGTAAGGATCTAAGGATATACACACTTAAAAGTTCATGGCAGCAGTGTTGGTGATAATTGAACACTACACATGACTCAGACAATCATCAGGTATAGAAGGGCCCTATCTTGTGGATTTTTTTGTATACCATATAAAATGGTATCACTCATACATATGTACATATATTTAATGTACACAAGTATGCACAAGTGTTAGTATTAGATATACAGTAGTGATAGACATAGAGATTAATAGAATTATCTGGAGATGAAAATGAACAACTGGAACTACATACATACAGCATAGATAAATATTGAAAACATAACACAGCCATATTCTGGAGATACTGTGGGTTCAGTTCCAGAATACTGCAATAAAGTGACTATTGCAACAAAGTGAGTCAAATGAATTTTTTGGTTTTCCAGTGCATATACAAGTCATGTTTACACTCTACTGTGCTACTGTAGTTTATTATGTGTGCAATAGCATTATGTCTTAAAAAAAAAAAGAACATACCTTATTTTAAACATACTTTATTGCTAAAAAATGCTACCCATCATCTTAGCTTTTGGTGAATCATTATCACTGTTATAAATCTTTATAATAAATAAATTTAAAAGTTTAAAATATTGTGGATGTGACACAGAGACATGAAATAAGCAAGTGCTGTCAGAAAATGGCACAGGTACACTTGGTTAATTCAGGATTGTTGTAAACATTCATACTGTAAAAAAATGCAATATTTGGGGCTCCTGTCTGGCTTAGTCAGAAGAGCATGTGACTCTTGATCTTGGCGTTGTGAGTTCAAGCTCCAGGGATGTAGATTACTAAAAACAAATAAATAAATAAAAAGGGGCACCTGGGTGGCTCAGTTGGTTAAGCGTCCAACTCTTGATTTTGGCTCAGGTCATGATCTCATGGTTCATGAATTTAAGCCCCATGTCAGGCTCTGCACTGTCAGATTTTCTCTCCCCCTCTCTTTGTCCCTCCCCAGCTTACACACTCTCTCTCAAAACAAACAAACAAACATTTAAAAATAAATAAATAAAATAAACTTTTAAAAAATGCAGTGTCTGTGAGGCACAATAAAATGTAGTATACTTATATTAAGCTAAAAACAAACCAATAAAACAGGCAGTTAAGAGCAAGTAAACTCTATAAACTGTATAGCTTATATATGTAATCACAAGGAATAAAACTATAAAGAGCAGCTTGGAGGATTCATCTCCATTGGAAGATGACATCAAGATTGGGAAGGGAAGGAGGAAGAATGCAATAAATCTTTTTATGAGGAGAAATTTCCCTACATGTACCACAATTGTTAATGTTTTAACAAATGTGTTCTAAATAGTCTTGGAAATTTCCTAGTCCTCATAAGAAATATCAGAGAACTTTTGCTGAAAAATCTTGCTTTGCATTTATATCATGTTTTTACTGTTTCATACTATATGCAGATCTTCAATAAATGCTGTAAATTGTTCCTCCCCACCCTGCAAAAACAAAAATAAAAACAAAAACAAAAACAAAAACAAAAAAGAAGGGATACCCATAGATGCTCAACGTCGGTCCTCATCAGGGAAATACAAATCAAAACCACACTCAGATACCACCCCACGTCAGTCAGAGTGGCCAAAATGAACAAATCAGGAGACTATAGATGCTGGCGAGGATGTGGAGAAACAGGAACCCTCTTGCACTGTTGGTGGGAATGCAAATTGGTGCAGCCGCTCTGGAAAGCAGTGTGGAGGTTCCTCAAAAAATTAAAAATAGACCTACCCTATGACCCAGCAGTAGCACTGCTAGGAATTTACCCAAGGGATACAGGAGTACTGATGCATAGGGGCACTTGTACTCCAATGTTTAGAGCAGCACTTTCAACAATAGCCAAATTATGGAAAAAGCCTAAATGTCCATCAACTGATGAATGGATAAAGAAATTGTGGTTTATATACACAATGGAGTACTACGCAGCAATGAGAAAGAATGAAATATGGCCCTTTGTAGCTACATGTATGGAACTGGAGAGTGTTATGCTAAGTGAAATAAGCCATACAGAGAAAGACAGATACCATATGTGTTCACCCTTATGTGGATCCTGAGAAACTTAACAGGAACCCATGGGGGAGGGGAAGGAAAAAAAAAAAGAGGTTAAAGTGGGAGAGAGCCAAAGCATAAGAGACTCTTAAAAATTGAGAACAAACTGAGGGCTGATGGGGGGGTGGGTGATGGATATTGAGGAGGGCACCTTTTGGGATGAGCACTGGGTGTTGTATGGAAACTAATTTGACAATAAATTTCATATATTTAAAAAAAAAAAGAAGGGATACCCAATAGTTATGAGAAAGCCAGGGATCTTCCTTCACTTGGTTATGAGCCTGAATAAGCCTCTATGATATTTTTACCTTTAAAACGGAATATTCTATGGAAAGCAAGAAGAACACTGGCCAATAAAGAAAAGTATTCTATAGACGCTGGCTGATAGTGGTTATATTCACATCATCTGTTAAATGCAACGCCTGACAATCCTAGGTTCTGTTCAAAAGCAAAATTCTTTTAATTGATGAAAGAGAACTGTTGTGAGTTGGCCTGAATGGCTGTCCCCTTTTCCGCACTGGCCACTTAGAAATGCAAAGCACGAAGCAAGTCTTGAACCCTCCTTCTGACATGCTGACAGGACCAGGGCAGAACATAAACGTCGTTTACCAAGTCCTAGGCTGTTCACTTACCTTGGCATTCAACTCATATCTCTGGCTGGAGGTCTTTAACCACAGCATTACTTGGAGAAATTGACCCTGCTTGTTGCCTGTTGCAATAAACACCATGCCTTAAGATTCTACATCAAGTTACTCTCTCACTCCCTTACCTGGAAACTTAGCTGGGTTCTCCTCAGACTAATAGAGAAAAGACTCTTCTTGAGTGCAAATAGAAGTGATTCACAGCTTGCTCTGGAGCAATACTTTCTGGAAGGGGCTACAACTCCTCTAGGATCAGTGTTTTTAAAGCATATAAAAACATTCACCTGCTTCTTTTTAATTCCCTATATAAGCCTCAGGGAAAAACTCTGATCACCTGCTAATGTCAATCTTCTTAAACATGGCTGCATCAGGAACCTTCACAAGCTGAACTTGTAGTTCCAGTTCCATTGACTTTGGATCACATCCAGTCCTGCACTAAGGCAATCCTGTCAGAAGAGACTAATAGTTGACAGTTGTAATACTGTAACTGTCTTTGTATCTATGCCAATCCCAGAACTTGTGAATGTCCCCACCAGGCAACTTGTGGGATGTATCTGCTGTCAGTTAGAAGCTGTTCTGAGATAGGAAGGGAAGATAGTATACCTTTAGGGCATGCTTGTTAAATCCCTACCTGGAAGGGTGCCACACCTGGGTAATACTCCCAAACAAATCTTAAACAGCAGCTGACTTACAACATAACCACAAAGCATTTGCTATCTAAATGCTCTCTGAGCTGAGCTCTGCTTCAGGGACTTGAGCTTTGGAGGAGAGCCTAGTCCAGTGCTTTTCAAACTATAAGGAGCATAGGAATCGCTGGAGACAATATTACCATTTGGATTCTGATTCAGTAGGTCTGGGATGAGAGCTCAGATTTGCATTTCTAACAAGACTCCAGCTGATGCCAATGGTGTTTGTTCACTTAGAGTAACAAAGGTTTAGCATCCTGCTTAAGGTTGTACTTGTCAGGGACATGTATGTTGATAGAATCCTAATTTTTTTTTTATTTTTTTTAACGTTTATTTATTTTTGAGACAGAGAGAGACAGAGCATGAACAGGGGAGGGGCAGAGAGAGAGGGAGACACAGAATCTGAAACAGGATGCAGGCTCTGAGCAGTCAGCACAGAGCCCGACGCGGGGCTCGAACTCACGGACCGTGAGATCATGACCTGAGCCGAAGTCGGACGCTTAACCAACCAAGCCACCCAGGCACCCCGATAGAATCCTAATTTTAACTAAACTTATGTGGGATCTTGAACAAGTCCTTTCCCTCCAGAGGTGAGTTTATGACTAACCCCCCTCCCACATTTGCCTTGATAAAGTTTGAGTATAAAGCACTCATTTACATATTAGACTGAGCTTCAGTTCTGCACTCTCATATTTGGTACATTTCAGTGATTTTCCCTATCCCAGTTAGTGAACCTTCAGTTGCACTGCTTACACTATCATTTCTCTCAGAGTGTGGTCCTCAGATCAATCCTGGCACTTGTAAGAAACAAATTCTCATGCCCCAAAGCAGACCTAGTAAATTAGAAACCTGGGCGGGGGTTTCACCTTGTGTCTTAACAAGCCCTCAGATTATGCTCATGAACACTCAAGTAGGAGAACCATTGCCTTTGCCAGAGGGATATAGCAGAGTCAAGCAGAACCACTGGAAAAAACAAAATATCCAAAAATGAGGAAAGAGCTAAATTATGAGGTCAAATTATAATCGAGATAATTACTTTATTGATATGAAAAATGTTTCTGATATTAAGAAAAATTTTCTAAGGATCTCTAACTGATACAGGAGGTGGTGAACTAGACAGGGTATGCATGCAAGTGGAGGGTAAAGAGTGATAAGCTAAAGATGTAAGATTTCTACTCACATAAGAGAAATTACCTTCAGTGACTGGATAAAGGGGCAGCAAATTCTAAGACAGCTTCATATAGGCTGAAGTTGAGAATTACAAAGAGAAAAGCTGTATCATATTGTTCAAAATACAAGTATATGAGTCTGAAGATAATGCATAAATATGATTTGTATCCCTTGGAAAGGGGAGATACATATGGGAGAGAGGGAACATTTTATTAAAAACTTGATATCCAGGGTGCCTGGCTGGCTCAGTTGGTAGAGCATGTGACTCTTGATATTGGGGTTGTGAGTTTGAGCCCCACATTGGGTGTAGAGATTACTTTAAAAAACTCACAAAACTTGATTTCCTGCATACACACACAAAAAAAACTGAAACAAACAAATATATACTGATATGTTGTGTAATACCCACATAATCTTTTAAGATAAAGCAAGTGGCACTTTGGCAAATTTGCTCCAAGAAGCCCCTATTTCTGCCCTATGTGAGGAGACAGACTTCATAGAAAAGTGATAGAGTGATGAAATCAAATGAAAACTGAGTATTTCTTATAATCGGAGTCTTATTAAACTAAAAACAAAATTAATTCTACCATCACTTACTGAAAAATATCCCAAACATTTTGAGAAATATATTAAGAACCAAACCAAAAAAATTGTTTTGAAAGGAAGGCACCTAAACAAATTTGCTCTCAGATGATTTCTGTAGCCATAGAATTAATGCAAAAATAGTTTCATATTGTTTTGTGTAAAATTCAAAGCTCTCTTTAGGCCACATTTGTAAAACTAAAACTAAATGAAAAAGATAAAAGATAAATGGGTAAAATTAGATCACTTAAAGTGTGTATTATATAGGGGACCTCTTTGGAGTGTCGCTGCAAATTCATGTTTAAAATTTTTTTTTAACATTTATTTATTATTGAGAGACAGAGCATGAGCAGGGGAGGGGTAGAGAGAGGGGAAACACAGAATCTGAAGTAGGCTCCAGGCTCTGAGCTGTCAGTACATAGACCGACTTGGGTCTCAAACTCACTAACTGTGAGATCACGGCCTGAGCTGAAGTCAGTCGCCTAACCAACTGAGCCACCCAGACACCCCTGCAAGCTCATGTTTTAAAAATCTAAATCCTAAACATAATGACGAAAGCACGAAAACACGCAAATATGAAACAGGTAGGTTTCCCAGGGTTGCAGAAAGGAAAACAGGCAGTGGAAGAGCACAGAAGCAGGCAGGATTGACCCCCATGGGCCTCCAACAGCTAAGTCATCTTCCTGCAGTGCTCAGGGATGGGGGGCAGAGACCAGCTGGCTGTGCAGGCTTTTTTCCTCAGGCAGATTGTCCTGGAATGGTTTGCTGAAAACAATGTGCATCACAAGAGCTTAGTAGTGGAACCCCTAGAGAAACTTTTAGTAATATTTTATAATATAATGATTTGTATAATAATCATAACTTTTAAATGATTTTTTTTTAATTTTTTTTCCAACATTTTTTATTTTATTTTTGGGACAGAGAGAGACAGAGCATGAACTGGGGAGGGGCAGAGAGAGAGGGAGACACAGAATCGGAAACAGGCTCCAGGCTCCGAGCCATCAGCCCAGAGCCTGACGCGGGGCTCGAACTCACTGACCGCGAGATTGTGACCTGGCTGAAGTCGGACGCTTAACCGACTGCGCCACCCAGGCGCCCCTTAAATGATTTTAATATTCAAAATAGGCTACATTGGTCTGAAAAAAAAAACTTCAAAATTACTACTTAAGTTCATTCCCTCAAGATGCTCTGAAAGTACAAGTTTTAAGTAATTAAGAGAACATAACACCACACCACCATACAACATGTTCCTTCAAAAAGTGTTTGATTCAGAGAAATTAAATCATTGACAAAAAAAAGGACACCATATTTTTTTCAAATGAAATTATCCTTCATTTTTATACATTCCTATTTTTCAGAGATTTGTTACCTTAAAAAATGTGCTCTTAATTAAAATTTCGATCTTGGCATATATTACATACTGAACAAATACATGCTGCTACTGACTAAATTTAACAATATTAACATTATATGACCTATATAATACATATGCACACATACAATGAAGCACATATAGAAGCACAAGTTGTATTTCTTAAGTGGATATCTGAATAGAAAGAAACCAAAATGCGATGTTGCAAGGTGTAACTGCACAACTCAGAACACTGAGGTGGACTTTTATTTACCAATTTTTGAATTGATTATTGTTTCAATTTCTTACATTAGCACACATTCCTTCTTTTTTTTATTTAATGGTTATTTTTATTTTTGAGAGAGACAGAAAATGAATGAGGGAAACGCAGAGAGAGAGAGGGAGACACAGAAGCAGACTCTAGGCTCTGAACTGTCAGCACAGAGCCCAATGCTGGGCTCAAACCCACAAACTGCGAGATCACAACCTGAGCCAAAGTCAGACACTCAACCGACTGAGCCACCCAGGTGCCCTAGCACATGCCTTCTTAAAAAAATAAAGTCAACATGGCTTTATATATAAAGTAAGATTATATATATAT
>NW_026057582.1:120406253-120436558 GCF_023721935.1 Panthera uncia
TGTATATATATATATATATATATATATATACATATATATATATATAATTTTAAAAAACCCTGGAAATAATTGAGGATCATTCCTAAATATGATACTAGGAGTTTTATCCTGTTGTAATTATTCTCTTCCTCCCCTTAGTTTTTCTGTACTCCTAAATTTTCTACCATTACATTAAAAAATAAATAAAAATTAATAAATAACTAATAGAATTAAAAAAGTTAAAAGTCAACTTCCAAATAATTAAGAGTAAAGGAAATAAGAAATCATAGTTTTAGAGTAATTTGGAGTATTAATTTGCTAAAATTGTGGAATGCAAAAGATAAAAGTTTCTGCTATATTTTTGTAATATATATTGAAATGGTAAAGTGAAGACCAGTACTGTGGAAATGGGTCCATTGGACAATAATGTTAAGGCAGAAAAGTGAGTTCCAGTGCAAGCTAGTGAGAGGAAGGAAAGGGAGGAGTGATGCATTCAGCAAGGGTGAAAATAAACAAAGTTCAGTAGCTACTTTTAAGGGAATTCAGAGTTACTTATTTCAAAAGTTTGCAGAACACACAAAAAATTGTCAAAGAACATTTTTAAAAGTCAAAATTTTGTTATTTTTAACAGAAATCTTGAAAGATAGATGAAATTTTGTCCTAGTCAAGCAAATGTTCTTGAGTTAATTTGATTTTTTTTTTTAAGGAAAGTACCAAAGAATGCAAGACAAAAGCTAAAATTTCACTTTAGTAAATATGGTATTCCCATTTAAATAAATGAATGAAGCATAATAGCTTCAATATAATTTTAAAAGTATTTGAAAATTCAGACCAATGGAATTAGATAAAAGAGAAGTAAAAACATAAATGTTTCTAAGTCACGTTTTACAGATGATTATCATAAAACAAAAATTCTATGGACCTAAAAACACCACTTTATTTTTCTGTAGCCATAGAATTAATTTTTGGAGGCTAATAACCTCCATATGCATAAATTCCAAAATCAAAACACAAGAAAAACCGCTTCTTCCCCCCTCCCAGCCCTTCATAAATGGTCTTTTTCTCCATGGAGTAAACTACTGATGGAAATTCCCCTAAGGTAAGAATACAACAGAAGCCAGGAAGACAGAAGTGAGGAGGCAGAAGGAAGTCACGTGGGACGCCTCTCCCCTATGCAATACAGCTGCTCATGGGATCCTCCCTTGTGGGCCACTGCCCTCCCTTCCATTCTGGACCATCCCTGGTGCCCTGCGAGAAACTCTACAGGGTGGAAAGGTGGCGCATTTTCTGCTGGAGGTCCCAGTCCTGGCATACTGGTGGAACCTGGAACAACAAACTTCTGGACTCTGGGATTTGGGACAATGGCGGCATTGTTTCTGGTTTCCCTCTATCAGCTTCCCTGTAGATGGTCCACAAGTAAGATTTTCTGATTAATACAGAAAATTCAAAATTGGCATACCATAAAATTTAATCTTCCAGAGAAGCATTATAAAATTTATTTTAATGTTTATTTATTTTGAAGGAAAGAGAAGCACGTGACCAGGTGAGAGGCAGAAAGAGAGGACAGAATCTTAGGACAGCTCCAGGCTCTGAGGTGTCAGCACAGAGCTGAACATAGGGATCAAACTCAGGAGCTGTGAGATGACCTGAGCTGAAGTCCGATACTTAACCGACCGAACCACCCAGGGGTGCCCCAGAAAAAGCATTAGAAATCAAAACGCAATATGTAGCAACATTCTATCAGGAAACCACAGACTTCAAGACAGTTTTGTCCTGTTTTAAAATTTCAAATGCTTGGTAAATTGACTTGATATTAACAGGTTTTAATTTAAATCCCAACTAATTTTCAGTATAGGAGTCTATTTGGTTGGATGGAGGATAAAAAAAATCTGACTTATTTCTTAGAGAATAAAATAGCTAACTTAAATCTAATGTTATAATTCCAATACACAGACAATATATTCTAACCTAACAGTACATTTTCAAACATGATAGGATATCAAGATCATTTTGACTATATAACGATGATTTCAAAGAGCTATTGATATGCCCCGATTCGAGAGACCCCCCGAAAACAAACCACCAGAGTCCAGAGTCAAAGCCAAGCGGCAAGGGTCATTTATTGCAGGTTCGAACCCGGTCCTCTGCGCACTCGTTGCCGGTGACGCTAAGAGGCCCGGAGCGAGGATCTTACAGCTTCTTTTATAGACAGGCACAAACAAGTTAGGGATTTTTTTGAGGTTACAGAGCTGTTATAGGTTGACATTTAAATTTGAACGCTCAGCAGAACTTGATTGGTTCCCGCCTTTATGTCAGACTACGACCGGGCGCGCCCTGGCTGGTTTCAGAAATGGCGGGGGGGAGGGGAAAGATCATTTCTTTGCAGTTGTGAGTACACCTGGTAATTTTTCTCTTAGTCTCTCATTCCCCCCTCTCTTTGGTGCCTTAAGAGCCAATCTTGGATCTTATGTGTCTGACTCAAATGTTTCGGTAATGACGGGTTAGTATTGGGTCCTAAGGACCATCAGTTGGATCGTGTTAACTCAGTCTTTGATAAAGGCAACTAGTTTAATAATATAAGGCCCGAAGGTGAGGAGGAGAAGGAGGAGTATAAGGGGCCCAGCTAGAGCAGAAAGCAGGGTAGCTAGCCATGGGGACTGATTGAACCAAGACTCAAACCAGCCTTGTTGTTGTTCTCATTCACGCCTCCGTTTGGCCAGGCCTTCTCTAACTTTAGCCATGGACTCTGGGACTACTCTGGTGTGGTCAGCATAAAAACAACATGCTTCTCTTAAGGCTGCACATAAACCTCCCTGTTGGAGGAAGACTAGATCTAGCCCCCTTCGGTTCTGTAGGACCACTTCAGAAAGGGAGGTCAGAGATTTTTCGAGGTGCGAGATTGAGTCCTCAAGTCTGGCTATATCCTCATCAATGGCTGCCCTTAGGCTATTGAACCCTCGGTGCTGAATGGCTAGTGATGAGATCCCTGTTCCTGCCCCTATGGTACCGAGGCCAAATAAGGTGGCCAAGGTTATGGCCGTAAAGGGTTCCCATTTTGTTCTTATTGACTCTCTTGCTTCTGTCCCTTCTTTCCACAGATCATATATAACATTTTCTAGGTGGTAAATAAACCTTGGAAATATTAATATCATGATACAATATTCGGGTGACAAATTAAAAACATCCCTGCTAACACATGGGGTGATCCCTGTCTTAGAACAAATCCACCAGCTGTCAGGAGCTGGAATCATCCATTTAGATTCACCTATAGGGCTACTAGTCTGGGCACAAAGCTGGATATGGCTAGAGGGGACCTTTCCTATACAAGTCCCATTGCCAGTGACCACTTGCAGTGTGAGGCTGGGGCCCTTTTGATTCCACTTGCAAGCTGCTGGCGAATCTTCGTCTGACTGTGAAAAAGGGGCAGCTAGTCCTACGGCTTCATAGAAGGGGGGTTTTATATCATAACATAGCCAGCAGGCCCTTGTTGCCTCAGGGTCCGATCGGTTTAAGGCCTCATACGCTGCTGTTAGCAATTTCCATAGGGAGTCTATGCCTTCTGGGATAGACTCGTCTCTTTTTTTCCTTATTTTTTTTAATACGTGATTTGGCCCTACCGGTTGTACACGAGGGGAGACTTTTAATTTTATTTGAATGGCAGTCCCAAAGAGGGGATATTGATATAAGTAGAGTCCCCAAGTGAGTCCTAAGACCCACCGCCTGTCCTTTTTTTCCCTCCTCTGTAAATCTCACACGAATAAGGTTACAGTTTTCATCATACCTGGTGCGGGTACATGGTTGGACATAGGACATTTCAATAAATTGGGGTTTTACTTCCCACTTCCATTCCCCATCATTGGAGGTGACACAACTCCAGGCTGCGCAATAGAGGTTTTCAAACCCCCCACATGTGTGCCTCATCGCCCCCGTCCTAAATCTTGGACATGCATAAAATCCATTTCTACTTATTGATACCGTCCTTTGCAGTTGCCTCCATTTACCTCCTTCCATTTCTTTTAATGGACTAATTTTTTCTAAATTAAAATATAAATCTGGCCACCAGGTATTTAATGGGGCAGTTCCTAGGGTTTTGTTGTAGACTTCATGAGTCTCTAAATTAGTAATTTCCCATGTAAAATTATAGGGGTCCTGGGGGTTTGAATTTACAGACAGAATTTGCAGAACAATCAAGAGAAAGGCAAGTGCCATAGTTACGGCTCTGTCTGTTGGCAGCGTAGGGGTCAATTTTAAAGGATTGTCCTTAGTCCGATCAACAGTCCAGGTTATCTTTGAAGGTCGATGAGGTCTGAGAAGGGTCCACTGGTTTGGCGTGGGCGAAATGGATCCAGGTGGTGATTCTGTCTACTTTGATGGCAGTAGGCATTGTCAGGATGACCTGGAAGGGTCTTTCCACCTGGGCTCCAGAGTTTCCTGCCAATGACGTTTGACGAGGACCCAATCCCCCGGCCGGAATTGATGTGGAATAGGTGGGGGTCCAGTCTCATAGAGTTCTTTTAATTTGGGCCATACATCTTCATGGACCCTCTGCAAGGCTTGTAGGGAGAACAATAATTCAAGACTATTATCGTTTTCAGCTTTGATAAGGTTATCTTTTAGGTTAGGGATGATGGGGGGTGGTCTACCATGTATTATTTCATAGGGTGTGAGTCCCAGTTTGTATGGGGAATTACGCACACTGAACAGAGCGTAGGGAAGAAGGACCACCCAATTAGCGCCAGTCTCCATGGTCAATTTGGTTAGGGTCTCCTTTAAGGTTCTGTTCATTCTCTCTACCTGTCCTGAGCTTTGGGGTCGGTATGCACAATGTAATTTCCAATCAGCCCCAAGTATGGAAGCCAGTCCCTGACTTACCTTAGAGACGAATGCAGGTCCATTGTCTGACCCTATCATTACTGGAAAACCATACCTGGGCAAGATTTCTTCTAGGATATTTTGGCTACAATCTGCGCCGTTTCATTCTTGGTTGGAAAGGCTTCAGTCCATTTCAGATATTTTCATATCCATTCAGTCCATTTTCAGATACCTGAAAAGGTATCTACAAAAACTAGCAAATACTTATATCCATATTTTCCTGGTTTTACCTCAGGGAAATCTACTTCCCAATAGGTACCCGGTCTGCTCCCTCTTTGTCTTACCCCTGTTGTCTGAGGATTGCTACTCGCATTGTTGAGTTGGCACACTGTACATTTAGTGACTACTTGATCGACCTTATCAGAGACATTTCTGATTTTTAGTCCAGTCTGTCTCAGTAAGTCCAACATTCGCCGGGAACCTAAGTGGGTGCTGCGATGGATCCGCTCTAGAACTTGCCATCCTAGTTTATCTGGGAGTATACTGCTGCTTTTAGAGTCTCTCCACCAGCCATTTTTGATTCTGGTCATAGGAAGTTTACTCATCCATTGAATGTCGCTTTCTGAATACTCAGGGCTGGGGGGCAATTCCCGGGGTCCGGGGTCCGGCAGCTGTAGGGTCAGCAATTGCGCTGGGGGCCGAGCTATGTTTTTTGCAGTCTGATCGGCCAAATTGTTGCCCCGGGAAACTGGGTCGGTTGTCTTCTGGTGTCCTGGGCAATGCACAATTGCTAGCTTTTTGGGTTCCCATAAGGCTGCTAGCAGGGCTAGAATCTCTTCTTTATTTCTGATGTCTTTCCCTTCAGCTGTGAGGAGCCCCCGTTCTCTGTATATCGCCCCATGTACATGAGCGGTGGCGAAGGCATATCGGCTATCAGTGTACACGGTTAGCTTGCGATCTCTTCCTAACTTTAGGGCCTGGGTTAAGGCTATTAGCTCAGCCTTCTGGGCCGAGGTTCCGGGGCGTAAAGCTTCTGCCCACACCACCTCGGTCTCTGAAGTCACGGCCGCCCCCGCATACCTTTGTCCTTGGTGAACGAAGCTGCTTCCATCGGTAAACCAGATGGCGTCTGCGTCCGATAATGGCTGATCCTGCAAGTCTTCCCGGACCCCATAAACTTGAGCCAGTATGTCAGCGCAGTCATGAAGTGGGGTTCCCATGTCTGGGTCTGGCAGCAGTGATGCTGGGTTCAGGGCCATTGGGGGGGTGAAGATGACCCTGAGGGGGTTCAACAGCAGTCCCTGGTAATGAGTGAGTCGGGCATTGCTCAGCCATCGGTCAGGCGGCTGCTTGAGGATGCCCTCGATGACATGCGGGGTGGTGACTTGTAGCTCTTGGCCCATGGTCAGCTTATCAGTGTCCTTTACCATTAGGGCAGTGGCTGCAATCATCCGGAGACAGGGTGTCCATCCGGCAGCCACTGGATCTAGCTTTCTAGACAGATAGGCTACTGGCCTGCACCAAGGGCCCAAATGCTGGGTTAGCACCGCCTTGGCTATGCCCTGGTTTTCATCTACATATAGGTGGAAGGGTTTGGAGACATCGGGGAGTCCCAGGGCAGGTGCTGATAACAGAGCAGTTTTGATTTGTTGGAAGGCCTGTTCAGCTTCTTCCGTCCAACTAAAGGGCTGTTGATCTTTTGTTGCCTGGTATAAAGGTTTTGCTAATTCAGCAAACCCTGGTATCCATCGTCTGCAGAACCCAGCCGACCCTAGGAATTCCCTCACCTGTCATGGTGTCTGCGGTCTGGGAATACGAAGGACAGTCTCCTTCCCGGCATCCGTTAGCCAGTGTTGCCCCCCTCTCAGTAAGTAACCCAGGTAAGTTACCTCTGACTTGCAGATTTGAACCTTCTTTGCTGAGGCGCGGTAGCCTAAGGTTCCCAGAGTTCGCAGGAGACCTTCGGTTCCCTGGATGCAGGTTTCGGGTGTCTCGGCAGCTATTAAGAGATCATCAACATACTGTAGGAGAGTTATATTAGGGTGTTGTTGTCTGTACTCACTTAAATCTTCGTGTAGAGCCTCGTCGAGCAGGGTCGGAGAGTTCTTGAATCCTTGTGGCAGTCTGGTCCAAGTGAGCTGGCCATTTATGCCCCTGTCTGGATCTGTCCACTCGAATGCAAATAGCTCTTGACTTTTAGGCACTAGTGGTAGGCTGAAAAAAGCATCTTTTAGATCCAGAACAGTATACCATTGTTTTTCTGGGCTGAGGGCTCTCAGGAGAGTATAGGGGTTAGGAACGGTTGGATGTGTGTCCATCACCCGCTTATTGACTTCTCTCAGGTCCTGCACTGGTCTGTATTCCCCGCTATTGGGTTTGCGCATGGGCAGCAGCTGGGGTATTCCATGCTGAGTGACAGGTGCGTAGGACCCTGAAGTCAAGGAGGCGGCGGATGTGCGGTGTGATGCCATTTTTGGCTTCCGTGGGCATAGGGTATTGGCACACGCAGATGGGGTCTGTCCCGGGCTTAACCTCTATAAATAGGGCTGGGCGATGTTTTGCTAACCCCATACCACCTGTTTCTGCCCACGCATCTGGGAAGCGTTGAAGCCAAGGCTCGATGCCCTGATCCCGAGGAGTGGGTTCCTGATGGAGCCTATATTCATCTTCTAGTTTCACAGTAAGTACAGATATGGGTTGGTTGTGGACGTCAGTCACTGTGGGCCCCCCCGGTTGGAAATGAATTTGGGCCCCCATTTTGGTAAGCAAATCCCTCCCCAACAGGGGCCAGGGGCTGTCGGGTATGACCAGGAAGGAGTGGGTTACCTTCCCAGTTCCTAAGTCCACAGTCCTCTGAGTTGTCCAGAGGTACTTCTTTATTCTGGTGGCCCCTTGTACCCAGGATGATTTTTCAGATACTTTTCCATGGGGCTTGACCAAAACTGAGTGCTGTGCCACGGTATCAACTAGGAACTGGACCGGGGTCCCCTCCACTTGCAACGTTACCCTAGGTTCAGGGAGGGGATCCGAACCCCGTCCTCCCTATTCTGTATCTTGGGTAAACAGTATGGGGGCTATTTTAGGCTGCCATTGCCCTTGGCTGGGGCGGTGTTGTTTCTTCTTGGGGCATTCTCGTATCCAATGGCCTTTCTCTTTACAATAGGCACATTGATCTTTATCTAAGTGCCGCCTGGGAGGGCGCATTGTTTGAATGCCTTCTGGGGGTGGCTGTTCTTTCTGGACTATAGCGGCCAGGACTTTAGTCATTTTCTCTGTGGCTTTAATCTGTCTCTCTTCTGGGGCGTCCCTGTTGTTGTAGACCCGTTGTGCTATACGGAGTAGATCCTGGATCTGTTTACCTTCTAAATCCTCTAGCCTTTGGAGTTTCCTTTTAATGTCAGGAGCTGCTTGATTTACAAAGGACATAACGACTGCAGCCTGGTTCTCAGGGACTTCTGGATCCATGGGGGTAAACTGCCTAAAGTCTTCCATTAATCTCTCTAAGTAAGCAGCTGGACTCTCTGCCTTTCCCTGTAAGACCGAATATACCTTAGCCAAATTGGTGGGCTTGCGAGCTGCAGCCCGGAGACCCGCCATTAGAGTCTGGCGATAAATGAGTAGCCTTCCCCTACCTTCTGCCGTGTTATAGTCCCATTCGTCCTGTGGAGGTCTGGTTAGGGGGAAAGCCACATTAATGAGATCAGTGTTAGATGTCGGCTGACCGTCGTCTCCAGGAACCAGCTTTCTTGCTTCTAATTGGATCCTCTCTCGCTCCTCTGTAGTGAACAGGATGCGGAGGAGCTGCTGACAGTAGTCCCAGGTGGGCTGGTGGGTGAACATGACACTGTCTAAAAGAGCTATTAGGTCTTTAGTGTTATCAGAGAATCGAGCGTTCTGCGTTTTCCAGTTGTAAAGGTCACTGGTGGAAAAGGGCCAATACTGGAGTCGGGGGTTGCCTGTTTCATCGGGGGGTCCTATTTCCCGCAGGGGTAGGGCCACAGTGGAGTCAGGGAGGCGGGGGTTTGGCTCATGCTGGGTGCGCCCGTGGGTTCGACCGGCTGGCCCCTCGCGGTTTGTTCCATTTTCAATGGGGCTCGGCGCGGCTGCTGCCTCCCGTCCCCCCGGTTCTGTCTGGCGCAGCTGCCCCTTCCCATCCTCCCGTTTCCCCTAGGGGGGCAACTAGCGGGGCGACTGGTGGGGCGGCTGCTGCGGGCAGGGCCTGGGGTGCGAGGGGAGGGGGATGATAGGGTGGAGGGTCTAGGGATAGTAGGTCCTGACTATCGGGAAATATGGGATACAAGGGCGCTGCTGGCGTCCTTGATTTTGGGGGACTTGCAGGCCACATGGCAAGGACCTTACACGTTCCCGAGGATAGGAAGGGGGCCAACCAAGGGGGTGGATTTTCCACTAAACTCTGCCATACAAGAATGTAGGGAATCTGATCCGGGTGTCCCTTGCAACCCGGTAGAAAAATCTTTGATTTCACTTTGCAATTATAAGGAGGCAGAAAGTTCCTTCGGTTGGCCATCCAACGCCGAAGGTTGGCCATTCGGAGTGGCAGAGGGTTATTAATTTTCTCCGCCAGATGTCTAAATTCAAATTCTGTCCTCTGGTTCTAACATCCCTGAAGTTAGCAACGAGGAGAGAAAGAGGAGTGCTTTGAGATTGGCCCATCTGTATCCTGGAGGTGGAGGAAAGGATTAAAAGGAGAAACAGTAAAGTTATGAGGATTTCTGGCTGGGCCAGGCCAGGTCACCTGTGAAAGAGAAGGAGTTTAACACTTAAAGGTTATAGAATAGAGAACACAACACTTAGATCGCTAGCGCAATTCAGGTGTCTGCCACCCGAACAGAAAAATTCCGATGGGCCCAAAAAGGTGCCCCAGACGGGTGCCAGTGGATGTCTCCTACTGGACCTGACTGACTGCCCTATAGCGCGTCCGCCAGGGCTGTGTCAGTCACCGATACAGATCCCGCGCGGGAGAGCCAGAAACAAGCAGAACGGACAGAGCCAGCTCACTTACCGATCGGTCTCAGGGACGACCCGTTGACTTGGGGTCTGGTGGGTTTGGGGGTATCCCGGACGAGCCCCCAAATGATATGCCCCGATTTGAGAGACCCCCCAAAAACAAACCACCAGGGTCCAGAGTCAAAGCCAAGCGGCAAGGGTCGTTTACTGCAGGTTCGAACCTGGTCCTCCGCGCACTCGTTGCCGGTGACGCTAAGAGGCCCCGAGCAAGGATCTTACAGCTTCTTTTATAGATAGGCACAAACAAGTTAGGGATTTTTTTGAGGTTACAGAGCTGTTATAGGTTGAAATTTAAATTTGAACGCTCAGCAGAACTTGATTGGTTCCCACCTTTATTTCAAACCATTCAGCAGAACTTGATTGGTTCCCGCCTTTATGTCAGACTACGACCGGGCGCGCCCTGGCTGGTTTCAGAAATGGCGGGGGGGGAGGGGAAAGATCATTTCTTTGCAGTTGTGAGTACACCTGGTAATTTTTCTCTTAGCCTCTCACTATAGAAAAAAGTGGATAAAGAATCCACTTTTTTTCTTCTTGTTTGAAGAATAGAAAAATTCAAAATTAGTAACTGGACTCCTTAAAATGAAAAATTGGCAAAAGAAGAAATAATATGATGCACCTAGAGAAACTCCAACAAGGTGAAAATAAAGTGATAATTTTTTTCAGTCATATTGGAATACTTTTTAAAAACAACCTACCAAGGATTTAGTCTGTGAAATTACATTCATCTAATGAACCATCTTAAGAACATTGCAAATGATTAGGAAAATGACACACACCCACATTTATGGAAGGATGAATTTGACACAGAACAAACACAACTGAACAGGTTTTATAATAAAATACAGCTATGTATGTGTGTCCATGGAAGCACACTCCTGTAATCCATGTTTGTAAATGAAATCCATCAGTCTAATAGGGTTAGACCAACCTGAACAACAGTTAACTATAGAAAGTGGCATTAAAAAGTAGATATGGAGCCAGGTTTCCCTGTGTTTTTTCTGTAAATAATTCTTAGTTGTGTTGTTTCCCTGGAAGCAAAACATAGCATTATGTTTCAATTTTGAAATAAAGATTTTAAAAAGGTTCCTACTCAAATGAATGAAGTTATTTTTGGTTCTTGGGTCCCTGTTTTCCTCCTTATTACTCTTTCTCTGTTCAGCCTTGTGAGACTTTGTCCCTTCCATAACAACTCAGCATTATCCCCAGAAGCTGCTGGTAACTTACTGTGAGCTTTTGAATGAGACTGACTTTGACTTCTCATTTTCTTGATGCCAGATGGCGCTGCAATCCTGAATCCTAGAAATGAAATTAAGTTTCTATTCCTGAAACATGAGCAATAAAGGCATGCAAATAATTTGTGCATGGAATATTCACGGACTGGTTTGGAGTCTCACACAGGAAAGCCTAAGTAGATGAAAAAAATGGTGGGATAATTCCTTGAGAGCTCTCCCTTGGACTTCAGGATTTTTTTTTTTTCTCTCTGCTAAATGCTCTATCCTTTTGCCTGCATAGACTCTCTCTCTAAAACCAAGGGTTTGCATTAGCAAGCCTTTAGATAACAAGAAACCAAAATTTTAAATTTATAGGCACACCAACAGCATTCCTATTGAGAAGATGTCAGATGTAGGTAATCAATGTATAAGAAAAGAACAGCATACGATCAAGTAATCAAAGTGTCATTCCTTTAAAATTTAGCCTCTACATGTATATTCCACTTGATTCAGGTAGATGAAATATTCTCTACCTGTGGTGCCTCAAATAGATTGTTATCTGTTCATATCCTATTTCCTACCTGGAACAGAAATCCTATTTTTGTATTCCCTGTTCTATTTTCCTTGAGTTTCTACTACTTACTTTTTATGTCTCTAGTCATCATTTACTTCCTCCAGGGAGCCTTCTCTGACCAATTAAATCTAAACTACATGCTCATCTATACCTCTGAAATCCTTCAGTACTGAAATCACAGCTTTCTACAATAGGAAAGGGAAAAAAAAAAGATTTTCTTTTTGCCATTCTAGATTCTCCACTGCGATTCTGTAACAAAAGCCAGATTAACAAGAGAAAAGTGTACAAATTTATTTAAGTTTTATGTAATACAGGAGCCTTCATTACGAAATGAGAGGACCTACAGGAACATTAAACCTGTATGTTTTTTATACAAGGTTTGGTAACAGTGGAACACCATAGAAAAATGTAATAGGACAAAAGGGTATGGGCCTAAGTATAGTAAACTGGAGGAAATTTGGCAAGGTCTGTTTATTCAGATTTATCTTGGTATTTGTCTTAGGAGATAAGTATGCTCCTTTCCTCCAAGTATAGGGAGGGCACCTCTCACACGAGTGTCTTAACACTTGCTTCAGGAAAGAAGGTTAGGGAGTCCTTTTAGCAACTACTTTTTCTCAAATTCCTTCGGCTTAAAATAATATGCCAAGGTGCCATATTTTAGGGTGGTATCCTGAGCCCTGTCGCTATATACAATTTTTTTTATAGATTCACTTTTTAATTACATTTTTCTTTTTTTTCAACGTTTTTTTTTTTTTTTTATTTATTTTTGGGACAGAGAGAGACAGAGCATGAATGGGGGAGGGGCAGAGAGAGAGGGAGACACAGAATCGGAAACAGGCTCCAGGCTCCGAGCCATCAGCCCAGAGCCTGACGCGGGGCTCGAACTCACGGACCGCGAGATCATGACCTGGCTGAAGTCGGACGCTTAACCGACTGCGCCACCCAGGCGCCCCTTAATTACATTTTTCTTAAAAAGCTGTGAGATTTCCATTTCTTTGGGAGATATTTTCAGCACTGTGTTGTTAAATTCCACAGGTTAAGCTTTCTTCATTATTACTAAGAACTTCATACATGTTAGAGAGATTGCCATTCATTGCTTTTTCATCTTGTCGAAAAGACACAGGGAGACTTGCTAGAGTAAAGCTGACATCTTTAGAGGCATGCAATAAGAATACTCCCACAATGATTGTAAAGAAGCCACTCAAAGTACCAATGACATCACCAACAGTCATATCTTGCCACTCCTTAGAAATAATAGCTGAACAAGTTAAAACTGATTCTGTAAAGAATATATAATATATCGGAGTCACAATGGAAGTGTTGAAACTAATGTTCACATCTTTTGTTATTTTAATGTACAAGTTGATCCTCATTACGTGTGGATTCAATATTTGCCAATTTACTTACTAATATTTATTTGTGACACCAAAATCAATATTTGTGGCATGTTCAAGTGTTCTTTTCATGATATATTTAGTGCCACTCTGAGTCTGTGAATTGACTTAAGTCTGGAAGCTAGGAATCCTTTGTGGTTGAACTTTGTGGTTGAACTCATATAGTTCAAGCAATACTCCAGTAGGCTTTCCAACTAGTTCTAGGGACACTCTGATCAGCTCGATCATAGATCCCTGTGTGCTAAAACATTTTTATTACTGGTATATCCACACTTTAGGGTAAATCATACACGATTTCTTTGGCCATTAAGCTCTCACAAGTACAAACTGTTTAACCATTCACGAGCTGCATAAGACAACAGAATAAATCTTGATTCCCTGGTAGTTGTAATGATATCATGAATTCAACCCAATTAGGTATTATATTTTAGCCTCTTTGATATAACAACCTTAGAATCCACCTCCAAACATGCAGTAGTATCAGAGAAGGCCTAGTATCCTCTTTAAAGGGCTCATCTGATTAGAAAAAGCTAACAAAAGATAATCTCCATTTTAATTAATTCAAAATCAATGATGAAGTGTTGGTTCATGGTGTGGATATGTTGGAGTCCAGAGCCTATGGCCAAGAAACAATTCTTGACATGTCTTAATCAGTGCAAAAAGGAGGTTTTATTAAAGCACAGGGATAAGACCTGTGGGCAGAAAGAACAGTAATGGGGTTGTGATGGGTGACTATTATGTACTCTTGAGTTGGGAGGAGGATAGAGACAGTGCAAGCCTCCAAGGAATTTTGGAAACAAGGTTCCCAGGATCATGGTGGGGCTAGATATTGTTAGGAAAAGGTAATTTATTACTGTTTAGTAAAAACTCAGCCATGATGTTGCAGGATTTTTTTTTTTTTTTGCCTCAATACCTGGGATTATGTGTCTCACCACTTTGAAGAATGAAGAGGTGGACACAAAATGAAATGAGCAGCAGTCAAAAGTTTCTTAGAGTATAAGATTAGAAAGTAAGAATAGTATGAAAGCTCTCATTGCAGAGAGGGGGTATTCAAAAGTGAATGCTGGGGACTATAGGCAAGGGACTTTGTTTTATAGAATTTTGGTTGACCCCCAATCTTCCCCCATGTTCCTTCTCAGGCTCTACCCTTATTGGCTTGGTAATTCTAGGTACTGGGTTGTCCATTTCTGAATGGCCTGATTCCATTGTGTGAGGAGTCAGACTTTGATTGTACTGTCCCTTGTATAACATAAGTTTTATGGTTTATTTATTTTAGTTAGGTATTTTGATTGTCAAATTCCTTAGGGGAACCTGAGGGGGAGCAGGTGGTGTCTGTTACATTCTTAAGAGAAAGCTTATGCCTGAGGGAGTTTGCTCCTGGTCAGATACTCCCAGTGTTGTTTTAAATATGTGTTTTCCCCACCCAGGGACCTCAGGTCCTAACCTTTCCCTCTCTTCCTACCTTATCTCTCTGCCTATTTTATCCTATTTTTCCCTATTATAATGAGACCCTTCAGATATATATCAGTGGGCCATAGGCTTGGAGTATGATTGCTAACATACATCTTGGTGGGAAGAGATAAAGGAAGCTTCCAAAGGAAATTCTTTATGTTTAAAGTAGACTCACAGGATCCTGGGGAGTTGGGCTAAGATTGCCTTTTGCCCTCATCAAAGTTTCAGCTTGAGGCAGTTTAGTTCCTAGAGGAAATTTATTCTGCCAGTCTCAAGGATGTGTCAATGGGCTGCAAGTATTAAGGGAATTTCATTTTTTCCCTTTGTTCCCCACATAATTCTCCCCTGAACAATTTTGACCCTTAAATATTTAAGGTTGCTGAAGGTGGAAGGTCTTATCTTCTGTTAACTTCTTCCTGCTGAATAGGGACATAGAGATGTCCTTACTTACTTATGGGTCAACATTGATCACTTGGGGTTGAGAGGTAGTTGAATCCAAGAGAGAGTGCATGTATGGATCTTCCAGAATGGAAAGGGTCATCTGTAGGCTTGATGCTATGGTAGTGAAGGAGTCTCTGCATCAGGTGTAGAGACATGAGAGAAAACAACAAAACATAATTAGGACAACAAAAAGAAAAAGAAGCCCAGATAAAAGTCTTTTGACAGTTGACAAAAATCCTCTTCTAATCCAGGAGTTTAACCTATTATTAAAGGAAAGAGACTATTTAAAGCACCAATTTGAGTATTCATGTTATTTAGAAATCCAGAAATATTTTTATGATAATCTAGAATGTATACACAGCATTCTGTTTTTATGATAGCTCAAGTTCCACCTTGTGCAACAGTTAAAACATGTAATGCCATTCTAGTTTGTAAAACTGCTTTACATATTTGTGTTACTTCAGTATTTAATAGAGAAATGCTATTTTAAGTGTCATTTAAGCCTTTCACCGTGTGCTTAGTAAGAACTTCCATGCACCTAACTATATCCTCCATTCCTAAAGAGGGAATAAAGATGGATGCTAGGTGGTCATGCCAATGAAACATAGGACATGTCCACTATTGTTTTAAATTTGGAAGGTTGGCTAGGCTGGCAATGGTTTTAATAATGTGTCCATGCATCCAGGCAAAACCCAGAGTATAGGAGCCTATCCAGCCTGGGGGAAACTATGGACACAAGTTAGAGCCGCATAGCCATTGAATCTTGTTAGGAGCCAGTCATCTAATTCTGGACCTCCTTGCATTACAGTCAGGATATCAAGAGCTATTTGGTTATGGAGGGCCACCTTTTGAATATGTGGGTTACTGGTTAAAGATGGCTGTTGTATGCTTGGTCAAAGCCTCTGTTTGCAATTTTACAACAATAGAAGTGGCTCCTGGGACAGATATGTCTAATAAAACCATCAAGAAACCCTCTTTGTCTAGGTTTAGCCTAATCTAAATACAAGGAATCACTGGCAAGTGGGGGAAGGCTTGTCTCAGGAGATAAAAGCATTCCCAAGTGCATCCAACCTGATAGCATAAGGTAAGTGGAGCTATTCATTAACTTCACAAGTCCATAGTTAACTTCATGGAGTGGAGTACTCTGCAATTTTGTCATCCCAGCCACAAAGAATTGGTCAAGGTGATAGCTGAGTTGTACAATTGTTGGAGAATTCATCCTATTTTCCAGTTGTTCAAATAATCATATGCCCATGGGGTCCTGTTATTGTCCCCACACAACAACAAGAAAAAATATTGTCTATACATGAGATAATGTGTCAATGTCCGAAGTTTACCTCAAGTTATCTAGCTTAGGCAAACAACATTCAAAGACAATCATAACTAGAATTTAACATCCACAAAGATGTGCTGTTGAAACAATTTTTCTCTCTATAATTACCCTTATTTCCAAATCAAGCCTAATTGCCCTTATAGCCAAATCAAGACTAACCAATTTGCAAAACAGGTCCAATTTTAACAAACTTGGCCTAATTATTTACATAAGCTCAGCAAGAACAGTGATTGATCATATATATCTTTCAAAATCAGGTTTGCTGGAACTCTTCAAAAGGAATCTAAATTGATCATTTAGTAGCCTTTCCAGTTCTGAAGCCAAGCCAAGTACTTGCCATCAGACATGACTACAATACCTGTAGATTTGGGCAAATTCCTCTTCCTGAGTTCCTGAAAGTATCCTGAAGTTTCTGCACCTGTCAGGAAGTGACATTCTTTACTCACTTGGTAAAGCTATGGAACTCTGTCAGCAAGGTATCAGGCCAACAGTACCAAGGGGCTGTAATGTCTCCATGTTTTATAAAGTCAATCTTAGTTTATTAAAGGTATTTGGTCATATCTGAGTCGATGCACGTCTCTCTCAAATATGACATTTGAATGAAATCCTTGGTAAAATAACCAATGTTCCAATGGTGTCCTGTTACAAGGAGAAAAGATTCTTCTTGAACTTGTGAAAAATAGTTATGATTGCCGTGGAAGAAATAATACTCACCGAGACTTTTTGAATTTCACAGGTTTCAGGTAAGAGAGAAAAGTTAAACACTTCAGTGTGTTCACAAATGAATACTTTATCACATTTCTGTAAGTCATAGGAAGTTTTCTTTATCTTGAAGAGCAAACATTAGAGAACCAGCAATGTTTCAAACAAGAGTCTCAAAAACTATAATCATTTTTCTCAGTTCATTTAGTCCCATGTTACTAATTCTTGTTCAGTTTTTTTGCAAATGTTTATTTATTCATTTTTGAGTGAGAGAACACTAGGGGGAGGGACAGAGAGTGAGTGAGACAGAGAATCCCAAGCAGGCTCAGGGCTGTCAGTGCAAAGCCCTACATGGGGCTTGAACTCATGAAGCATGAGATCATGACCTGAACTGAAATTAAGAGTTGGACACTAAACCAACTGAGCCACCCAGGTGCCCCTTGCTCAGTTTGAATGCACCTTTTTGGTTCTAGAAATTCTTACCCATTTCAGTTTTAATCTTAAAGATATCAAATACCAGTATTTGTCAAAAAAGTCCTTTTAATTAATCTCCTTGAAGACAAAACACATTTCACAATAGAATAAGAACAATTATAAATGACAAAAACTCAGAAATGAACATTGTTAAAGATATAATATGAGAGTTGGAAATTCAGTTATTTCTGTGGCACATAACACTTCAATAGTAACAAGTGATGACCTTATACCAAACCTTCTACAGCCTTATACCAGAAGGTAACATACCAAATCATCAAGCCTAATTTGTCAAAGAGGTCTCTTTATGATTTGAATCTTGAGGAATTTTGTTAAAACCTTAGAAAGTTTTAAAACACATGCCTAAATAGGATTACAGATTACCAAAGACCTGATAAAGGCAAAACATAGAAACTGGTTTTTCTAGACAAAGAAAAGAGAAAGTAACTTTGTTTACATTTTCTTATCAAAAGCAGACCAACAATCCAAGAAATCTTGTCTTTTTTAACAAAGAGAAAGCAGAATTTCAATCTTATATACCAGTGTACTTTTAAAATCCATTCATTTTAATCTTAGTCCATCCCGACCACACATAAAATTCCTTTCCACAAGCAGTGTGGAGGTTCCTCAGAAAATTAAAAATAGACCTACCCTATGACCCAGCAATAGCACTGCTAGGAATTTATCCAAGGGATACAGGAGTACTGATGCATAGGGGCACCTGTACCCCAATGTTTATAGCGGCACTCTCAACAATAGCCAAATTATGGAAAGAGCCTAAATGTCCATCAACTGATGAATGGATAAAGAAATTGTGGTTTATATACACAATGGAATACTACGTGGCAATGAGAAAAAATGAAATATGGCCTTTTGTAGCAACATGGATGGAACTGGAGAGTGTGATGCTAAGTGAAATAAGCCATACAGAGAAAGACAGATACCATATGGTTTCACTCTTATGTGGATCCTGAGAAACATAACAGAAACCCATGGGGGAGGGGAAGGAAAGAAGAAAAAGGAAAAAAAAAAAAAAGGGGTTAGAGTGGGAGAGAGCCAAAGCATAAGAGACTGTTAAAAACTGAGAACAAACTGAGGGTTGATGGGGGGTGGGAGGGAGGGCAGGGTGGGTGATGGGTATTGAGGAGGGCACCTTTTGGGATGAGCACTGGGTGTTGTATGGAAACCAATTTGACAGTAAATTTCATATATTAAAAAATTAAAAAAAAAAATTCCTTTCCACAGATTTCCCTTCACAAACCTTCTTCAGCATTCCTTTGCTTAATATTTTGTCCCAAGCCATTACTCTCCAAACTACCAGTCTCATTTAGGACAAAATTACCTTCTTTTACCTTCAACAAAAATGTATGTCCATTCCTTATATCTTTCTTACACATACAGAGTTCCTTCCCTCATTTCCATTAGTCTTAATTACACTTAGTAGAATTTTAACTCTTAGAAACATTAGTTCCCAGTGAAAACTAAGTAGTAGCCAATTGTGAACTGTTACACCAGAATTCTTTAGGTGACAAATTTATGGATACATTTAAGCACAAAGCATGTTTCCAACAGACCCAAATATCCTTAGTTTCTCACAATAAGAAGTCAAAAGCAGATAGACTTTGTGCTTAGTAACAAATGCTTTAGTATTTTATCCTATTTGGAAAAGACCCAGATAAATGCAATCCAATTTATCTTCCAAGCAAAACTTTAAAGTTTCAGGTTACCAAAGACTTTGAAAGCTAACTTAACAATTACCTATGAAAATTTTGAGACAAAATTAACCATCATTTTATGTCATGTTTTTGCTGACAAATTGCAAGATAGATATAACATGAGCTTATTTGACTTCTAGTAAACCTTGGTAGAATAAAATTTTCATATTTAATGCTGATAACTCTAAAGACATGTCTATTTTGATTAAACCAATTTAAATTAGTTTAAATGCTGAATTTTGTTTCACCTGGGTTTTCACCTGCCGTGAATTCCATGTCTTACCTTGTCTTGAAGAACTTGTCATTTTTATCCATGGGAAATACTAGAATAGTTTTATAAGTGGAAAATTTTTAGTTTAAGTGGTTAGAAGGGGACATTGAAAGAAAACAGAAAAGCTGGAAATCCATCATGCTCTAAGTGACATTGTAACACATGTTTTTTATAGCCAACTTCCCTAAGAAGTCCCTAGTTGGGTTATAATTCAGTCAGTTCTCAGTGGAGTTCTCACAGCTAGAAGCACCTAGGTCAGAGATGTGAAGGGAATAATATTAGAACAATGAGAAGGAAACCTCCCATGGGAGTGTTAGGATCAGTAGCTGTGTTAGTCACTGAAGTCTCTGTCCTGTTCCCAAGACAGACAACTTTGTATAAGGATGGGAAAAAGGAGAAGGCATCAAGTTTTTCGGTCTTTTCTTTTTTTTTTTTTGTAGAAAAATCTTTATTTTAAGAAAAATTTAGGTAACAACAACAACAAAAAATTTAACAAGTTTCACTTAGCAAAATACACCCAAGAGAAAATCACAGTACAAAGAAAGTTTTAAGTCAAGACTCACCAATTCCTACAATATTTGTAATGTGTCTTAAGTTTCAAAACTAACTTATTTTTTAAAAAAAAGCTTAAACTCAACCTGAAAGATTTTAAATGAAAATAAACTAGAATTAACAAACATGAGAAATATTTCTCTTTGAATTAGGTATCTAGCACCTTGAGTTTTCCAAAAAAGTACATCTCCCCATGTGTTCACAGTGATGTGGTATAAAAGATCCATTTAATGAACTACTTTAACTTGGATAATATCATTCTGATATGCACTACCAAAATGTTAATTCAGAAAAGCTGATAGTTTTAATTTCTCAATATCACATGATAGAAGAAAGTTTGCATGAGAAAACACTGAAGAGGTAACTTTTAAATACAGATTTCACAAACTCCTGGTGTAACATGGGTCCTATAGCTTCCTCTAGAGTAATAATTGCTTTTCACTGCTTGTTGCTGCCTGTGAAAATTTGATTGTGATAACCCAAATGCTCCTACAAAACTAGTCATATCCATCTATGCTGTTCTGGCCTCCATAGCTAGCCCTGTAACAGCCACTCACAGACTGGCTCTTGAGGCCTCTGGGAGTGGACTGGGCTGACACCCCTATGCATTTCATCATCTGGCTGCTATACGCCCCATTGCTGGACCCAGTTGTGGAATTCAGGAAAAGTTCTATTATCTGTGTTGCATGTTGGCCCAGTCTTTGGACATAGCTGCCACAGCTTCTTCATGAGTGGCAAACTCAACATTGGCTTTGCCCATCACTCTTCCATCAGGGTTCGTCTCAATATGGACTCTCACAGGGTTAAGTTGGAGAGAAGAAGTTGTAAATGTTGTTCTCTGTGGCTTTGTATGGCAGCTTTCTCATGTGGACACAGTGTCCGTGGTACTCTGGACAGTGAACTCGCCATCTCCGGTTCTGTGGCCATACATGCCCAAGAGACAATAACTGAGGTCTCTCCCAAGCAGATCATTGGTGAAATTGCAGCCATCACTGAGGTCTCTGCACTCCTCATAGCCTGCACTGTAAGCACCAGACCTCAACCTCTCCAGGCCTGCTTGCTTGACAGTGCCAATATACCTCCTGGTTGTGCTGGGGAGGTCATAGGGCCCCCGCTGCTGTACAGACATGAACTAAAGAGGGGGATCCGAGTATGACCTAACTTCTTCCTGATGGCTCTTGAACACTTCAATATATCTGTGCCCTATTCTGTCCTTGTGCTTCCCTAGGGCCTTTTCAGCTAACTCTTGTGAGGCAAACTACACAAAGGCTTCCCCTGTAGTCTTGCCTTCGGAGTCCATAAGCAATGTGATTCCATTTGGCACAATTTTTAACCCTGAGGAAAACTGAACAATTTATTCCATGGTGCATCCAAATGGGAGTCCTCAAAGCTGAACAAAGCCATTGATGGCTGTGTCGGCACTGTTTGGACCACTGTGCTTCAACACCCAATCCATTTCGGTTCTGTGGGACTTAAACACCTCAATGTACCAGTGTCCCATGCTTTCCCTATCTTTTTTAAGGGCAATTTTTACATCATCTTCTGATTCAAGTTCAACAAAACCTCATCATTCTGCCTACCTTCTCTGGTGTAGATAAAATGAATGCCTGTTTCAAGGATTTGTCAATGGGATATAAGTAGTAAGGAAATTTCATTTTTTTCCTTTTGCCTTTGTTTCCCACATCAGTTCACAACCCTCTCAGGAGCTTTCCCGGTATAATCTGAAACTGAAATAGGCAGAAGGCAGGGAGAGACTGAAGTACAATGCAGGCCACGTCAGGTTGGCAGCTGGTAATTTTAATTAATAATAATAATAAACAATAATATAATAATCACACCCACTCACCAAATCTTAAAAAGATTACAAAGAGCCCTAACTGGGCTTAGTCACTTAAATTTTTTTTTAATGTTTATTTATTTTTGAGAGAGACAGAGACAGAATGCAAGTGGGTTAGGGGCAGAGAGAGAGGGAGACACAGAAGCAGAAGCAGGCTCCAGGGTCTGAGCTGTCAGCACAGAGCCTGATGTGAGCTTGAATTCACGAGCTGTGAGATCATGACCTGAGCTGAAGTCGGACGCTAAACTGAGCCACCCAGGTGCCCTATGGGCTTAGTCACTTTTAAGGTGAAGGTGTTTTCAACATCATATCACCAACTCAAGGCTCATGTTCTTGGAGCAGCCTCTGGAGCAGAAAAGGCAAGCGGAACCCACATTCTGAGGTCAGGGGGAGAGGAATGGGAAGGAGCCTCCAAGTTCCTGGGTCCAGTTCATGGTCAATCAGTGGTCATGTCTTTTTTGATCACATTCCCCAACATTCCACCCATTGTGACTGGTTCTTACAATATTATGTGCCCCTCTTTTCTGCAATGGGCTATGAGTGGTCAGCAAGGTGTTTTATTAGTGTGGAAGTGGCTATCTGGCTGCATTGGAGGCACATGTCATGGCAATAGTAGTCATATGTAAAAGAAAATACTGATTAAGGGAATAATTTTTTAAATTAGTGAGAACTTTTTCTACTAAGATCCAAGGATCCAAACATTAATTTATTAAATCTCCTAGGCTGGGGGTCGAATCACTCAGGGCGTTTACTTGTGTCCTCATGCGATTTAATAAAGATAATACATTAGGAGACTCATCAGTTATGAACACACAGTATTCTGTTTGGATAACAGTACAGGTGACTTCTTGTGAGGCACTAATAATGTCTAAAGCCATCTTATTTTGGAGGACAGTTTTTCTCAGTAGAGTAACTTCAGTGTTTAGTAGGGATGGGCTTTGTTGGTTACCATTCAGGGCTTGCTGAGTGAATTTAGTAAGGGTTTCTTTGTGTGCTATAGCATCCTCTAGGCCTATGGACGGAACAAAGCAGTGACCAAATGATTATATCAAGGAAAAGCAATGTCTACTTGTCCTCGAGGAAAGGGAGGTTGGCAGCTTTAGGAACTTTACTTGGTTGTACATATTGTGCATGTACAACATGCACGTTGGCCAGGGAAGGAAGCATTATTAGGCATGAGAAGATGAGATGGGGATAGGATAGGCCATACCAGGACCCCCAATTTCTCCTCTGTCTCAAAGTGGATATTCCATATCATGCATAGTGCATTTCAACAAGTCCAGATTGCAGCAGGACAATGGGAACTCAGTGCAGATTGAGTAGATCCCCCTCACACAAGGGTGTAAAGTAACCTACCAACTTGGCAAGATGTCCCATTGCAAATTCCAGTAAATAATGCCTTTCCCTGGTGTTATGGGGCTTGGAGTTTTCAGCAACATAGCACATGGATTCATGGTGAGAGTCAGGGCAATGGCTATTTCCCATGACTTCTGCACCTTTTCATGGTTGGTTGCCTTGGCAGGGGTCCTCAGTCTGCATATGGGTCAACAGGCCCTAATGGCTGATTATTTAAATGTATTAAAAGCTGGGACAGTACTTTCCTCCATCTGGCCAAAGTGGTTTTACCTGTTAACAATTTAATTTGCTGTTTTAACATTTTATTTATTTATTTATTTATTTATACACATTAAAAAAATGTTTATTTGTGAGAGAGAGACAGAGCATTAGTGGGGGAGGGGCAAAGAGAGGGTGACACAGAATCTGAAGCAGGCTCCAGGCTGTGAGTTGTCAGCACAGAGCTTGACACAGGGCTTGAACTCACAAGCCATGAGATCATGACCTGAGCTGACGTTGAATGCTTAACCGACTGAGCCACCCAGGTGCCCCATTTTTTTCTTTTTATTAACCTTGTCACTTGTAGGTTATAGGGGAGATGAATCCTCTATTTAATGTCATGCTTTTTTTTTGCCCAGTATTACATATACTAACCTTTGAAATATGACTCTGATTACTATCTATGCCATGAGGGTATCCAAACATAGTACTTAATTTCTCCAATCCCCTAATTGTGGCAGCCTGGTTTGCATAACAGTAAGGTAAAGCTTGGGTTAGGCCAGATGTAGTGTCCACACAGATTAGAGCATATTTAGAACCCTCACTCAGGGACAGGAAGCCAATATAATCAATTTACTAATTCCTTACTGGTCAGGAGCTCTGGCAAATGCCCCAGATTCTTTTATTTATTTATTTATTTATTTATTTATTTATTTATATTTATTTTTTTCTATGTCTAACTTTTATATTTTAATTTAATTTAATTTAATTTAATTTAATTTAATTTAATTTATTTATTTTAGTTTACTTCCAAGTTAGTTAGCATATAGCATAACAGTGATTTCAGGTATAGATTCCTTAGTGCCCCTTACCCATGTAGCCCATCCCTCCTCCCACAACCCCTCTAGTTACCCTCTGTCTGTTCTCCATATTTTAAGAGACTCTTATGTTTCGTCCCCCTCCCTGTTTTTATATTATTTTTGCTTCCCTTCCCTTTTGTTCAGCTGTTCTGTGTATTAAAGTTCTCATATGAGTGAAGTCATATGATATTTATCTTTCTTTGAATAATTTCACTTAGCATAATACCCTCTAGCTCCATCCACATAGTTGCAAATGGCAAGATTTAATTCTTTTTGATTGCTGGGTAATACTCCATTGTATATATATACATATATATATATATATATATATACACACATAAACATATATATATATATATATATATATCACATTTTCTTTATCCATTCATCCATTGATTGACATTTGGCTCTTTCCATACTTTGGCTATTGTTGATAGTGCTGCTATTAACATTGGGGTGCATGTGTCCCTTTGAACCACCACACCTGTATCCCATGGATAAATACCTAGTAGTGCAATTGCTGGGTCATAGGGTAATTCGATTTTTAAGTTTTTGAGGAACCTCCATACTGTTTTCCAGAGTGGCTGCACCAGCTTGCATTGCCACCAACAATGCAAAAGGGATCCTCTTTTTCCGCATCCTCACCAGCATCTGTTGTTGCCTGAGTTGTTTATGTTAGCCATTCTGACAGGTGTGAGGTGGTATATCCCTGTGGTTTTTAATTTGTATTTCCCTGATGATGAATGATGTTGAGCATTTTTTTCATGTGTCGTTTGGCCATCTGGATGTCTTCTTTGGGGAAGTGTCTATTCATGTCTTTTGACCACTTTTTCACTGGATTCTTTGTTGTTTGGGTGTGGAGTTTGGTAAGTTCTTTATAGATTTTGGATACTAACCCTTTATCTCATATGTTGTTTGCAAATATCTTCTCCCATTCTGTTGGTTGCCTTTTAGTTTTGCTGATTGTTTCCTTCACTGTGCAGAAGATTTTTATTTTGTTGAAGTCCCCATAGTTCATTTTTGCTTTTGTTTCCCTTGCCTCTGGAGAGGTGTTGAGTAAGAAGTTGCTGCAGTTGAGGTCAAAGATATCTTTTCCTGCTTTCTCCTCAAGGATTTTGATGGCTTCCTGTCTTATATTAGGTCTTTCATCCATTTTGAGTTTATTTTTGTGTATGGTGTAAGAAAGTGGTCCAGGTTCATTCTTCTGCATTTTGCTGTCCAGTTTTCCCAGCACCACTTGCTGAAGAGACTGTTTTTATTCCATTGGATATTCTTTCCTGCTTTGTCAAAGATTAGTTGGCCAGATGTTTGTGGATACATTTCTGGGATCTCTATTCTGTTCCATTTAATTAAGTGTCTGTTTTTGTGCCAGAATGGCCCCAGATTCTTTTGGCAGTTGCTTTGGGTGTTGTTTAGAATAACTGCACTAGCCAAATTACTGAAACTTAAGGGATATCTGACATCCTTGGAAATATGCCATCTCACCAGGGCACTTAGATGGTCATTCCTTCTCTGCACCCATCTTCTGTATCTACTGAAGTGTCAATGGCTAAAATTTATATCCAAGCCTAAGGTATCAGCTTCCCGATTGCTACATGGTGTCAGTGACTCATGAGCTGGAACATGGAAAACAGTGAGGGCTTCTTTAGGTAGGTTCTTACAGATGGGCCCAAATGTCTCTCTACATATCTTGACCCCACATGGGCTTATTCATAATCATCCATTTCTTGGCTTTCTATTGTCTGAGCCTTAGGATTAATCCCTTTGGAACAGCCTGGTTGTCAATGCAAAGGGTTAACTGCAAGGGCTCATGAGTAATTACCAGCCAGACTGCTTCTGAGATCAGCTCATTTGTTTCTGCATTGACTGTTATGTGAGAGGCCCTACCTGGTGGAGTGCTGTGTACAATGCTAGGATCTGTTGCTATATGGAAGTATATCAGATTTTGGCCTCATTCCAGAACTAGGGCTAAAACCCTAAGGGCATTCTTCCCTTCTTTTGTTTCTGCTGTAGTGGTACCCATAATTTTTGGAGTCAAAGACATATTTAACTCAAATGCTAGCCATACTTGGGATATGTCCAGAACTTTAATCTGATTCACTAGTATTTTTGCCTTATCAAAAATAGCTCACTGCTTTAGTCCCCAGTCTCACATATGCCCTTGTTGGGAAGCAAGAATTCCTGTCCTCTCAAAGGTCCTTCTATCTGGACTCAGAATCAAGTTGATATGAGACAGATTAACTGGAGAAAATTGAATTTAATAGGTGTATGTACATATGGGCAATCCACACAGACATGGAAATTCCAAACACAGACAAAACGATGTATACATGTCATTCTCAACTAAGAATAAAGGGGTAGAGGTCTGGGATTTCAGAGGAAAGAATGCACTTCACAGCGTGATAAGAGAGTAGATGTTTGGTAATGAGATATTTGCTCTACTATACAGATGGGTCAATCAGATAAAATTTATCTCTGTTAATAACCCTATTCTGGGAAAGACCCTCAAGTTAGATTTTTCTCTGTGATTAAAGAAGAGATGGAAGTTTCTCACAGGCTCTCAAGTACCTTTAGCTCAAAATAATCCACATGTCTAAGTGGCATATTCTGGGGGTAGTAGTCCTGTCCTGAACCCTTCAGTTTCTCCATTCGAAACTTCATTGGAAATTTCACATACTAAAAGTTGAACTGATAGATTGTTTCATCTCATTGATCTGGTTGTAGTCCTGACAATAGTTCAGTTTAGTGAAACTTATTTCAGGAGGAAGTGATGTAGGTATACTTTCAAAGTTAGGCCTATGGTTCAAGTAATTAGGGATTACATAAGGGGCCTTTCTACTGAAACAAAAGAAAATCAATGGCTAATGATTGGGTCAAATAATAGCCAGTTTCTTAGTTCTGAGTGCTGCTAGTTACAAAGACTTCTAGATGTCAGACTTGAAGCATTTTCAGAGAGTGATGGTAGTTAGTAGCAATCTGACAGATCTTCCTTGTTTATAGCTCAAATGTCTCTGGTGGTTTTTTGAGGGGCCTGTGTCTCCCTCACTCTCTGCTGCTCCCCTGCTCAAGGTCTATGTCTGTCTCTCTCTCTTTCTTTCAAAAATAAACATAAAAACTATAATATCTATAAAGATGTTACTGAAACATATTTCTCTCTATAATCACCCTCTCTTTTTACCAAAGATAGCCAACTTAACACTAATTTGCAAAATAAGTCTGGTTAAAAACAAACAAACAAAAAAAGTGGACTGATTATTTACATAGGCATAGAAAGAATAGAGATTTACCCAAGGGATACAGGAGTGCTTATGCATAGGGCACTTGTACCCCAATGTTTATAGCAGCACTTTCAACAATAGCCAAATTATGGAAAGAGCCTAAATGTCCATCAACTGATGAATAGATAAAGAAATTGTGGTTTATATACACAATGGAATACTACATGGCAATGAGAAAGAATGAAATATGGCCTTTTGTAGCAATGTGGATGGAACTGGAGAGTGTTATGCTAAGTGAAATAAGTCATACAGAGAAAGACAGATACCATATGTTTTCACTCTTATGTGGATCCTGAGAAACTTAACAAAAGTCCATGGGGGAGGGGAAGAGAAAAAAGGTTAGCGAGTGAGGGATCCAAAACATAAGAGACTCTTAAAAACTGAGAACAAACTGAGGGTTGATGGGGGGTGGGAGGGGGGGGAGGGTGGGTGATGGGTATTGAGAAGGGCACCTGTTAGGATGAGCCCTGGGTGTTGTATGGAAACTAATTTGACAATAAATTTCATATTTAAAAAAAAAGAATAGAGATCGACTATATAGACTGTTTAAAACATTGCTGTATCTTTTCATGAGGAATCTCTAGATTGAATTTTTAATAACTTCTTGAGGCCAGAGCCAAGCCCAATATTTGCCATCAGACTTTGCCTGAAATACCTATAGATTTGAGTGAATTCTCTTCTCAGGACCCCCCAAAATACCCTGAGATTCCTGCATCCTCCATGAAGCAACCTTCTTTACCCACATGGTAAAACTGCTTGAAACTCTGCAAAGTATCAAGCTGATATTTCCAAGGTGGCTTTATTTGCCCCGTAAAATCAACCTTAGTTCCTTAAAACTGTCTGGTTATATCTGAACCTATGCAAGTCTTTCTCAGATATGACATTCCAGTTTTGGTAATATAACCAATATTTCCAATGTATACTGTTATGAGGAAGACATATTCTTATTGAACTTATGTAATAAAATATATTTTCATAAAATATAAGAACACTCACTGAAATTTTCTGAATTCTGGAGGGTTGAGGTAAGGAGAAAAGATAAATGTTTCAATTTGTTTATGAAGGTATACTTTGTTCAAATTTCTGTAAGTCAGTTAGCTTAAGAGAAAAAGTTTTCTTACATTTGGAAAAAATAAAATATTTAAGAAAAGTCATCAATCTTTCACACAACCCAACCAACAAACAAAAAGTATATCTCCATTCAGTCCCCTGTTATTAATACTTGTTCTGCTTGAATCCAGTTTTTCCAATAGTTCTGGGAATTTTTATGATCTTAAGATTATCAGAAGCCTGTACTCAAGAGTTTTTTCCATGAGTCCCATTGAAGATGAAGCACATTTACAAGAAAATTTTATAGAGGCATCTGAGTAAAAACACTGTAAATGATAAAAGCATCTATAAATGATAAAAGACTTAAAAATGGCCATGGTTAAAGATCTGATTAGAGTTCATTACAATGCAAATGACAAATAAATTTTGTTATTTTTGTGACATGCAACATTTCAAGGTAATTACATAATGAAACATCAGATTTCTAGGAATTTCACATAATTTTAGAATACTTATTTTAATAACATATCTACATAAATATCATCTAAGAAGGTTTAATACCACATCTTTGACAATGTTTTTATGTAAGTTTTAAAAACATTCTTAATGCTTATTTGTTTCTGAGAGAGGGAGAGAGAGAGAGTATGAGAAGGGAGGCATAGAGACAGGGAGGTGCAGAACTTGAAGCAGACTCCAGGTTCTGAGCTGTCGGCATAGATCCTAATGTGGTGCAGGAACCCACAAACCTGAGATCATGACCTGAGCCAAAGTCAGACGCTCAACTGATTGAGCTACCCAGGCACCCATGTTTTCATGTAGCTTAATATGCCAAATAAACTTATTAGTTTAATTTATCACACAGACAAAATGTTTTTTTTTTTTAATATTCCAGGGGCCTGCTAGAAAATTTCAGTTATGTGTAGTCAAAAAACTTTATTTTAGAATTTGTTTTTGGGAAGTATGTAAAAAAATCTAATATCAAGAGTTTTGAACATTTGAGTAAATAGGATCACAATCATTATGAAACAATATTTAATTACGCATTTAACAAAAGTGTCAATAAAAGATATCAAAGGCAAATATGGAAGGTTAAATAGTTGTGAGTAAAATTTAGCTCTTTTGTTTATTTTTAAGTTTTATTTATTTATTTATTTAGGGAGAGGGAGAGGGAGAGGGAGAGAATGCAAGCTGGGGAGAGGGGCAGAGAGAGAAGGAGGGAGAGAGAATCCCAAGTAGCTCTGTACATCAGCATGTAGCCTGATACAGGGCTCAAACTCACCAACCAAGAGATCATGACCTGAGAAGGAACCAAGAGTCCAATGTTTAAACAGCTGAGCCATTCAGGTGCCCCAAATTTAGCTTTTTTAATATTAAGACTCGGATTCCTTAAATAATCAAAGACCTTATAAGCATGATAAACTATTCGGCAAACAGAATCATTATTTTTTTAGGCAGATATCTTTTGTTTACAATTTCTTATGAAAAGCAGCCCAATAATTTAAGAAAACTTTTTACTTTTAACAAAGAGAAAATGAAAACTTTGCACCAATGTATTTTTGATATGGCAATTCATTAATTAAATTTATCCTAATCTTAGCCAGTACGAATCACACATATAATTTCTTTCCAAAGACTCTACCTTAATAAAACTTTTACAACTTTCTTTTTTACAATCAGTTCTTGACTTAAACTTTCCCTCTGTAAATAACCGGTTTTACTTTAGTGCAAAATTATTTCCTTTTCCTTCAACAAATATGTATTTTTGTTCCTTATCCTCCCCCCCCCCCC
>NW_026057582.1:120441558-120471840 GCF_023721935.1 Panthera uncia
TATTACTTTATCTTATTCAAAAATAATCTAGACTATCAACAAATTTGATTTTACTCATTAAAATATATTTTTATGTTGGAATAATACTTGATTATTTTATCTCTCTCTCTCTCTCTCTCTATATATATATATATATACACATATATATATATTTCTATGGATGGACACCTGGGCTCTTCCATATCTTGGCTATTGTAGGTAATGCTGCTATAACACAGGGTTGCATGTATCCCTTTGAATTAGTGTCTTAGAGTCTTTAGAGTCTTTATATTCTTTGGGTAAATATCCAGGAGTGTGATTGTTGGATCAGAATGTAGCTCTATTTTTAATTTTTTTATAAATCTCTGTGCTGTTTTCCATAATAGCTGTATCAGTTTACATTCCCAACAAAGTTCAAGAGGGTTCCTTTTTCTCCACATCCTATCACTTCTTGTCTCCTGTGTTGTTGATTTTAGCTTCTGACAGGTGTGTGGTGATTTCTCATTGAGGTTTGATTTATATTTCCCCGATAATGAGTGATGTTTACATCTTTTTATGTGTCTATTGGCCATCTGGATGTCTTCTTTAGAAAAGTGACTGTTCATGTCTTCTGTCCATTTTTAATTTGGATTATTTGTTCTTTGGGTGTTGAGTTTTAGAAGTTCTTTATATATTTTGGATACTAACACTTTATCAGATATGGCATTTGCAAATATCTTCTCCCATTTTGTAGATTGCTTTTTTGTTTTGTTGATTGTTTCCTTCACTTTGAGGAAGCTTTTATTTTGGGATAGTCTCAATAGTTTATTTTTGCTTTTATTTCCCTTGCATCAGGGGACTTTTCTAGAAAAAAAGTTGCGATAGGTATGGATCCTGTCAGAGAAGTTACTACCTGTGCTCTCTTCTAGAATTTTCATGGTTTCAGATCTCACATTTAAGTCTTTAATCATTTTGTGTTTATTTTTTGTATACGGTGTAAGAAAGTGGTCCAGTTTCATGTTTTTTCATCTTGCTGCCCAGTTTGCCAACACCATTTGTTGAAGAGACTCTCTTTTTCCCATTGGATATTTTTTCCTACTTTGCCAAAAATTAACAGACCAGATAGTTGTGGATTCATTTCTGGGTTTTCTATTCAATTCGTTACTCTTTATGTCTATTTTTGTACCAGTACCATACTGTTTTGATTACTAAAGATTTGTATATAACTTGAAGTCCAGAATTGTGATGCCTTTACTTTTATTTTTCTATTTTAATTTTTTAATGTTTATTTATTTTTGAGAGAGAAACACACAGAGTCCAAGCAGGGGAAGGGCAGAGAGAGGGAAAGAGATTCCAAAGCAGGCTCCAGGCTCTGATCCATCAGAACAGAGCCTGATGTGAGGCTTGAACTCACAAACTGTGAAATCATGACCAACTGAAATCAGATGCTTAACCAACTAAGCCACCCAGTTGCCCCTATTTTTCTTTTTCAAAATTGCTTTGGCTCTCAGGGTCTTTTGTGATTCCATACAAATTTTAGGATTATTTATTCTAGTTATGTGAAAACTACTGTTGGTATTTTGATAAGGATTGCGTTAAATGTGTAGATTGTTTGAGTAGTATAGAAATTTTAACAATATTTGTTCTTCCAATCCATGACTATGAAATGTCTCTCCATTTCATTGTGCCGTCTTTAATTTCTTTCATCAGGGTTTTATAGTTTTCAGAGTGCAGGTCTTTCACCTCTTTATTCGTATGTATTTTATTATTTTGACACAATTGTAAATGGGATTGTTTTCATAATTTATATTTCTTCTGTTTCAATATTTGTGTATAGAATTGCAACTGATTTCTGTACGTTGATTTTTGTATCCCTTGATTTTACTGAATTCATTGGTCAGTTCGAGCAGTTTTTTGGTGGTGTCTTTTGGGTTTTATATGTATAGAGTATCATGTCATCTGAAAATAGTGAATTTTTACTTCTTCCTTACTGATTTGAATTCCTGTTATTTCTTCTGCCCTTTTTTTCTTGCTCTTCTAAAACTTTTATGATATATTGTTTTGTTTCATGGAACCAGTTAGTTCTCTAAGTCTCCCCTTGTGATCTAGTAATTTTCTTTCCCTTTTTTTTTTCAGCTTAATTATTTTCCATTCTTTTATCTTGTTTCGCCTAATCGTTCCTCTGCTTATTCAATCCTCTCTGTCACTGCATCTAGTTTATTTTGCATCTCATTTATAGCATTTTTAAATTCATCCTCGCTAGTTCTTAGGTCTTTGATCTCAGTAGTGAGAGTTTCTCTGGTGGCCCTATGCTTTTTTCAAGCCCAGCTAGTAGTTCAGATATATTGTTTATAACTGTTTTAAGAAAGTCCTTGGCTGTGATTTCTTCTGGACCTTTCTTTTGGGGAGAATTCCTCCATCTTGTCATTTTGGCTACATTTATGTCTTTTGTATGTTTTAAAATCTCAATATGTTTCCTGCACCTAAAAGTATGTCTACATTAAAAAGGGGTCATACACTGTCCAGGGCACTCAAGGAAGTGGTTCTGGTGTATGCTGTGTACACTCTGCTGCTGTGTTTTGGCTGCTCTTTCCCTCAGGTTAGTCCTCTGCAGAGGTCCTCCTTGCTTGCAGTGTTGAAATGGTTGGACCTTTAACTAGGTGTGCTTTTATTTGTTTGTTGATGTAACCCTGGGGGAAAAGGGGGGGGGGAGTCAGATCCCATAAAAATAAAAGGAACAGGAACAAAAAACAAACAAGCAAACAGACAAACAAAGAGAGAATCAAAAAAACTATAAGGCTGATTTCAAGGAAAAAGAAAGGCAAAATAAGAAAAAAAGAAAGAAAAAGAAAGAAAGAAAGAAAGAAAGAGCACAAGAAAAAAAAAAAGAGAAGGAAAAAGAAAAGAATAAAATAGCCTAGATAACTCCCCCACCAACAAAAAGATAAAATGAAATGACAAAAAGCAAATCAGAATCTATGAGCCTGGGGGAGGTGGGGTTCTTGGGGGGATCAGTCAGATAAGCATCCAGCTATTGACTTTGGCTCAGGTCATGATCTCATGGTTAATGAGTTCAAACCCTGCATTGGGCTCTGCACTGACAGCACAGAGCCTGCTTGGGGTTCTGTCTCCCTGTCTCTCTGCCCCTTCCCCACTTACTCTCTCTTTCTCTCTCTCTTTCACAATAAATAAAAAAATAAACTAAAAAAAAAAAAAAAAAAACAACTATGAACCTGATTCTAAAAGAAAGAAAGAAAAATGAGGTAAAAAAGAAAAAAAAAAAGATTTGTGTGTTGGTCCCTGGGGGTTGGTGACTGTGCTGGTCTGGAGGAGAGACCAGCTGCATTGGTTCAGTGTCAGTCTTGCCCCAATAAAAAAGCAGTTGCCAGACAGAAGACCTGAATAGACACATTTCCAAAGAAGTCATCCAGATGGCTAATAGACACATGAAAAGATGTTCAACATCACTCATCATCAGGGAAATACAAATCAAAACCACAATGAGGTACCACCTCACACCTGTCAGAATGGCTAAAATTAACAACTCGGGAAGCCACAGATGATGGTGAGTAGTTGGAGAAAGAGGAACCCTTTTGCACTGTTGGGAATACATACTGGTGCAGCCACTATGGAAAACACTATGGAGTGTCCTCAAAAAATTAAAAATAGAACTACCCTACAACCCAGTACCTTGAACTACTAAGTATTTATTCAAGGGTACAAAAGTGCTGATTTGAAGGGGTACATGCATCCCAATGTTTATAACAGTTATCAACAATAACCAAATTATGGAAAGAGCCCAAATGTCCACTGACTGATGAATGTATAAAAAAGATGTGGTATGTACATATACAATGGAATACTACTCAGTGATTAAAAAGCATGGGATGTTATCTTTTGCAAAACTGTGGGTGGAATTAGAGTGTATTATGCAAAGTGAAATAAGTTAGTCAAAAACAAATGTCATATGATTTCAGTCATATGTGGAATTTAAGAACCAAAACGGATGAACATAGGGGAAGGGAATCAAAAATAAGAGAAAGAGAGGGAGGCAAACCATAGAAGACTCTTCAATACAGAGTACAAACTGAGGGTTGCTAGAGAGGTGTTGGGTGGGGGTATGGACTAAATAAATGGTTGAGGGGCATTAAGGAGGGCACTTGTTGGGATGAGCACTGGATGTTTCATGTGAGTGAGGAATCACTGGGTTCTACTCCTGAAACCAATACTACACTGTATGTTAACTCACGAATTTAAGTAAATAAATTAAAAAAAAAACAAAACAACAAAACAAAATAGGGAATAATAACAACTATGTCCCTGAAATTTTACATATCTATAAGTTCCTTTTTGCTGTTGACAATGAAAGCAATTTGTTTTGCAGCAAAAAAGATTTATAACTTAAAGACAGAGAAAGGATGCAACTTTTCTCTCCAAAGAGTTGTGGATATACTTGCTATTTAAAATTTTTCTTTGTATTAAGAGTCAAAAGATATGTAGTATTTTGTTTTCTCATTAATTGATGCTATATATTATATTTATACATATTTTTTGTTTTTAAAAATATATAAATGTTACATATATTGTTTTGTTTTATGTTTTTTGTTTTTTCTTCAGGTAAGAGAGCAGAAGAGGGGATTTACTGTACACATATTATATTCAGCCACAAATGAAAATGGAATTAGTCTCGGAAGTCACAGGTCCAGAGCAAAGGACCTGTTTTGGTATGAGCAAGGCAAGTCTCTCAAAGGTCATCATGTTCAGATGGCAATGGATGTTCTAGATCCATTGAATCATACTCTAGAAAGTAGGCATGTAGTCCAACAATTGATATCAGAATTCCTGGCCTGTGGCTTTCCTTATTTCTGCCCTTGTGGCTCCATGAGTACACAAGCTAGTGGTTTACTTGGATCTCTGCCTCATCTTTCTTCTTTTGTACTTTAGTCTGTGCATTCACTTCTTCCTCCACTTGGTTCTCATGGCACAGAGGTTTCCAAGAAGTTGGCACTAAATATATAAATATATATATATTATATAATATATATAATAATATAATATATATAAATAATATAACATATACTATAATATATACTATATATTTATAATAATATATTATATAATAATATATAATATATATTTATAATAATATATAATATAATAATATATTATATATTGTTATAATAATTTATAATATTATATATTACATATATTATATAATATATATAATATATGTATCGTCTTTGGCATCTTTGGCATCTTAGTGCCATCTTTTTGGAAACCTCTGTGCCATGAGAACCAAGTGGAGGAAAAGTGAATGCACAGACTAAAGTATAAAATAAAAAAGATGAGGCAGGGGCACCTGGGTGGCTCAGTCGGTTAAGCGTCCGACTTCGGCTCAGGTCACGATCTCACTGTCCGTGAGTTCGAGCCCCGCGTCGGGCTCTGTGCTGACAGCTCAGAGCCTGGAGCCTGTTTCAGATTGTGTCTCCCTTTCTCTCTGACCCTCCCCCATTCATGCTCAACGGGGGAGCTCCCTGATCTTACTCCATGGCATCTTGTGCCCTCCTAGCTTTACAAGACAGCACACTAGGGTCTTTAAATTTTTATCCTGTTCTCCCCTCTTGTCCACCAGCCCTAAAACCATCAACCTAGTGGGCACTCTCATATCCTTTTCTAATCTTACCTCATTTTTAAATTTCTAGACATGAGCTTCAGCCTACAGCCTGGCGTTGGTGGCCAGCTGAACTGACCATAGTTAGAAGCCATCCCACTGCAGCTCCTATATGTTTTCCTTCCTTGCTGCAGTGTGCAATTTGCAGTTTTTCCAACAAGCACATTAGACTATGTGGCATTGTCCAGGGGTCCTTGTACTCATTCAGCAGTCTACAAGTATCTGAAATTTGGGCCACCTTTCCCCACACAGAGGTTGATGGCCAACTCAGGATTTCCCCATGGATGCCTCTTTCTTGAGTCTAATGTCTTTGTTTTCCTGGTGGCTCACCAATTGTAGGTTAACAACCCTCTCAGGAAATTTTCTGGTGTAATCTGAAACTGGACCCCATATGTAGAAGACAGGGAATACTGAAGAAACACATAGACCACTCCAGGTTGGTAGGTGGCAATTTTAATAATCATAAAGAAACTTACATAGGAAGCTTGTCTTAGGGGACAGCTTGTCTTAGGGGAAGATGAATTGATCCCCACACTCACTCACCAAGCCTTAAAATTTATAAAGAGGCCTTAAATGGGCTCAATCACATATATTATGCAGGTATTTTGTCACATCATCATCTCAAGGCTATGTACTTGGAGCAGCCTCTGGGAACAGAAAAGAGGGGTGAAATTCACATTCCAAGGCTAGGAGAAGGGAAGGGGGGGGAGCCTCTGTGTCTCGGTTCCACTTCACGGGTCATTTGGTGGTCATGTCTTTTTTCACCATGTCTCCAAACATAAGCGACCTTAATTATGCCTTCAGTGTCTCTTCACCTTTGTCATATAACATAACATCATCACAGTAGTGATATCCTTTACCACATTGGCAGGTTCCACCCACATTCAAGGGGATGAGATTGCATAATAGTGTGACTAATTGTGGGTCAGTCTAAAGTGTTTCCACCATTGGCAATACACTTCAGGCACCAACTGTTGCCTAGGCACTAGGCACACACTAGTCCTCTCATCAGACCAGCTGGTGATTTAACGTTCTATCAGGTTTTCCCTGTTCCAACTTAGGTTATGATTCTGCTATGAAAAGAATACACCTGGAAAGAGCTTATGCATTCTTTGTGTCCTTATCATGTACTTAGAAGCTTCCCCATGTAAGTAGAACTATAGGTGAATATTTTATATCTGAATTTATTATATTATTATTATTATTATTGTTATATTATTATTAATTATTGAGGTCTTATGTGAGAAAAAAGCCTTTATTACCAACATCTTCCATATTTGGTTTTGAAAATCCTGGTAATTTTCCTTTCCCACTGACATCTCTGTGATGACTATATGGGAGTTCTTCAAATACAGAGCCTGTCTTTTGCTATTCCTGGTCTTGGCTTATGGCCGTTCCGAAGCATGGGATATTTAGGTAGGGCCAAGAGTAATGTGAAATACTTCAGTGTTGTGCCCAAAGAATAAATTGCTATAGGACAAGAAGATGATGTAAACAATAATACAAAGAGAGCATGTCTTTTTTTTTTTTTTCAAAGAGAGCATATTTGTAAAGGCAATATATTTTCATAGTGATCTTACTAATACTCAAGGAAATGTTTATTCTTTATATTTGTTAATATATTTGATTCCCAAAAGATTGAATGATGTAATCATTTTTATTATTTTCATATAATAGATAAGGAAATGAAGCATAAGTAGTGAGATGGATTATATAAGTACTCCATATTTCTAGGTCTAGTAAGTGTGCATCCAAGAAGACTTTACAATGAGCTAATTGGGTATATTTACCTCCATAGCTTCAACAATGGCCATACTATAATTACAACTAAAGAAACACTGGAGTTAAGGCATTGTCACCCTCTCCCTGCAGAAGCAGGAAATATGACTAACACAGTAAGTTAGTTGACTTGTGAGAAGCCTTAGTTCAAGTATAGTGTTAATAAGGGAAAATGCTGGTAATATGGTAAAACCACATCCCTGGTGGGCAGGAAGACAATAAGACAACAGTAAAACAGTTGTTCCAATGAGATATTGGAAGTAGGTGGAAGTCTCTTAGGAGGATTTTCCTTCCAGAAGAAGGCAAAGCTCCATAAGAAGAAAGGTTTTGCCATTGGTCCTTCACACTGTCATTTTATTCCAGACTGAAAAAGGACAGAAGTCTCTACTTACCACTACCATCTTATAATGTGACTCAAGAAGACCAAGGAGGAACATGTAGACATTGAGACAAGAGGAATGGAATCTAAGAAGAGAATGAGTCCTCAGTAGTATTGCTGACACACCATTTCAATCCTTTCCTGTTTTTCCTAGGATTGCTTGTTGCAGGTGAGTGATGAATCCACTCCATGTTAAGATAACTCAGATACATGTTATGTTTCTCACAGAAAAGCATAATTGTAAAAAGAAAAACAAATAAAGCTTATCTCCCTGAATGATGCACTCAGAAAATGCCCAGTTCCTTTATAAATCAATGCCAGTTGTGTAAATGTGAAAAAAATCAGACATTCCTTAGGAAGCTTTTGTGTAGAAAATGGCAAACTGAATAAAATGTCTTTTGCTCTATTCTCTTCATACATTGCACTTCTTGATAGCATAAAAACCAGATCCAATTTACTACCCATGAAATACAACATGAAGATGAAGGGCTACACATTAAATATGGAGAAAATGGAATCTAGAAGGTGTCTCAGTCCCTGTTGGCATGTTTGATCCACAACCCCAGCCCTGGTCTGTCTCTCTAAAGATTTCATGTTGGCATAATAAAGATTAAACGATCCATTAAAAAAATTCCTGTTAGTTAACATACAGTGTAATATTAGTTTCAGGTGTACAACCGTGCCTTACAATACCCAGTGCTCATCATGATAAATTCACTCCTTAATCCCCATCACCTATTTAACCCATCCCCGAACCACTTCCCTTTGGTAACCATCAGTTTGTTCTCTATAGTTATGAATCTGTCTCTTGGTTTGCCTCTCTCTTTTTTTCTCCTGTGCTTTTTTATCCATTCATCAGTCAATGGATATTTGGGCTCTTTCCATATTTGGCTATTGTCAATAGTGCTGCTATAAATATTGGGGACATGTGCCCTTTGAATCAGCATTTATGTATCCTTTGGATAAGTACCTAGTAGTGCAATTGCTGGGTTGTATGGTAGTTCTATTTTTTAATTGTTTGAGGAACCACGATACTGTTTTCCAGAGTGGCTGCACCAGTTTGCAATCCCACCAGCAATGCAAATAGATTCCCCCTTCTCCAAATCCTTGCCAACATCTGTTGTTTCCTGGGTTGTTAATGTTAGCCATTCTGACAGGTGTGAGGGGGTATCTCATTGTGGTTTTGATTTGTATTTCCCTGATGATGAGTGATGTTGAGCATCTTTTCATGTGTCTTTTCATGTGTCTGTTAGCCATCTGGAAGTCTTCTATTCATGTCTTTTACCCATTTTTCACTGGATTGTTTTTTTTGGGTGTAGAGTTTGGTAAGTTCATCATAGATTTTGGATTCTACCCCTCTATCCTATATGTCATTTACAAATGTCTTCTTCCATTCCATAGGTTGCCTCTTAGTTTTGTTGATTGTTTTCTTCACTGTGCAGAAGGTTTTTTTTTTTCTTTTTTTATCTTGACAAGGTCCCAATAGTTCATTTTTGCTTTTGTTTTCCTTGCCTCTGGAGACATGTCAAGTAAGAAATTGCTGTGGTGAGGCCAAAGAAGTTGCCTGTTCTCTTGCAGGATTTTGATGGTTTCCTGTCTTACATTTAGATGTTTTATCCATTTTGAGTTTATTTTTGTGTATGGTGTAAGAAAGTGGTCCAGGTTCATTCTTTTGCATGCTGTTGTCCAGTTTTCCCAACATCATTTGCTAAAGAGACTGTCTTTTTACCATTGGGTGTTATTTCCTGCTTTGTCAAAGATTAGTTGGCCATATGTTTGTAGGCCCATTTCTGGGTTCTCTATTCTGTTCCATTGATCTATGTGTCTGTTTTTGTGCCAGTGCCATACTGTCTTGATGATTACAATGTTGTAACGCATCTTGAAGTCCAGAATTGTGATGCCTCCTTTGGTTTTCTTTTTCAACATTACTTTGGCTATTCGGGGTCTTTTCTAGTTCCATACAAATTTTAGAATTGCTTATTCTATCTCTGTGAAGAAACCTGGTGTTATTTTTATAGGGATTGCATTGAATATATAGATTGCTTTCAGTAGTATCGGCATTTTAACAATGTTCACTCTTGGGGCACCTGGGTGGCTCAGTCGGTTGAGCATCTGACTTCAGCTCAGGTCATGATCTCACACTCTGTGAGTTTGAGCCTCGCGTCGGGCTCTGTGCTGACAGCTCAGAGCCTGGACCCCACTTCATATTCTGTGTCTCCCCCTCTCTCTGCCCCTCCCCTGCTCATGGCTCTGTTTCTCTCTGTCTCAAAAATAAAAACATTAAAAAAATGTTCGTTCTTCCAATCCATGAACATGTAATGTTTTCTTTCAATTTTTTTTGTGTCTTCTTCAATTTTTTTTCTTAAGCTTTCTATAGTTTTCAGCATACAGATCTGTTACCTTCTTGGTTAGATTTATTCCTAGGTATTTTATGGGTTTTGGTGCAATTGTAAATGGGATTGATTCCTTGATTTCTCTTTCTGCTGCTTCATTATTGGTATATAGAAATGCAACTGATTTTTGTATGTTGATGTTATATCCTACGACTTTGTTGAATATATGTATCAGTTCTAGCACTTTTTTGTGTGTGGAGTTTTCCATATAGAGTGTCATGTTGTCTGTGAAGAGTGAAAGTTTGACTTCCTTCTTGCTTATTTAGATGACATTTATTTATTTATTTTTTTGTTATTTATTTATTTATTTATTTATTTATTGTCTGATTGCTGAGGTTAGGACTTCCACATTATGTTGAATAATAGTGATGAGAGTGGACAAATCTGTCATGTTCCTGAACTTAGGAGGGGGAGCTCTCAGTTTTTCCCCATTGAGGATGATATTAGCGATGGGTCTTCCATATAAAGCTTTTATGAATTTGAGGTATGATCCTTCTATCCCTATTTTCTTGAGGGTTTTTATCAAGAGTGTATGTTGTATTTTGTCAAATGTTTTCTCTGCATCTATTGAGAGGATCATGTGGTTCTTGTCATTTCTTTTATTCATGTGATGTATCACATTATTGTTTTGCAGTTATTGAACCAGCCATGCATCCCAGGTATAAATCCAATTTGGTCATGGTGAATAATTCTTTTAATGTATTGTTCGATCCTGTTGGATAGTATCTTGTTGAGGATTTTTTCATCCATGTTCATCAGGGAAATTGGTCTGTAGTTCTCCTTTTTAGTGTGGTCTTTGTCTGGTTTTGGAATCAAGGTAATGCTGGCTTCATAGAATGAGTTTGTAAGTTTTCCTTACATTTCTATTTTTTGGAACAGCTTCAAAAGAATAGGTGTTAACTCTTCTTTAAATATTTGGTACAATTTCCCTGGAAAGACATCTGGCCCTGGACACTTGTTTGTAGGGAGATTTTTTATTATTGATTCAATTTCTTTACTGATTATGGGTATTTTCATTTATTCTATTTCTTCCTATTTCAGTTTAGTAGTTCATCTGCATCTAGGAATTTGTCCATTTCCCAATTTGTTGCCATTAATTGCTCATAATATTCTCTTATTATTGCTTGGTTTTTCTGTGGTATTGGTTGTGATAACTCCTCTTTCACTCATGACTTAATTTATTTAGGTCCTTTCCTTTTTCTTTGTGATCAATCTGTCTAGGGGTTTATCAATTTTGTTAATTCTTTCAAAAAACTAGCTCCTTGTTTCATTTATATGTTCTACTGTTTTTTTTTTTTTAATTTTGATACCATTGATTTCTGCTCTAATCTTTATTATTTCCCTTCTTCTGTGGTTTTGGGGCTTTATCCAAAACCACAAAGGTGCTGGTTCTTTTTCCAGAATCTTTAGGTGTAAGTTTAGTTTATTTGAGCCCTTCTTCCTTTTTCTAGAAAGGTCTAGATTGCTATGTACTTCCCTCTTATGACCAACTTTGCTGCATCCCTGAAGTGTTGGTCTGTCGTGTTTTCATTTTCATTGGCTTCCATGTACTTTTAAATTTCCTCCCTAATTTCTTGGTTAACCCATTAATTCTTTAGTAGAATGTTCTTTAATCTCCAGGTATTTGTGGTCTTTCCAAATTTTTTCTTGTGGTTGATTTCAAGTTTCATACACTGTGGTCTGAAAATATGCAAGGTATGATATCCATCTTTTCATGCTTGTTGAGAGCTGATTTGTGACCCAGTATATATGATCTATTCTGGAGAATGTTATTTGTGCACTCGAGAAAAATGTGTATTCTGCTTCTTTGAAATGAAATGTTATGAATATATCTGTTAAGTCCATCTGGCCCAGTGTGTCATTCAGAGCCATTGTTTCTTTGTTGATTTTCTGCTTAGATGATCTGTCCATTGTTTTAAATGAGGTGTTGAAGTCCCCTACTGTTAGCATCTATTATCAATGAGCTTCTTTGTGTTTGTGATGAATTGATTTATATATTTGGGTGCTATCCAGTTGAGGGTATAAATACTTACAATTTTTACGTCTTCTTAGTGGATAGATCCCTTAATTATGATAAAAAGCCCTTCTTAATATGTTACAATCTTTCTTTCAAAATCTAGTTTGTCTTATATAAGTAGAGCTACTCCTGATTTCTTTTGATGTCCTTTAGCATGATAGATGGTTCTCCACCCCCCTTACTTTCAATCTTCAGGTGTCTTTAGAGCTACACTAAGTCTCTTGTAGGCAGCATATAGATGGATCATGGTTTTCTTTTTTAATGCATTCTGACACTGTGTCCTTTGATTGGAGGAGTTAGTCCATTTACATTTTGAGTGATTATTGAGGGGCACCTGGGTGGCTCAGTGAGTTGAGCATCTGACTTTGGTTCAGGTCATGACCTCATGGTTCATGAGTTCCAACCTGCTGTGGTCTGTGTGGACAGCTCAGAGCATGGAGCTTCCTTCAGATTCTTTGTCTCCCTCTCTTTGCCTTCCCCTGGTCATTCTCTCTGTCTCTCTGTCTCTGTCTCTCTGTCTCTCTCACACTCACTCAAAAACAAATAAACATAAAAAAAACCCTTTAGAGTGATTATTGAAAGATATGAATTTAGTGTCATTGTGTTGCCAGTAGAGTTGGAGTTTCTGATGATGTTCTCTGGTCCTTTCTAGTTTTGTTTCTTTTGTTCTTTTTTGTTTTTTCTTGTCTTTTCTCCACCCAGTTCCCCCTCAAAATTTCTGGCAAGGCTGGTTTAGTGGTCACAAACACCTTTAGCTTTTGTTGGTCTGGGAAAGTCTTTATCCCTCCTTCTATTCTGAATAACAGCCTTGTTATATAAAGAATTATTGGCTGCATATTTTTCCCATTCAGCTTGTTGAATATATCCTGCCATTCCTTTCTGGCCTGCCAAGTTTCTGTGGATAGATCTGCTGTGAACCTTATCTATCTTCCCTTGTAGGTTAAGGACTTCTTTTTCCCTTGTTGCTTTCATAATTCTTCCCTTGTCTCTGTATTTTGTGAATTTGACTATGATATGCCTTGGTGATGATTCATTTTTGTTGAATCTAATGGGAGATCTTTGTGCTTCATGGTTTTTGATGTCTATCTACTTCCCCAGATTAGGTTAGTTTCTGTTGCAATTTGGACACATAAACCTTATGCCCCTTTTCTCTCTCTTCATCTTCTTGGACTTCTATTATTAGAATGTTAATCTTTTGTAATAAGTTACTGAATTCTCCAAGTCGTGTGTCATGATCTTTGCCTTTTTTCTTTTTTGTTTCCCTGCTTCACTATTGTCCATAATTTTATCTTCTATCTTTCTGATGTCCTGCTCTGTTTCATCCATCCTTGTTGTCGTGGAATCCATTCCAGATTGCATCTTGGTTATAGCATTTTTAATTTTGGCCTGACTAGATTTTAGTTCTTTTATTTCTGAAGAAAGGGATTCTCTGGTATCTTCTATACTTTTTTCAATTCCAGCTGTTATTCTTATAATCATGGTTTTAAATTATAGTTCAGACATCTTACTTATATCCATGTTGATTAAATCCCTGGCTGTTATTTCTTCTTGTTCTTTCTTCAGAGTGAATTCCTTCATCTTGTCATTTTGGAGGAAGACAAAAATTAATACAATTGAAACAAAAACAAAACAAAAATCAAATAAACGAAGTTATATCTTGGTGTGTTTCTGTCTGCTTGGTGAAATAAGTTTGGTAGAATAGAGAAAAAAGGGAAAGGAAAGAAAAAGAAGTTAAAAAAAATTAAAAATTAAAAAATAACAAAATAGAATAAAATAAAATAAAGAAAATAAAATAGGATAAACACTTTAAATAAATGAATATATGAGATTTAAAAAAGAATTTGTTTTTTCTGTATCCAAGAAAGAGAAAGGAAAGAAAGAAAAAATAATTTAAGGAAAAACAGAAACAATGAAAATGAATAAATAAGTGAACCAGTAAACAGAATGAAACTTAGATGAAGTTACATCAAGTTTCCCTTAGAACTTAAACTTTAAAGCACACTATAGTCTATACACTAAGCAGGTGAATGGGTTTGTGCTAGTCTTCTGGGCAATGTGTCTGGGGGGTGCAATTGGGTGGGTCATGGTATAATGGCTCCATTCTCCATTAGTTGGTGCTGCTTAGCTTACTGGGGTGGATCCATGTGCGTGTGCACATATGCCTGCGAGGTAGAGGTGAAAATGGCTGCACCCAGATCCCCAGTCTCTGGTGCAGGAAGTTTGTGCTCTCATGACCTGCAGTCAAGCACCCCTACTCTGTCTCAGGCCTCTATCCACTTCCTGACTCTACCATGTCCGTTTCCAAGCTGTCTGCCTGCTCAGCAACACTTCCATCCAGAGTTTTATCTCAGATAAGGTTGTGTTAAAAAAACCCACACTTCAGAGACCCCTGTGGCTGAAACCCGCACTGACTCTCTGTGGAAGGGTCTTGCTAAGCAATAGGTGAGTGTTGGCTTGCCCCAGAATATGTTCGTGTGATTGCTCAGTGGCAGAGGTTCAACGATTATGGCAGATCACAGCATAGCCATCACCAGGTTGTGCTGTACTCTTGGCATCTTTGTCCCAATACCAGAAAACGTGGCTGTTCTCTGGGTTCTGCTGGGAATGTTGCCCAAGGGGAGGCTCTATGGCCACTGTTTATAGAATCCTGTTGGTATTGAAATGCTCTCCTTTCTCCCTGTCAATGGTTTTATGGAACATTTTTGTTGTGGTTTCTCAGTACCCTGTTAGTGTTCTCACTCCAGCTATTTTTGGGGGGAGTGCTTTCCTTGAGCAATCCCCATGTGCCACACTCTCCCCCTTTCTCTTTTTCTCTGTCCTCTGTTCTGCAAAATTAGCTCCCTGCCCTCCACGAATTTTCTCTCTCCCAATTCACCTCTCTCCACTGCATACTTGCCATGTTTTGTGGCTCAAGTTATAAAGATTTTTGTGTTAATCCTCAGGTAAATTTCCTAGGTGTTCAAAAGTTTTGGTACTAATCTAGCTGTGTTTCAGGGAGGAGACAAGCTCAGGGTACCCATACCATGGGTTTACCATGTTCTGCCATCTTAACTCTGTTCCTAATAATTAGAATTTTAAATCAATATTCTCCTTTCTATAGAAAGAAAACCAGGACATAAGCAATGGTTAACTTTCTGGCATGTGCTACATTTTGTAGTAAATTTATGGATACATCATTTCATAAATTTCTATGCCTTTTACAGACTACATTTTCTCATGTTTAGAAATATCTAATACATTAAGATTCTCTATGCCATATGAAAACAAGATGCCAAGAATAGGTAAAATTATGTTCAACAATTAATATTTGAATATTTTATCTTACATTGACATTATCTAGGTATTCGGTGATTACACATTGTTTCCCTTAACAGTAAAGCTTTAAGGTTTCAAGTTACAAAAATGTATGTTGAACTATTTTTACGTAGATATTATAAAACACAATTACCATAAAGCATGTTATAAAACAAAACACTATACAACATAATTATTGAAAAATTATAAATTTACTTTGACTATAAGAGCTGATTCCATAAAACTCCTAGAAAAAAAATAGATACCTTGAGAGAGAGGACAGTGGAGTAGGAAGACTTTAGGATGACCTCCAGAAATTTACCTGAAGACTAACAGAACAAACTCCACAACTAAAGGTAAAGAAGAATCTACACTGAAGAAGGTAGGAAGTGTGGAGATGTGGTTTGGGAAAAAAAATATGACTGCTGCTGTGGGGAGGCAGCCATGGTCATGGAGAAGTGCAAGAGACAGACTAACACGCAGAGGAGTGCACTGGGAAGATGAATACCCACAACAATTAGTTTGGAAAGTGAGAGGGACTGAATTTTGTGAGTTCGTGCAACCAGCAGAGCTTAAAACCTTGAGTTCTAAAGGTCAGTGGGCTTGGAATTAGGAGAACCTGGAAGCACTGGGGCTTCTCTTGGAGAGAAGGTAGGGAAAACACACCACAGACATGCAGCATGTAAACAAACATCTGAAGAGCACCTGGGGCATAGAGTGAGAAGGTCATTTGATCATCTCAGAGCATGTCCCAGGGAGGCAGCATTCATGCATACCCCTCCAGGAGCAAACTGGCAGGTGCCATTTACTTACCCCAACCTACAGCATAAGCACATCACCCACGCTGTCTAACTTACACCAAGCCCAAACCCTGCCCTTGTGCTTTGGTGGAACCACCCTTCCCAGTCACTCTTGACACATTACAAATGTGGATGGGTCCCTCCCCAGAGACCCACCTATATCCCTGCACAAACTTCATCTCCTGACCTGGGAGTTTTACTGGGCCTTGATTCCAGTGGGAGTGTTAGGTCTCATTTCACAAGCAGACAAGAGCACAACTAGTTAAATCTTGCCACATTCAGACCAGGACAAAACAGTGCCCACTGCAGGCAAAAGGAGCCTCTACAGATTATTGGCCTGATGGATAAAGTGGACAGGACACAGTAACAGAGCACACATTGGAGACACTCCTTGAAGCACTAGGACCTGGGGAATAGGGGACAATACACTGCAAGGCATTATAGGAACTCTTCTTCATAAGTCCAATATCCTCAAGAATAGGAGATTCAGTTGGCTTTCCTAACACCTAACAAACAGAAGCAGGCACAGAAACTGAGACAAAATGAGAAGACAGAGGAATTTGACCCAAATGGAGGAAAAGGACAAGGCCATGGCCAGAGATCTAAGTGAAGCATATATAAAGAATATCCCTTATAGCATATTTAAAGTAATGATCATAAAAATTCTCACTGGGCTTGAAAAAAGAGTGGAAGACATTAGTGAGATCCTTAACATAGAGATAAGGAATAACATAGCAGAGATAGGACTAAATAAAGGAAATGAGAAATATGCTTGATGGAATGAACAACAGGATGGAAGAATCAGAGGAATGAATTAATGACCTAGAAGACAGAGTAATGGAAAGTAATAAAACTTAACAAAAGTGAAAGAAATTAATTATGCAAAACAAGAACAGACTTAAGGAACTCTGACTCCATCAAACATAATAATATTTGTATTATAAGAGCCTCAGAAGAAGAGAAAAAAGGAGAAGAAAATTTATTGGAAGAGAGTACTGAAAACTTCCCCAACCTGGTGAAGGAAACAGATATCCAGAACTGGGAGGCACAGAGAACCCCTAACAAAATCAACACAAGTTGATCCACACCAAGACATATTGTAATTAAAATGACAAAAATAATGATAAAAATGATTTTAAAGCAGCAAAACAAAAGATAGTTACATATAAGGGAAACCCTCTAAGGCTATCAAAGGATATTTCAGGAGTAACTTTCCAAGCAAGAAGGGAGTGGCATGATATCTTCAAAGTTCTGAATGTGAAAAATCTGCAGCCAAGAATATTCTCTCCAGCAAGGCTATCATTCAGATTGGAAGGAGAAATAGAGTTTGTTAGACAAACAAAACTAAAGAAGATCGTAATCACTAAATCAGCCCTACAAAAAATATTAAAGTGGACACTTGAAGTAGAAAAGAGACCAAAAGTGATAGCATAAATGTAGGAAACACAAAAGCATTAAATTTAGTATTTCTGTAAAAAATCAGTCATGGAAGTCATAAAATAAAAAAGGTGTAAAACATGACACCATATACCTAAAATGTGGGGAGAAGAGGTGAAAAGAATGGGTTCAAACTTAAACAACCATCAACTTAATATAGACTGCTATATGCAGATGTTATACACAGACCTAATAGTAACCACAAATCAAAACCACTAATAAGAAGATGGTGTGTGTGTGTGTGTGTGTGTATCCACAATGAAATACAACTCAGTCATAAAAAAGAATGAAATTTTGTCATTTGCAAACACATGGATGGAACGCAGAGTATTATGCTAAGCAAAATAAGTCCAGTGAAAGACAAATACCATATGTGGAATTTAAGAAATATAATAAACTATCATGGGGGTGAAATGAGAGAGGCAAACCAAGAAACAGACTCTTAACTGTAGAGAATGAACTGATGGTTACCAGAAGGGAGGTGGGTGGCTGGGTGTGTTAAGTAGGTGTTGGGTTTTAAGGAGTGCACTTCTTGTGATGAGCATCAGCTGTTGTATGCAAATGTTGACTCACTGTATTGTATACCTGAAACTAATATTACATTATATGTTAACTAACTGGAATTTAAATAGAAAATTTAAAAATATGCAAAAAAACAAAGACAAAGAAATCCAAATATATCACTAAAGAAACTAACACACAATGAAAAGAAAACAGGAAAGGATCAGAAAAAACCTTCAGAAACAGCCACAAAACAGCTAATAAAATGGCAATAAATACATATCATTAAAGACAGAGAATGTCAGGATGGATAAAAAGACAAAATCCATCTATATTCTGCCTGCAAGAGACTCGTTTTAGACTGAAAGACACTTGCAGAATGAATGTGACAGGATGGAGAAACATGTATCATGCAAATGGATTTCAAAATAAAGCCAGAGTAGCAATATTTATATTGCAAAAATAGACTTTTTTTTAAAAAAAGTTTATTTATTTATTTTGGGAGAAAGAGAGTGAGTGGGGAGGAGGAGAGAGAGGGAGAGAGAGAATCCCAAGTAGGCTCTCTACTGTCAGTGCAGAGCCTGATGCAGGGCTCAGACCTGTGAACCATGAGATCATGACCTGAGCCAAATCAGACAATTGATTTAACCATCCAGGTGCCCCTGCAAAAATAGACTTTAAATAGTGTAACAAAAGACAACGAAGAATACTATATAATAATAAAGGGGACAATCCAACAAGAAGATATAACAATTGTAAATATTTATGTACTCAACATGAAAGCACCCACATACATAAAGCAATTAATAACAAACATAAAAGAACTAACTCACAATAATATAATAAGGATAGCAAATGTTAACACCTCAGTTACATCAATAGATCATGTAAACAGAAAATCAATAAGGAAACAATGACTTTGAATTACACACTGGAACAGATGGATTTAATAGATATATTCAGAATATTCCATCCTAAAACAGCAGAATGCACATTCTTTTCAAGTGCACAAGGAACATTCTCCATAATCAATCACATATTAAGCTAGAAAAGAAGCCTCAAGAAATTAAAAAAGAACAGTCATATCATGCATTTTTCCTGAACACAACACTATGAAACTATAAGTCAACCACAGGAAAAATCTGGAAAGACCACAAATACATGGAGGTTGCATAACATGTTACTAAACAATTAATGAGTAAACCAGAAATAAACGAAGAAATAAAAAAACTACATGGAAACAAATGAAAGTGAAAAATAAAATGGTTCAAAACCTTTGGGATGCAGTAAAAACTGTTCTATGAGGGAAGTTTGGAGCAATACAAGCCTACCAAGAGAAGCTAGAAAAATCTCAAATAAACAACCTAACTTTGCACCAGAAGGAGCTAGAAAATGAACAACAAAAAAGTAAAAATAGTAGAAGGAAGGAAATAATAAATTTTAGAGCAGAAATAAATAATATAGAAGCAAAAATAATAATAAAACATATCAATAAAATCAGGAAATGATTATTTGAAAAAAGTCATTGAAATTGATAAACCTATAGTCATACTTATCAAGAAAAAACAAACAAGCAAGCAGAAAAGACACAGGTAAATAAAATTACAAATGATAGAAGAGGCGACATAGTAACTAACACCACAAAAATAAAAAAAAAAGAATAATATGAAAAACTGTATGACACAAGTTGGAAAACCTAGAAGAAATGGTTACATTCCTAGAAACATATAAACTACCAAAACTGAAAGGGGAAGAAATAGGAAATTTGATCAGACTGATTACCAGCCAAGAAATAGAATCAGTAAAAACTACAACAAACTAAAAAACAGAACAAAAACAAAAACAAAAACACAAACTCCCAACAAACAAAAGTAACTACCAAATGGCTTCACAGTTGAATTCTACCAAACATTTGAAGAGTTAATAATACATTTCTTCTCAAACTATTCCAAAAAATAGAAAAGGAAGGAAAACTTTCAAATTCATTGTATGAGATCAGCATTACCAGATACCAAAGCCAGATTAAGACACCACTAGAAGAGGGGTGCCTGGATGGTTGGTTAAGGATCCAATTCTTGATTTTAGCTCAGGTCGTGATCTCATAGTTTGTGAGTTTGAGGCCTGCATCAGGCTGTATGCTAACAATGTGGAACCTGCTTGAGATTCTCTCTCTCTCTCTCTCTCTCTCTCTCTTTCTCTCTCTCTGCCCCTCCCCTGATCTCTATCTCTTTCTGAAAAAACAAACAAAAAAACAAAGAAACACACAAGCAAGCAAGAAAGCAAGCAAACAAACAAACAAAAAACAGGCACTTCCAGAGGAGAGAACTACAGGCCTATATCTCTGATTACCATAGATGCAAAAATCCTCAACAAAATACTGGCAAACAAAATCCAATTATACATTTTAGAAAATTATTCACCACTATCAAGTGGGATTTATTCCTGGTTTGCAAGTGTGTTTCAATATTCACAAATCAATCAGTGTGACACGGCATCAATAAGAGAAAGGATAAGAACCGTATGATCATTCAGTAGATGAAGAAACAGCATTTCACCCTCGTAGGTTAAGGCTTGTTTGTCCTAGCTTCTTTCAGAATTATTTGTCTTTGTATTTTGCCAGTTTCACTCTGATATGCCATGGAGAAGACCTATTCTTGTTAAATCTGAAGGGAATTCTCTATGCCTCCTGGACTTGGATGTCTGCTTTCTTCTCCAGGTTAGGGAAGTGCTCAGCTTTAATTTGTTCAAGTAAACCTCTGCCCCTTTCTCTCTTCTTTAGGAACTCCTATGATATGGATATTATTGTGTTTCATTGAATCACTTAGTTCTCTAATTCTCTCTTCATGGTCTAGTATTTTAATAAGAAAATACTTCCTTGACTTCATTTTCCATAATTTTACCTTCTATTTTACTTATTCTCCCCTTTTCTTCCTCCACCCTTGCTGTTACTGCATCTAGCTGATTTTGCACCTTATTTGCAGCATTTCTTAATTCATTGTGACTATTTCCTTCATCTCTAAAGCAATAGATTCTCTGCTGCCTCCTATGCTTTTTTCAAGCCCAACTATTGTTTTTAATGTTTTTCATGTTTTTATTTATTTTTTAAGGATAAAGAGAGACAGAGCATGAGCAGGGGAGGAGCAGAGAGAGAGGGAGACACAAAATTCAAAGCAGGCTCAAGGCTCTAAACTGTCAACACAGAGCCTGATGCAGGGCTTGAACCCACAAACTGTGAGATCATTACCTGAGCCAAAGCCAGATGCTCAACAGACTGAGCCACCCAGACGCTCCTCAAACTTAGCTCTTAATCTTATGACTATTATTCTACAGTTTTGATCAGATATATTATTTATATCTGTTTTGAGCAATTCTCTAGTTGTCATTTTTTCCTGGGATTTCTTTTGAGAATTATTCTGTTTCATACTTTTGGCTAGTTTTATTTCCCTTATGTGGTTTAATAGCTTGTTATGTGTCCTACACCTGCAAGCACTACTATATTAAAAAGTGTTCATACACTTTCCAGGGCCTGGACATTCTGGAAGTGTTTTTGGACTGTGTTGTGTGCTCTCTGTTGTTGTGACTCTGGTCGCTTTATCTCCCTACTTGCAGTGGTAGTTTGGACCTTCCAGCAGGTGTGCTTTGATTTGTTCATTGAAGTAACCCTGGAAAATTTTTTGAAAAAGGGGGGATGGTGGTGGTGGAAGAAGCCTATCCCATACAAAGAGAGAAATGACAGGGGTGGGGAACAACAAAAGAAAAAAAAAATTACCAGAGAATCAGAGAAACTATATGGCTTAATCCAGAAAGAGAGAGAGAGAGAGAGAGAGAGAGGAAAATAAATTAGAAGGGGATGCAGAAGAGGTCTGAAAAAACAGATTAAAAATGTCTGCTTTAACAAGCCAACAACCAGACTAACCAGACTAGAGAAGGGAAGAAATAAGAGGAAGAAAAGGAAGAAAAGGAGAGAAAATGTATGTAAAATAAAAATTGACGAAGAATCAAATAAGATAATTCAAAACTGCTGGACAGATATCTGATGGTGCCTTGGAACCTGTGGCTCTGCTGGTCTGGAGGAGGGGCTGTCTGGTTTGGTCAGTGTCAATCTTATTCTGTTAGATATGCAGTTACCAGGCATGGAGAGGTGTGGTTTGGTGTAAGCACGTCCTGCTTCCATTGTGGGCCCCTTCTCTGTTCCCTGAAGCACCACCTTGTTGGTGATGGGGAGAAAAATGACAACACCTTAGTCTCTACACCCTCCTCGGCACTGGGTGTCCCAAATCACTCTGTTTAGGTCATCCTCACAGTGTAATGTGGGTGTAAGTGCACAAGTGTCTTTTGCTCTACAGTCTCCTTTGCCTCTCAGGTGCTCAGCTGGGATTCAAACCCTGATGTCTTAAAGGATCTCATTCTGTGCACCCTGGTTCCCAGGTAGTGCCAGTCCACCCAGCCAGCTGACAAAGGACATCTGGCTGGTGGGTGCCTGCAGGGTCTTTTGTCCTTGGAACAGCTATTTGTCTTCTTCACACAGCACTCAAGGGAGGGGACTGCTCTCTCAGACTGTGCCTCTGAGTTCCCTACCGAGCCCGGAGCTGGCTCCCCACCTCCCCAGGTGCATGAACAGGGTAGCTGGCCCCAGTCCAGAGAAAGCCCTGTGGTTAGAAATTGGTTCTTTCTCCATTTTTTCTCTTCCTAGGTCTGTGGTTTTCCTCTTGTCCAAATACAATCCTACACTTCCACAGCCTTTTTCTCTTTCTTTTGTCTCTCCAAAGATGGGGGATTGCTCCCCTCCATGCCTATGCCACCTGTTTTATCTCTCCTAGTTTGCTATCACACACCTATGGCCCACCTAGGGCCCCTGGAGATGTTTTTGTTACTCTATAGCCCGGATTCCTGGAATTCCAAGTCTTCTGGACTCAAAACTGCTGTGTTTGAAGGATTTGGGAACCTCGGGTCCTCCTACTTCTCCACCATGTTGACCCCTCCCCAAAAGCATTTCACAAAGTATAAAATCCATTCATGATACAAATCCTCAACAAAGTACGTTTAGAGGGATCATACCTCAACTTATTAAAGGCTATATATGAAAAACCCACAGCTAACATCATGCTTAATGGGGAAAAACTGAGACCTCGTCCCTTGTTGTCAGGAATTGACAAGGATATACACTTTTACCCCTTTTTAAAAAAAGTTTATTTATTTTGAGGGAGAGAGAACAAGCATGGGAGAGGCAGAGAGAGAGGGGGCAGAGGATTCAAAGTGAGCAGGCCCCATGCCAATAGCAGAGAGCCTGATGTGGGGCTGGAACTCACAAACTGTGAGATCATGACCTGAGCCAAACATGTAACTGACTGAGTCACCCAGGCGCCCCTAATTTTACCACTTTTATTCAACATAGTACTAGAAGTTCTAGCCACATCAATATAACAATGAAAAGAAGCAAAAAAAATCCAAATCAATAAAGAAGTAAAAGTTTCACTATTTGCAGATGACACTATATATATATATATATATATATATGACTCCACCAAAAAGTTGCTAGAACGGAACAATGAATTCAGTGAAGTTGTAGGATACAATACCAATGTACAATAATCTGTTTTGCATTTCTATACACCCATATGGAATCAGCAGAAAGAGAAATTATGAAAACAATCCCATTTACAATTGCACTAAATATAATAAGATACCTAGGAATAAACCTAACCAAAGTGGTGAACCACCCATACCCTAAAAACTATAAAATACTGAGGAAAGGAATTGAAGATGACACAAAAAAAAATGGAAAGATATTCCAAGCTCATGGATTATAAGAAGAAATATTGTATAAGTGTCTATACTACCTAAAGCAATCTACACATTTAATGCAATCCCTATCAAAATATCAGCATTTTTCACAGAACTAGAACAAATAATCTCAATATTTGTATGGAACCACAAAAGACTTTGAATAACAAAAGCAATATTGAAAAAGAAAAGCATAGCTAAAAACATCATAATTCCAGACTTCAAGTTATATTAAAAAACTGTTGTTCAAAACGGTATGATACTAGCCAAAAACCAGATATATAGATCAAGGGAGCAGAACAGAGAATACAGAAATAAACCCATAATTATATGATCAAATAATGTTCAAAAAAGCAGGAAGGAATATCCAATGAACAAGACAGTCTCTTCAACAAATGATGTTGAGAAAACTGGACAGTAACATGAAAAAGAATGACATTGATCAAGTTTCTTACACCACACACAAGAAATAAATCCAAAATGGATTATAGACCTAAATGTGAGACCTGAAATCATGAAAATCCTAGAAGAGAACACAGGTAGTAACCTCGGTAACATCAGCCATAGCAACTTTTTTCCAGATTGGTTCCCTGAAGTAAGAGAAACAAAAGGATAAATAAACTATTGGGACTTTTGCAAAATAAAAACCTTCTACAAAGTGAAGGAAACAATCAACGAAACTAAAAGGTAACCTATGTAATGGGAGAAAATATTTGCAAATGATATACCCAATAAAGGGTTAGTATAAAGTATCTTTATATATAAAGAACTTATAAAACCAACACTTAAAGGACAAATAATCCAATTAGAAAATGGGCAGAAGACATAAACCATATTTCTCTAAAGATATCCAGGGGCACCTGGGTGGCTCTGTCAGTTGAGCATCCAACTTTGGCTCAGATCATGATCTTGCTGTTTGTGGGTTCAAGCCCCACATCGGGCTCTGTGCTGACAGCTCAGAGCCTGGAGACTGTTTTGGATTCTGTGTCTCCATCTCTCTCTGCCCTTCCCCCACTCGCACTCTGTCTCTGTCTCTGTGTCTCTGTCTCAAAACAATAAATAAACATTACAAAAATTTTAAAAAAGAATACATCCAGATGGCCAACAGACACATAAAAAGATGCTCAGCCTCACTTATCATCCATGAAATGCAAATTAACACTATAATGCAGTATCACCTCATGCCCATCAGAATTGCTAAAAGCAACAACACAAGTAACAACAGGTACTGGCCAGAATGTGGAGAAAAAGGAACCCTCTTGTACTGTTGGTAGGAATGTAAACTGGTACAACCATTGTGGAAAACAGTATTGAGGTTCCTCAAAAAAATTAAAATAGGACTATCCTATGACTCAGGAATTTCACTACTTGGTATTTACCAAAAAAATACAGAAATAATAATTCAAAGGGATGTGTGCACCTTTATATTTATTGCATCATTATTTACAATAGCCAAATTATGGAAGCAGTCCATGTGTCCATTGACACATCCATTGACCATATGTGTGTGTGTGTGTGTGTGTGTGTGTGTGTGTGTGTACTGGAATGCTATTCACCTATAAAAAAGAATAAAACATTGTTATTTGCAAGGACATGGATGGAGCTAGAGAATATAATGCTAAATGAAGTCAGTTAATCAGAGAAAGACAAATACTATAGGTTTTCACTCCTATGTAGAATTTAAGAAATAAAACAAATGAGCAAAGGGAAAAGAGAAAGAAAGAGAGACAAAGCAAGAAACAAACTCTTAAGTATAGAGAACAAACTGATGGTTACCAGAGGGGAGGTGAGTTGGGGGATGGGTGAAATAGGTGATGGGGATTAAGAGGTGCATTTGTCATGATGAGCACTGGGTGATATGGAATTGTTTAATCAGTATATTGTACACCTGAAACTAATATAACAGTGCATGTTAAGTAATTGGAATTAAAATAAAAAATTTAAAAACTCTCCTAGAAGAAAACATAGTAGAAAAAGTCCATGACATCATTCTTCACAATAATTTTTTAACTTGCCACTAAAAGCAAAGGCAATAAAAGCAAAAACAATCAAATGGTACTACATCAAACTAAAAAGTTATGAACAACAAAGAAAACTATCAACAAAATAAAAAGGGAATCTAAATAAAGGGAGAAAATATTGCTAATAATATCTTATTAAAGCTTATTAATCAAATACACAAAGAATGTATAAAACCCAATAGCAAAAAATCAGCAAACGACCTGATTATAAAACGGTGATAGGAACTCAATAGACATTTCCAAAGAAGAAATATGAATGACCAACAAAGACATGAAAATATGCCAAATTCATTAATAATCAGGGAAATATCAATCAAAATAAGAATGCAATATCATCTCACACTTGTTCCAATGGCTGTTATAGAAAAGACAGAGATAATATTTTGGAGACTAAGTGGTAAAGGGAATCGTTGTGCACTATTGGTGGGGATGTAAATAGTGCAGACATGGAAAACAATATAGTGGTTCCTTAAAACTTACAAATATAATTACAATATGATCTAACATCTCCACTTCTGAATATATATCTGAAGGAAGGAAAATTGATCCCGTTGGTCCCCATGTTTAGTGAAACACTATTTGCAATAGTGAACACACAGAAACCACCTGTGTCTATTTACAGATGAGTGCATAAATAAATTTTTATTATCTATCTATCTATCTATCTATCATCTGTCTGTCCACGTTTCATTTATTTATCTAATATGCAGTGGAATATTATTCACCTATAATGAATAAGGAAATTGTCCCATTTCTGACAACGTGTTTGAAACTTGGTGACATTATTTTAAGTGAAATAAATTGCACAGAAAAACACAAATACTGTATGACTTCACTTATATGGGATATCTAAAAAATTGACCTTATAGAAACAGAGAACAGATTTGCAGTTGCCAGAGGTGGGAGGTAGGTTATAGGGTAAATGGGTGAAGGTGATAAAAAGGTAGAAACTGGCAGGTTTAAGATAATAAGTTCTCATAATGTAACGTAGAACATGGTAACTATAGTTATCTATCTATTATCTATCTATCTATCTATCTATCATCTACCTATCTACTTTATACATATATATAATTATTTATATATAATGTAAATAATTAATAATATAATATTTATTTATATATATAATTGACTATATATATATAGTGAAGTTTAGTTCTTATTTCAAGAAAAAAAAGCTTTGTAACTATGTGGAGATGAATGCTAACTAAACTTTTTGTGGTAGTCATGTTGAAATATATACATGTATCAAATAATTTTGTGATACACCTTAAAATAGTAGAATGTTACATGTCAATTATATATCAATGAAACTGTCATTAAAAAAAAGAAATGCCAATAAGAAAGTATTATATAATATATAATATATATTATAAACATAATTATTGAAAAGTTTTAAAAATAAATTTTAGAGCACTTACATGTATTTAAATCACTTGTGTTTATCAATTATGTTTGATCATAAAAATTCACAAACTAAACAAAAAGTCTAGCTATCATCCTATTTTCCTTATTGAAAAATTAGGAAATATAAAAAAAAATCTCAGAAGCAGTGAACCTAAAGTTAAACATACAAATTTTCCTTTTTTTAAAAAAAATTCTTTCCATTTACTAGCACATTTGATACATATCAAAATTTATTTTCATTACAACTTTTAATGGATTTTAAAGTTTGAATTTATAGTTTTATAATCTCAACCTGTGGTATATATAACATAAGCTTGTTTGACTACTAAACTAGGTAGAAAAAATATTGTATATCTTAAGTATATTTAATTCTGACAACTCTGAAGACATGCCTGTTTTTATTTTACCAACAATTTAAAAAACTAGTTTTGTTTACCAAAGATTATCTTAAATCATGTGAACTTAAAAAAAATAGATTAGTCCATATCTTTGGGAATTGGGGAAATAATTTGTATATGTGCTCATTTATCTGTAAGCCAATTTGAACAGATCTCTTGAAGAGATTTTATAATTTAACTTGGTAATATTCAGAGGCAGAAAAATGTCACATGTACATAATATACATGCATGTATACTTATAGACATACATATATAACACGTATACAGAATCAAACAGGAATTTCAGAGCTTTTATTCTAAAATTTTAGGCTTGAATCAATAAAACACAGTAATCCAATGTCACTGGTTTATTTCCACTTTATATTTTTATCTGAAATGTGTTTCTGGCAATAGGACACATTAAAGTTATCTGTTTACCAGTATTTGTAGAGTTTTGAGATTTTCTTTTGCCCTGATACATATCCTGATAAAGGTTGCAGAGTAAATTTTAGGATAGTGGCTGAGTGGACATCTAGCAGCTGTCAAGGAGTCTCCAAAACTCAACTGAGTGGACAGAAAGTCTAATTCTATTTCCTAATATCCTTTTGTTCTTTGTTCAGCCTCAGGCAGTTATTTGTGGGATTCCCTAATTCTCTTTAGAACCCTCAGTGGAAGATAGGGGGGCTAAAGTTAAAGGTACAGTAGGGAGCTAAAGGACCAAAATGTGAAGGGAAAAGTCTGGCAGGGTAGACAGAGGGATGAAAGAGGTAGTGATTGGAAAGTAAACATAAATCATTCAGGGAGTAGGAGGAAAGATGTAAAGCAGTAAAAGGAGGAAACAAGAGCGACTTTGAAGGGTATATAGAGGTTTAAGGAGCCAGTTTTTGAACACCTTACATTTCCAAAAGAAGATATTGAAGCTCCAAATCATGTTATTATTATTATTATTACTAAGAGAGAGAGTGCAAGCATGAGCGGGGGAAGGGCAGAGAGAAAGAAGGACACAGAATCAGAAGGAGTCTCCAGGCTCTGAGCTGTCAGCACAGAGCCCAACGCAGGGCTGGAACTCACAAGCTGTGAGATCACCACCTGAACCGAAGTCGGATGCTTTACTGACTGAGCCACCCAGGCACCCCGTGAAATTCCAAATCATCTTTAATAAATTCATGCCAACATGAAAGACAGCAGACATAGTTAGCAGAACATATTTTCAGCAGGGGTTCAAGAAGGAGGATTTTAGTCACTGAGAATCTTCCATGTTTATAACTAATAGTACCTTTATATTTATGAACAGTAAAGGTTGACACTCTAACCCAGTTTGTGCTTGGATGGAATGCTAACTGAGCTTCTTACAGAGAAACCTGGAACCCTAACCCACCATCTCATTTTATGGGACTCTAAACTAGATTCCAGAGTTAAATGAAAATTGTAATAATCCAAACTTGTCCCTACCACCTGCAAAGGACGTTGGTCTGGACCAATGATCTGGGAGTCAGATTCACTGGGAGTCAAACCCAGTGAGGGGCTTGAACTCATGAACCATCAACTCATCATCTGAGCTGAAGCTGGCTGCTCAGCTGACTGAGCAACCCAGGCTCCCTATCAGGCTTCTAATCCATAGTGGAATCAGCCTTTCCACTGCAGTCACCATTGCATGTGAAAAAGGTAATGGCCTCCTCTGTGGCAGTTGCCCCCATGAGTAGACTCAAGTCCCAAGGTCCCAAATGGTGAGGTAAAAAAGAAGACCTATAAAGGTTTTGTCAAAAGAACTGCTCCAAAAGAAGTGCTTGATTTTCCTAATTTATACAGACAGAAATCTGGGGAATATATATGAGAAAGAATAGTAAGGATGTGGGAAAATGGTACAAGGTACAAGTCAAATAAGGTCAAATTTATTGGTATGGGACCATAGGAGGAAATAATGCATTTAATGTTGTAGCTCATGTAGATAAAAGGACATATATAATTTTCTTGGATTGTTGGCTGAAACATGAATCAAAAGATATCCCACCTTAAATTAAATGAAAATGCCATCTCCCTTGGTTTAATCAAGGGGAGTATATTCAAAAGTTTAGTAACATTGGAATGTTACATTAGGTTTGTGATTAAAGACCCACTGGCCCACAAAGATAGGGTCTAGATGACATATCTACATATCTTTCATCAGTGCTTTGAAAGATAAATTTGTGAGTGGAGCCCAAGCATTATTGAAGAGTTCCATGATTCTCTTCTATTTAGGCCAGAATCTACAGCCACTCAATTGGAAAATCTAAATGTGATAGGAATAATTGGATCCTTGGGTGGCAGAGACAAAGTGGTTATACCTAACTGCTGAAGGCAAAGTACACATAATTATTGTAATGGACTTCAGTGTCAAAGAAGCAGCCAGAATAGTCTGAATTTCACAAAGGTCTTTCCTTTGTTAGTAAATCATTATATATATACATATATATATATATATAT
>NW_026057582.1:120471940-120572349 GCF_023721935.1 Panthera uncia
TATATATATATATGTATATATATATGTATATATATATATACATATATGTATATATATAATGATATAATGTTTATTTATTTTGAGAGGGACAGAGAGAGCATGAGAAGGGAAGGGGCAGAGAGAGAGAGAGAGAGGTTGGGGGGGGGGGAATCCCAAGTAGGATCAGCACTGTCAGCACGGAGCCCAATGCAGGGCTGGAACTCACAAACTATAAGGTCATGACCTGAGATGAAATCAAGAGTCAGACACTTAACGGACTGAGCCACCCAGGTGCCCCGAACATGATATTGTTACAAGTGGAAGGGATAGAAAGCCTATTAAAGTAAGTTTTGATATGTAGAACAAGTGAGAAATAGTCTAACTTAAATTATAATAATGAGAGTCACAGTCCACCAAAGAATTCCCAAAATTGACTCAGTTTATAAGCCCAGAACTCCTTGATTGAAGGAGAGACCTGGTCCCCTTGAGGAAGGACCCCAGCACAGTAACAAAATCTATACTGTTACTCTTTCTGTAGACTTCCCCAAAGGGATCTACTGCCTTCTTTCAGGATAGCCATGCATTGTCAGAAAGAAAATAAACAGAACTTTCAGGCACCAGTGGATACTGGCTTTGAACTGACATTGTTTTCAGGAAACTGAAAATGCCACTATGGCCCTCCATTCAAAGTAGGAGCTTTAGGGGGAGGGGGGGTCACATGATCCCTGTTTTTTAGCTCAGAAGGGTATCACGGTGGGTCTAGTGGTCCCCTGACCCATCTAGTGGTTATTTTTCCTGTTTTAGAATTCAAAATTGGAATACAGATAATTAGAGATAGGAGAATCCTTTCATTTGTTTCTGATCTGTGGAATCAGGTCTATTATGGTCAGAAAGGCTATATAAGAAGGCAATAAAAATGCCTATGCAACTAGTAATCCAAAACCATACTGATTCCCAGAAACATTATAGGTATTCACGCCACTATTATAAGGACTTGCATGATAGAGAGGTGTTTTTCTCACTACCTTCCGATCTAACTCTTCTATTTAGGTGTGCAGAAGACAGATGTATCTTAGAGAATAGCAGTGAATTATCACAAACTTAACTCAGGGGTGACTGTAAATGCAGTAGCTGTGTCAGATGTAGTCTTATTGCTTGAGCAAGTTTACACATCTCCTGGTACTCAATATGCAGTTATTGATTTAGCAAATGCCTTTTTCTCTCTTTCTAAAAGTCCCATTTGGAGCTGGTCTCTCTCAGCTAACAAGGCCATTTCCACTCTCACCTCAGAGGTACATTAACTCTCCAGAGCTGTGTCACAATTTAGTTCACAAGGGTCTTGATTGTGTTTCCCTTACACAAGATATTACACCAGACCATTACATTGATGGGATTATGCTAATTGGACCTAGTGAGCAGAAATAGAGTTATTGGTAAAAGATGTGTGGTAGAGAGTGGGGATTAATCCTCATAAAATGTAAGGGGCTTCTTTCTCAATATAATTTCTAGAGATCCAGTGGTATGGGCATATCCAGATATCTCTTTTAAGGTGAAGAAAGAGTTGTTGCATCTGGTCCCTATTACAGTGAAGAAAGAAGTGTGATGCCTGGTGGGCCTCTTTGGAACTTGGAGACAAAATATTTTTTTTTATTTGGGGGTGTTACTCTCACCCCTTTATTAGAGATCCAAAAGCTGCTAGTTTTAAGTCAGAGAAGGCTCTCCAACAATTCCAGAATGCTGTGCAACTGCTCAGTCAATTGGGTCATGTATTCCATCAGACTCAATGATTCTTGAAGTTTTACTGGCAAGAAAGATGCTGTATGGAGCCATTGATAGCCCCTGTAGATGAATGGCATCACAAGAATTTATGGTTTTGAGCTAGGTCCTGCTATCATGCAAAGATTAATCTTTGGGGAAGCAGCTCTGGGCTTGCTATGGATTTATGACAGAGTGCTTGACAATGGGTCACTGAGTTACCATGCGACCTGTACTACCCAACATGACTGTTATCTGATCGATCAAATTATAAAGTTGGTTCTGGACAGCAAATCTTCAGCATCAAATGGGAGTGGTATATATGTGATTGGGCCCAGACCTGCTATGCAGGCACAAATAAATTACATGAAATAATGACTCAAGTTTCCTTAGTCTTTTATCCTGCCACATTGCCTTGCCTCTCAGCCTATGCATATCTGATAATGAAGAATTCTCAACTATCAGTTGAGAAAGGAAAAGCGACCAAGGGCCTAATTTACAGATGGTTCTGCATGATATACAGACAGCATCTGATATAGGTAGCTGCAGAACCATAGTACCTTTTAGGGACATCAATAAAAGACAGTGTTAAAATAAAATAAAATTCTCTCAATGGGCAGATATATATAAAATTTTATTGAAGTATAATTAACTTACATTAATTTATAGTTTATGTTTCAGGTGTACAAAATAAAATATCAACAATTCTGTAAATTTCTTTGTGCTCCTTCCGATAAATGTACTTTTAATCTCCTTTATCTATTTCAACAATCCTCCCACCCACTTCCTCTCTGGCAACCACCGGTTTGTTCTCTGTATTTAAAAGTTTGTTTTTGTTGTTGTTGTTTGTTTGTTTGCCAGTTTTTTCCTTGCTTTTTGATTTGTTTTCTTTCTTAAATTCCACATATTAATGAAATCATATGATATAAAACATTTATAAAATAATTGAAGATGACACATACATATGGAAATATATTATATGCTCATGCATTGGAAAAATCAATATTGTTAAAATTTCCATAATACTCAAAGCAGTCTACAGATGCAATGCAATGTCTGTCAATATATGAACAGGATTTTTCACAGAACCAGAACATATAATCTTAAAATTTGTTTGGGATCACAAAAGATTCTGAAGAGCTAAAGCAATCTTGAGGAAGAAGAACTAAACCAGAGGTATCACAATTCCAGATCTCAAGATATACTACAAATATGTAGTAATCAAAACAGTATGACACTGTCACAAAAATAGACACATACATGAATGGAATAGGATAGAGAGTCTAGAAATAAACCAATGCTTATATGCTCAATTAATCTATGGTGAAGGATGCAAGAATATCCAATGGTAAAAAGACAGTATCTCTAATTATGGTGGGAAAACTGGAGAGCTACACACAAAAGAATAATGAAGCTGAGAAAAGAAGGACACAAATACAAAATTTTAAAATACAAGACTTAGAGAGCTCAGCAAAAGAGGAATAACATTCATATCATAGGAGTCCCAGAAGATGAAGAGAGAGAATAAGGGGAAAAATGTTTCTGTGAGCAAATTACAGCTGAAAAAATTCCCTAATCTAGGCAAGGACACAGACATCAAAATCCAAGAAACACAGAGAACTTCCATTAAATTCAACCAAAACTGAATATTACCAAGGCATATCATAGTCAAATTCACTAACTATACAGACAAGGAAAGAATCATGAAAGCAGCTAGGGAAAATATGTCCTTAATCTACAAGGGAATACAGATGAGGTTTGCAGCAGACCTATCCACAGAAGCTTGGCAGGCTAGAAAGGAGTGGCAGGATATATTCAATGTGCTGAATGGGAAAAATATGCAGCCAAGAATTCTTTAGCCAGCAAGGCTGTTATTCAGAATAGAAGGAGAGATAAACAGTTTCAAAACAAAAAACAAAAAAGACAAAAAAAAAATAAAGGAGTTTGTGACCACTCAGTCAGCCCTGCAAGATTTTTTTTTTTTAATTTAAATCCAACTTGGGGTGCCCTGGTGACTCATTCGGTTAAGCTTCGGATTTCAGCTCAGGTCATGATCTTGTGATCCATGAGAATGAGCCCTACTTCCGGCTCTGTGATGACAGCTCAGAGCCAGAAGCCTGCTTCAGATTCTGTCTCTCTCTCTCACTCTCTCTCTCTCATTCTTTCTCTGTTCCCTGCCCTCACATGCTCTCTCTGTCTCAAATATAAACATTAAAAAATTTTAAAAAATCCAAGTTAGTTAATCTATAGTGTAATAGTTATTTCAGTAATATAATTTAGCGATTCATCACTTACATATAACACCTAGTGCTCATCCCAAGTGCCCTCCTTAATGCCCATCACCCATTTAGCCCATCCCCCCCACCCAACATCCTTCTAGCAATCCTCAGTTTGTTCTGTTTTTAAACGTTCTTATGGTTTGTCTCTCTCTGTTTTTTCTTATTTTTACTTCCCTTCCCCTATGTTCATCTGTTTTGTTTTTTAAATTCCGCATACGAGTGTAATCATATGATATTTGTCTTCTCTGACTCACTTATTTTGATTGGTGTAATACACTCTAATTCTATCCACGTTGTTGCAAATGGCAAGGATTCATATTTTTGATTTTGATATTTTGTGTATACACACACACACACACAATGGGATATTACTTAGTGATCCCATCCTTAGTAATGGGATGTAGTATACATACATACATACATACATACATACATATGTATATATACTACGTTTTCTTCACACATTCGCCCATCAGTGGACATTTGCGCTCTTTCCATAAAGTGGTTATTGTCGATGGTGCTACTATAAACATTGGAGTGCATGTGTCCCTTCGAATCATCATTTTTTGTATCCTTTGGATAAATACCTAGTAGTGCAATAGCCCTGCAAGAAATTTAAAGGGGAACTCTTTGAGTGGAGAAAACAAAACAAAACAAAACAAAAAAGGCAAAAAAGACAAGAGAAGACCAGAGAACTTCACCAGAACACCAACTCTACAGACAACACAATGGTACTAAATTCATATCTTTCAATAATCAATCTGAATGTAAATGGAGTAAATGCTCAAATTTATAGGATATCAGATTGGATCAAACAACAAAATCCATCTATATGCTGCTGATAAGAGACTCATTTTAGACCTAAAGACACCTGCAGATGGAAAGTGAGGAGATGGAGAACCATCTATCATGCTAAGGGACACCAAAGAAAGCCTGAATAGCCATACTTATATCAGATAATCTAGATTTTATTTTTTTCTTTTTCTTTTCTTTTTTTGAATTTACAACCAAGTTAGTTACCATATAGTGCAACAATAATTTCAGGAGTGGATTCCTTAATGCCCCTTACCCATTTAGCCCACCCCCCTCCCACAACACCCCAGTAACCCTCTGTGTGTTCTCCATATTTAAGAGTCTGTTATGTTTTGTCCCCCTCCCTGCTTTTATATTATTTTTGCTTTCCTTCCCTTATGTTCATCTGTTTTGTATCTTAAATTCATCATATGAGTGAAGTCATATATTTGTGTTTCTCTGACTGACTAATGTCGCTTAGCATAATAACCTCTAGTTCCATCCACATAGCTGCAAATGGCAAGATTTCATTCTTTTTAATTGCTGAGTAATACTCTATTGAGTGTGTGTGTTTGTATATATATATATATATATATACATATACATATATATACCACATCTTTATCCATTCATCCGTCGGTAGACATTTGGACTCTTTCCATACTTTGGGAATTGTCAATAGTGCTGCTATAAACATTGGGGTGCATGTGGCCCTTCAAAATGGCACGCCTGTGTCCCCTGGATAAACACCTAGTAGTGCAATTGCTGGGTCATAGGGTAGTTCTATTTTTAACTTTTTGAGAAACCTGCATACTGTTTTCCAGAGTGGCGGCACCACTTTGCATTCCCACCAGCAGTGCAAAAGAGATCCTCTTTCTCCACATCCTCAAACTGTCTTTGCCTGAGCTGTTAACTTTAGTCATCCTGAATGGAGTAGGGTGGTATCTCATTGTGGTTTTAATTTGTATTTCCCTGCTGATGAGTAATGTTGAGATTTTTTCATGTGTCTGTTTGACATCTGGATGTCTTCTTTGAAAAAGTGTCTATTCATGTGTTTTTCCCATTTTTTTTCACTGGATTCTTTGTTTTTTTGGGTGTGGAGTTTGATAAGTTCTTTATAAATTTTAGATACTAATCATTTATCTGATATGTCGTTTGCAAATATCTTCTCCCAGTACGTTGGTTGCCTTTTAATTTTGCTGATTGTTTCCTTTGATGTGCAGAAGCTTTTTATTTTGAAGAGGTCCCAATAGTTCATTTTTGCTTTTGTTCCACTTCCCTCCAGAGACATTTTGAATAAGAAGTTTCTGCGGCCAAGGTCCAAGATGTTTTTGCCTGTTTTCTCCTCGAGGATTCTATGGCTTCCTGTCTTACATTTAGGTCTTTCGTCCATTTTGAGTTTATTATTGTGTATGGTCTAAGAAAGTGGTCCAGGTTCATTTTTCAGCATGTCACTGTCAAGTTTTCCCAGCACCATTTGCTGAAGAGGCTGTCTTTACTCCATTGGATATTCTTTTCTGTTTTGTCAAAGATTAATTGGCTATACATTTGTGGGTTCATTTCTGGGTTCTCTATTCTGTTCCACTGATCTGAGTGTCTGTTTTTAGTGCCAGTACCATATTATCTTGATGATTAGAGCTTTGTAATACACCTTGAAGTCCAGGATTGTGATGCCTCCAGCTTTGGTTTTCTTTTTCAAGATTGCTTTGGCTATTCAGGTCTTTTCTGGTTCCATACAAATTTTGGGATTGTTTGTTCTAGCTCTGTGAAGAATTCTGGTGTTATTATTTTTTGTTGTTGTTTTGTTTTGTTTTCTGCTCTAAAGTGGATTTTATTTTATTTATTTTATTTATTTTAATAAAATTTATTGTCAAATTGGTTTCCATAGAACACCCAGTGCTCATCCCAACAGGTGCCCTCCTCAATGGTCGTCACCCACTTTCCCCTCTCCCCCACCTCCCATAAACTGTCAGTTTGTTTTCAGTATTCAAGATCTGGTATTATTTTGATAGGGATTGCATTGAATATGTAGATTGCTTTGGGTGGTATTGACATTTTAACATTTTATCTTCCAATCCAGGAGCATGGAATATTTTTCCTTTTTTTGTGTGTGTGGCTTCTTCAATTTCTTTTATAAGCTTTCTATAGTTTTAAGTGATTAGAATTTTCACCTCTTTTTTTAGGTTTATTCCTAGATATTTTATGGTATTTGGTGCAATTGTAAATGCGATTTATTCCTTGATTTCTCTTTCTGCTGCTTCATTATTGGTGTATAGAATGCGACCGATTTCTGTGCATTAATTTTATATCCTGCAACTTTGCTAAATTCATGGATCAATTCTAGCAGTTTTTCTGTAGAATACTTTTGGGTTTTCCATATAGAGCATCATGTCAAATGTGAAGAATGAACATTTGACTTCCTCCTAGCCAATTTGGATGTCTTTTATTCCTTTGTGTTGTTTGACTGCTGAGGCTAAGACTTCCAATAATATGTTGAATAACGGTGGTGATAGTGGACATCCCCATGTTCCTGACTTAGGGAAAAAGCTCTCGGTTTTTCCCCATGGAGGACCATATTAGTGTTGGGTCTTTCGTTTATGACTTTTATGTTCTCGAGGTATGATTCTTCTTTCCCTAATTTCTTGAGGGTTTTCATCAAGAAAGAATGCTGTATTTTGTCAAATGCTTTCTCTGCATCTATTGAGAGGATCGTGTGGTTCTTGTCCTTTCTTTTATTGATGTGATGAATCACATTGATTGTTTTGCAGATATTGAACCAGCCCTGCCTCACAGGTATAAGTCCCACTTGGTCGTGGTGAATAATTCTTTTAATGTATTTTTGGATCCAGTTTTGTATCTTGTTGAGGATTTTTTTCATCCACGTTCATCAGGGTAATTGGTCTGTAGTTCTCCTTTTTTTAATTTTTTAAAAAGTTTATTTACTTTTGAGAGAGAGACAGAGCATGAGCAGGTGAAGGGCAGAGAGAGGGAGCCACAGAATCTGAAGTAGGCTCTGGCTCCAGGCTATCTGCACAGAACCTAACACTCTGAGATCGTGACCTGAGCCAAAGTCAGTTGCTTAACCGGCTGAGACACCCAGACGCCCCTGTATTCTCCTTTGTAGCGGGATTTGTCTGGTTTTGGAATCAAGGTAATGCTGGCTTCGTAGAAAGAGTTTGGAAGTTTTCTTTCCATTTCTTTCTTTTTTCTTTTCTTTTTTTTTCTTTTTCTTTCTTTCTTTCTTTCTTTCTTTTCTTTTCTTTTTTTCTTTTCTTTTTTTTTTTTTTTGAACAGCTTCAAAAGAATAGGTGTTAACTCTTCTTTAAATGTTTGGTAGAACACTTAAAGCCATCTGGCCCTGAAAAGCCATCTGTCCTTGGACTCTTCTTTTTGGAAGATTTTTGATGACTAATTCTATTTATTTACTGGGTATGGGTCTGTTCAAATTTTCTATTTCTTTCTGCCTCAATTTTGGTAGTTTATATGTTTCTAGGAATTTTTCCATTTCTTCCAGATTTCCCATTTTATTGGTGTATAATTGTTCATAATATTCTCTTATTATTGTTTGTATTTGTGCTGGGTTGGTTGCAATCTTTCCTCTTTCATTCTTGATTTTATGTATTTGGGTCCTTTCCTTTTCCTTTTTGATCAAACTGGCTAGTGGTTTACCAATTTTGTTAATTCTTTCAAAGAACCAGCTCCTGGTTTCTTTGATTTGTTCTACTGTGTTTTGTTTGTTTTTGTTTATGATAACATTGATTTCTGCTCTAATCTTTATTATTTCCTGTCTTCTTCTGGTTCTGGTTTGGTTCTCCATCTCTCTCTGCCCTTCCTTTCTTCTGTTGTTCTTTTCCCAGCTCTTTGAAGTGTAAGGTTAGGTTGTGTTTCTAAGACCATTCTTCTTTCTCTAGGAAGGCCCAGATTGCTATATACTTCCCTCTTATGACCTCCTTTGCTGAGTCCAGAGGTTTTGGGCTGTGGTGTTATCATTTTCATTTGCTTCCATGTACTTTTTAATTTCCTCTTTAGCTTCTTAGTTAGCCCATTCATTCTTTAGTAAGATGTTGTTTATTGTCCAAGTATTTGTTATCCTTCCAAATTTTTTCTTGTGGTTGATTTCGAGTTTCATAGTGTTGTGGTCTGCAAATATGCACCGTATGATCTTGATCTTTTTGCACTTTTTTGAGAGCTGATTTGTGTCCCAGTGTGTGGTCTATACTAGAGAATTTTCCATGTGCACTGGAGAAGAATGTGTATTCCACTGCTTTAGGATGAAATGTTCTGAATATATCTGTTAAGTCCATCAGTCCAGTGTGTCATTCAAAGCCATTGTTTCCTTGTTGATTTTCTGTTCAGATGATCTGTCCATTGCTGTAAGTGAAGTTTTGAAGTCCCCTTATTATGGTTTTATTATCAATGAGTTTCTTTATGTTTGTGATTGGTTTATATATTTATGTGTGCCACATTTGTAGCATAAATGTTTGCAATTGTTAGATCTTCTTGGTGGATAAACCCCTTAATTTATGATTATGATATAGTGCCTTTCTTCAGCTCTTGTTACAGTCTTTATTTTAAAATGTAGATTGTCTGATGTAAGTATGGCTCTCCAGCTTTCTTTGGTGACCATTAGCATGATAGATGGTTCTCCATCCCCTTACTTTCAATCTGAAGGTGGCTTTGGGTCTACAGTGGGTCTCTTGTAAACAACATATAGATGCATCTTGTTTTCTTACCCATTTTGTTACCCTATGTCTTTTGATTGGAGTGTTTAGCCCATTGACATTTAGAGTGAGTACTGAAGGATATGAATTTATTGCCATTGTGTTGTCTATAGAGTTGGAGTTTCTACCGGTGTTCTCTGGTCCTTTCTAGGTTTTATTCCTTTTGGTATTTTTTTTTTGTTTTTTGTTTTTGTTTTTGTTTTGTTTTGTTTTGTGTTTTTTCTGTCCTTTCTCCCCTCAGAGAGTCCCCCTTAAGATTTCTTGCAGGGTTGGTTTAGTGCTCACAAAATCCTTTAATGTTTGTTTGTCTGAATAACTTTTAATCACTCCTTCTATTTTGAATGACAGCCTTGCTGGATAAAGAATTCTTAGTGCATATTTTTCTGTCATCACATTGAATACATCCTGCCACTCCTTTCTAGCCTGCCAAGTTTCTGTGAATAGGTCTGCTGCAAACGTGATTTATCTTCCTTTGTAGGTTAAGGACATATTTTCCCTTGTTGCTTCATGATTCTTTCCTTGCATGAGTATTTTGTGAATTTGATATGATATGCCTCTTTGGTGGTCAGATTTTGTTGAATCTAATGGGAGTTTTCTGTGCTTCCTGGATTTTGATGTCTGTGTCTTCCCCAGGTTGGGAAAGTTTTCCACTAAGATTTGCTCACATAAATCTTTTACCCATTTTTCTCTCTTTTCATCTTTTGGGACCTCTATGATTCTGATGTTATTACTTTTTTTTAAATGTTATTCCTTTTTAATGAGTCACTGAGTTCTCTATTTCTTTTATTGTGCTCTTTTGCCTTAGTCTCCCTCTTTTTTCTGCTTTATTATTCTCCATAAGTTTGTCATCTACATCACTGATTCACTGCTCTGCTTTATCCATCCTTGCCACTGTGGCATCCATTCAAGTTTGCAGCTCAGTTATAGCATTTTTTATTTCATTCTGACTAGCTTTTACTTCTTTAATCTCTGCAGAAAGAGATTCTAATCTATTTTCAACCCCAGTTAGCATTATTTTCATCGTAATTCTAAATTCTGGTTCAGACATCTTGCTTGTATCTGTGTTAATTAAGTCCTTGGCCGTCATTTCTTCCTGTTCTTTCTTTTGGGGTGAATTCTTTTGTTTCATCATTTGGAAGGAAGAAAAGAAATTAATAAAGTAAGAACAATATTTTTTTTAAATAAAACAACACAAAAAAAAAATAAATGAAGGATGCTAGATCCTAGGTGTGTTTTGGGCTGGTTGTTAAAGAAGCTTTATAAATTATATAATAAAAGAGGTAAGAAAAGGAAAAAAAAAAGGCAAAAAAAGAAAACATTCAAAAATGTGAAAAAATGAATAGAATAAAATGAAATTATGAATGTGAAGTGGAATTTTTTAAAAAATACAAAAAAGGTAAAAAATATAGTAGAAAAAATTAAAGAAAAATGTTTTTAATGAAAATGGAAAATAAAAAATATTTTCTCTTTCTGTATTCAAGAATAAGAAAAGAAAAAGCAAAAAAATGAATACATGGACCAACAAACAGAATGAAATATGTTTGAAATTACATTTGGTTTCCCCTAGAAGTCGAACTATGCAGCACTATATAGTCCATAAACTAAGCAGGCAGAGAGATTTGTGGTTATCCTTCTCAAGAGTGCAGCTGGCCCAGTTGGACAGGACTTAGTGTAACAGCTCCGATCTCCATTAGATGACTCTGCTTAGCTTACTGGGGTGGATTGTGGTGGCACGTGTAGGCATGTATGCACATGTACGGGAGGGGTGAAAATGGCGTCACCCAGCTACCCAGTCTCTAGTATCAGAACTCTGTGCTCTCCCCAACCAGCAGTCAAGCACCACACCTTTGTCTCTGGCTTCTTTCCACTCCCCGCTTCTACACTGTCCATGACCAAGCCATCAGGATACCAAGTGGCACCTCCCTCCTGAGTTTTATCTCTGATGTGGCTGTGTGTCTCAACTTCTGGCTTCAGAGGGACTGTGGCTTTGACCTGTTCTGATCCCCTGGGGGAGGGTCTTGCTGAGCAATGGCCAGGTGCTGCCCTATCCCCGGGAATATTCAGGAGATCACCCTGCTGTCAATGCCCAGAATTTGTGGCCAGGTGTTAGACAGCCCCAGAAAAGATTCACGTGGTCATGTAGCAGTAGCATTTCAGGGATTATGAAAAATCACAACACACCTCTGGTGCCAGACTCCGCCTTTAACATCTTTGTTCCAACACCAGGGAAGGCGGTTGTTATCCAGGGTTCTCTGGGACCTTTGCCTGGGGGAGGGCACTCAGCCTCTACCAAATGTCCTCCCAACAGGGGAACCACCTCTCCCCATGTGGCCAGAGGAACCCACAGACCTTGCTCTCTGCTCCTTGGGATTCACCCTTCCCACCAGAGCTCTGCCAGGTATCAAGCTGTAGAGTTTCAGACTCTACACTCCCACTTTTTATAGAGTTTTACTGGAATTTAAACTGTCTCCTTTCTCCTTCCTTCCCCCTTTTTTTAAGTACCTTGTGACTGTTTCTACTCCCCCTTTTGTCTCCAGCTGCTTTTAGGGTGATGCTTTTCACATACTCTCCCCCCGTCTCCATCCTCTCTCCACAAGCAAAAACAGCTTCTTGTCCTTCACAGCTTCTCTCTCCCCCAATTCACCTTTTTTCACCACATACCTGCAGAGTTCTGTGGTTCAGGTTGTGCAGATTATTGTTTTAATCCTCAAATAAGTTTTCTAGGTGTGTAAGATGGTTTATTTATTTATTTATTTATTTTTATTTTTTTAATATATGAAATTTACTGTCAAATTGGTTTCCATACAACACCCAGTGCTCATCCCAAAAGGTGCCCTCCTCAATACCCATCACCCACCCTCCCCTCCCTCCCACCCCCCCATCAACCCTCAGTTTGTTCTCAGTTTTTAACAGTTTCTTATGATTTGGCTCTCTCCCACTCTAACCTATTTTCTTTTATCCTTCCCCTCCCCCATGGGTTTCTGTTAAGTTTCTCAGGATCCACATAAGAGTGAAACCATATGGTATCTGTCTTTCTCTGTATGGCTTATTTCACTTAGCATCACACTCTCCAGTTCCATCCACGTTGCTACAAAAGGCCATATTTCATTCTTTCTCATTGCCACGTAGTATTCCATTGTGTATATAAACCACAATTTCTTTATCCATTCATCAGTTGATGGACATTTAGGCTCTTTCCATAATTTGGCTATTGTTGAGAGTGCTGCTATACACATTGGGGTACAAGTGCCCCTATGCATCAGTACTCCTGTATCCTTTGGGTAAATTCCTAGCAGTGCTATTGCTGGGTCATAGGGTAGGTCTATTTTTAATTTTCTGAGGAACCTCCACACTGCTTTCCAGAGCGGCTGCACCAATTTGCATTCCCACCAACAGTGCAAGAGGGTTCCCGTTTCTCCACATCCTCGCCAGCATCTATAGTCTCCTGATTTGTTCATTTTGGCCACTCTGACTGGTGTGAGGTGATATCAGAGTGTGGTTTTGATTTGTATTTCCCTGATAAGGAGCGACGTTGAGCATCTTTTCATGTGCCTGTTGGCCACCCGGATGTCTTCTTTAGAGAAGTGTCTATTCATGTTTTCTGCCCATTTCTTCACTGGGTTACTTGTTTTTCGGGTGTGGAGTTTGGTGAGCTCTTTATAGATTTTTGGATACTAGCCCTTTGTCCAATATGTCATTTGCAAATATCTTTTCCCATTCTGTTGGTTGCCTTTTAGTTTGGTTGGTTGTTTCCTTTGCTGTGCAGAAGTTTTTATCTATATAAGGTCCCAGGAATTCACTTTTGCTTTTAATTCCCTTGCCTTTGGGGATGTGTCGAGTAAGAGATTGCTACGGCTGAGGTGAGAGAGGTCTTTTCCTGCATTCTCCTCTAAGGTTTTGATGGTTTCCTGTCTCACATTCAGGTCCTTTATCCATTTTGAGTTTATTTTTGTGAATGTGTGAGAAAGTGGTCTAGTTTCAACCTTCTGCATGTTGCTGTCCAGTTCTCCCAGCACCATTTGTTAAAGAGACTGTCTTTTTTCCATTGGATGTTCTTTCCTGCTTTGTCAAAGATTAGTTGGCCATACGTTTGTGGGTCTAGTTCTGGGGTTTCTATTCTATCCCATTGGTCTATGTGTCTGTTTTTGTGCCAATACCATGCTGTCTTGATGATGGCAGCTTTGTAGTAGAGGCTAAAGTCTGGGATTGTGATGCCTCCTGCTTTGGTCTTCTGCTTCAAAATTACTTTGGCTATTTGGGGCCTTTTGTGGTTCCATATGAATTTTAGGATGGCTTGTTCTAGTTTCGAGAAGAATGCTGGTGCAATTTTGATTGGTATTGCATTGAATGTGTAGATAGCTTTGGGTAGTATTGACATTTTGACAATATTTATTCTTCCAATCCATGAGCAGGGAATGTCTTTCCATTTCTTTATAACTTCTTCAATTACCTGCATAAGCTTTCTATAGTTTTCAGCATACAGATCTTTTACATCTTTGGTTAGATTTATTTCTAGGTATTTTATGCTTCTTGGTGCAATTGTGAATGGGATCAGTTTCTTTATTTGTCTTTCTGTTGCTTCATTGTGAGTGTATAAGAATGCAACTGATTTCTGTACATTGATTTTGTATCCTGCAACTTTGCTGAATTCATGTATCAGTTCTAGCAGACTTTTGGTGGAGTCTATAGGGTTTTCCTTTTATAGTATCATGCAATATGGAAAGAGTGAAAGCTTGACTTCATCTTGCCAATTTTGATGCCTTTGATTTCCTTTTGTTGTCTGATTGCTGATGCTGGAACTTCCAGCACTATGTTAAACAACAGCGGTGAGAGTGGGCATCCTTGTCGTGTTCCTGATCTCAGGGAAAAAGCTCTCAGTTTTTCCCCATTGAGGATTATGTTACCTGTGGGCTTTTCATAAATGGCTTTTATGATCTTTAAGTATGTTCCTCCTATCTCGACTTTCTCAAGGGTTTTTATTAAGAAAGGGTGCTGGATTTTGTCAAAGGCCTTTTCTGCATCGATTGACAGGATCATATGGTTCTTCTCTTTTTTTTTATTAATGTGATGTATCACGTTGATTGATTTGCGAATGTTGAACCAGCCCTGCATCCCAGCAATGAATCCCACTTGATCATGGTGAATAATTCTTTTTATATGCCGTTGAATTCGATTTGCTAGTATCTTATTGAGAATTTTTGCATCCATATTCATCAGGGATATTGGCCTGTCGTTCTCTTTTTTTCCTGGGTCTCTGTCTGGTTTAGGAATAAAGTAATACTGGCTTCATAGAATGAGTCTGGAGGTTTTCCTTCCCTTTCTATTTCTTGGAATAGCTTGAGAAGGATAGGTATTATCTCTGCTTTAAACGTCTGGTAGAACTCCCCTGGGAAGCCATCTGGTCCTGGACTCTTATTTGTTGGGAGATTTTTGATAACCGATTCAATTTCTTCGCTGGTTATGGGTCTGTTCAACCTTTCTATTTCCTCCTGATTGAGTTTTGGAAGAGTGTGGGTGTTTAGGAATTTGTCCATTTCTTCCAGGTTGTCCAATTGGTTGGCATATAATTTTTCATAGTATTCCCTGATAATTGTTTGTATCTCTGAGGGATTGGTTGTAATAATTCCATTTTCATTCATGATTTTATCTATTTGGGTCATCTCCCTTTTCTTTTTGAGAAGCCTGGCTAGAGGTTTGTCAATTTTGTTTATTTTTTCAAAAAACCAACTCTTGGTTTCGTTGATCTGCTCTACAGATTTTTTAGATTCTATATTGTTTATTTCTGCTGTGATCTTTATTATTTCTCTTCTTCTGCTGGGTTTAGGCTGCCTTTGTTGTTCTGCTTCTATTTCCTTTAGGTGTGCTGTTAGATTTTGTATTTGGGATTTTTCTTGTTTCTTGAGATAGGCCTGGATTGCAATGTATTTTCCTCTCAGGACTGCCTTCGCTGCTTCCCAAAGCATTTGGATTGTTGTATTTTCATTTTCGTTTGTTTCCATACATTTTTTAATTTCTTCTCTAATTGCCTGGTTGACCCACTCATTCTTTAGTAAGGTGTTCTTTAACCTCCATGCTTTTGGAGGTTTTCCAGACTTTTTCCTGTGTTGATTTCAACTTCATAGCATTGTGGTCTGAAAGTATGCATGGTATAATTTCAATTCTTGTAAACTTATGAAGGGCTGTTTTGTGACCCAGTATATGATCTATCTTGGAGAATGTTCCATGTGCACTCGAGGAGAAAGTATATTCTGTTGCTTTGGGATGCAGAGTTCTAAATATATCTGTCAAGTCCATCTGACCCAATGTATCATTCAAGGCCCTTGTTTCTTTATTGACCGTGTGTTTAGATGATCTATCCATTTCTGTAAGTGGGGTGTTAGTGTCCCCTGCAATTACCAGATTCTTATCAATAAGGTTGCTTATGTTTATGAGTAATTGTTTTATATATTTGGGGGCTCCGGTATTCGGCGCATAGACATTTATAATTGTTAGCTCTTCCTGATGGATAGACCCTGTGATTATTATATAATGCCCTTCTTCATCTCTTGTTACAGCCTTTAATTTAAAGTGTAGTTTGTCTGATATAAGTATGGCTACTCCAGCTTTCTTTTGGCTTCCAGTAGAGTGATAAATAGTTCTCCATCCCCTCACTCTCAATCTAAAGGTGTCCTCAGGTCTAAAATGAGTCTCTTGTAGACAGCAAATAGATGGGTCTTGTTTTTTTATCCACTCTGATACCCTATGTCCTTTGGTTGGCGCATTTAATCCATTTACGTTCAGTGTTATTATAGAAAGATACGGGTTTAGAGTCATTGTGATGTCTGTATGTTTTATGCTTGTAGTGATGTCTCTGGTACTTTGTCTCACAGGATCCCCCTAAGGATCTCTTGTAGGGCTGGTTTAGTGGTGACAAATTCCTTCAGTTTTTGTTTGTTTGGGAAGACCTTTATCTCTCCTTCTATTCTAAATGACAGACTTGCTGGATAAAGGATTCTCGGCTGCATATTTTTTCTGTTTAGCACACTGAAGATCTCGTGCCAATCCTTTCTGGCCTGCCAAGTTTCAAAGGAGAGATCAGCCACGAGTCTTATAAGTCTCCCTTTATATGTGAGGGCACGTTTATCCCTTGTTGCTTTCAGAATTTTCTCTTTATCCTTGTATTTTGCCAGTTTCACTATGATATGTCATGCAGAAGATCGATTCAAGTTACGTCTGAAGGGAGTTCTCTGTGCCTCTTGGATTTCAATGCCTTTTTCCTTCCCCAGTTCAGGGAAGTTCTCAGCTATAATTTCTTCAAGTACCCCTTCAGCACCTTTCCCTCTCTCTTCCTCCTCTGGGATACCAATTATGTGTATATTATTTCTTTTTACCGTATCACTTAGTTCTCTAATTTTCCCCTCATACTCCTGGATTTTTTTTATCTCTCTTTCTCTCAGCTTCCTCTTTTTCCATAACTTTATCTTCTAGTTCACCTATTCTCTCCTCTGCCTCTTCAATCTGAGCCGTCGTGGTTTCCATTTTGTTTTGCATTTCGTTTAAAGCGTTTTTCAGCTCCTCCTGACTGTTCCTTAGTCCCTTGATCTCTGTAGCAAGAGATTCTCTGATGTCCTCTATACTGTTTTCAAGCCCAGTGATTATTTATGACTATTATTCTAAATTCACTTTCTGTTATATTATTTAAATCCTTTTTGATCAGTTCATTAGCTGTTGTTATTTCCTGGAGATTCTTCTGAGGGGAATTCTTCTGTTTGGTCATTTGGGATAGTCCCTGGAGTGGTGAGGACCTGCAGGGCACTTCCCCTGTGCTGTGGTGTATAACTGGAGTTGGTGGGCGGGGCCGCAGTCTGACCTGATGTCTGCCCCCAGCCCACCGCTGGGGCCACAGTCAGACTGGTGTGTGCCTTCTCTTCCCCTCTCCTAGGGGCAGGATTCACTGTGGGGTGGCGTGGCCCGTCTGGGCTACTTGCACACTGCCAGGCTTGTGGTGCTGGGTATCTGGTTTATTAGCTGGGGTGGGTAGGCAAGGTGCATGGGGGCAGGAGGGGCAGGCTTAGCTCGCTTCTCCTTAGGTGATCCACTTCAGGAGGGGCCCTGTGGCAGCGGGAGGGAGTCAGGTCCTCTGCCGGAGGTTTGGCTCTGCAGAAGCACAGAGTTGGGTGTTAGCATGGAGCGAGCAATTTCCCTGGCAGGAACTGGTTCCCTTTGGGATTTTGTCTGGGGGATGGGCGGGGGAGATGGCGCTGGTGAGCGCCTTTGTTCCCCACCAAACTGAGTTCTGTCTTCTGGGGGCTCAGCAACTCTCCCTCCCTTTGTCCTCCAGCCTTCCTCCTTTCTGAGCAGAGCTGTTAACTTATGACCTCCCAGACGCTAAGTAGCGCTTGCTGTTGGAACACAGTCCGTCCAGCCCCTCCGCTTTTGCCAGCCAGACTCGGGGGCTCTGCTTGGCCGGCAGGCTGCCCCTCCGCCCCGGCTCCCTCCCGCCAGTCCGTGGAGCACGCACCGCCTCGCCGCCCTTCCTACCCTCTTCCATGGGCCTCTCATCTGCGCTTGGCTCGGAGACTCCGTTCTGCTAATCCTCTGGCAGTTTTCTGGGTTATTTAGGCAGGTGTAGGTGGAATCTAAGTGATCAGCAGGACGTGCGGTGAGCCCAGCGTCCTCCTACGCTGCCATCTTCCCTCCCACTGTGTAAGATGGTTTAATGTTGATATGGCTGCATTTCAGGGATGAGGGATGCAAAAAAAAAAACAAAAAACAAAAAACAAAAACAAACAAAAAAAAAAAAACCAAAGACTATAACAAGAGATGAAGAAGGGCATTATATAATAATTAAGAGGTCTATCCATCAAGGACATCTAACAATTGTAAATATTTGTGCCCCAATTTAGAATACCCAAATATTTGAATCATTTAATCACAAACATAAAGAAACTCATTGATAATAATATCATAGCAGTAGGGGACTTTATTACCCCACTTACTGCAATGGACAGATCATTTAAGCAGAAAATCAATAAGGAGACTATAGCTTTGAATGACACACTGGACCAGAGGGTCTTAATGGGTACATTCAGAACATTTCTTCCTAAAGCTGCAGCATACACAGTATTCTCTAGTGCACATGGAATATTCCAGAATATATCATATACTATGTCATAAATCAACCTTCAACAGTACAAAACGATCAAGATCATACCATGTGTATTTTCAGATCACAATGCTATGAAACTTGAAATCTACCACATGAAAGGATTTGGAAAATCCACAATATTTGCAAGTTAAAGAACATCCTACTAAATAATGAATAATTAAAGAGTAAATAAAAGATAAAAAGAAAAAATAAAGAGGAAATTAAAAAAAGTACATGGAAGCCAATGAAAATGAAGGCATGACTGTCCTAAACTTCTAGGATGCAGCAAAGTTGGTCATAAGAGGGAAGTATATAGCAATCCAGGCCTTCCTGAAGAAGGAAGAAATGACTCAGATACACAACCTAACCTTACACCTAAAGGAGCTGGAAAAATAATCGCAAATAAAGCCCAAGCCAACAGAAGAAGGGAAATAACAAAGATTAGAGCAGAAATCTATAATACTAAAACTAAAAAAAATTAGAACAGATTGATGAAACTAGGAGCTAGTTCTTTGAAAGAATTACCAAAATTGATAAAGCCCTAGCCAGATTTATCAAAAAGAAAAATAAAAGGACCCACACAAATAAAATAATGAATGAAAGATGAGAGAACACATCCAACACTGCAAAAATGCAAAGAATAAGAATATTATGAGCAATTATATGGCAACAAATAGACAATCTGGAAGAAATGGATAAATTCCTTGAATCGCACAAACTACCAAAACTGAAACAGGAAGAAATAGAAAATTTGAGCATATCCATAACCAGCAAAGAAATTGAATCAGTAATCAAAAATCTCCAAACAAGCAAGTGTCCAGGGCCAGATGGCTTTCCAGGGGAATTCAACCATACATTTGAAGAAAAGCTAATAAATATTTTTGGAAGCTGCTCCAAAAAATAGAAATGGAAGGAAGACTTCCAAACTCATTCTATGAGGCCAGTGTTACACTGATTCCAAAACTAACAAAGACCCCATTAAAAAGGATAATTACAGCCAAATCTCTCTGATGAAGATGAATGCAAAAGTTCTCAACAAGAAAATAGAAAATTGAATACAACAATACATTAAATAATTATTCATCATGATGAAGTGGTATTTTTTCCTGGGCTCAATATCGACAAATAAATCAACATGATATACCACATTAATAAAAGAAAATATAAGAAGCACATGATCCTCTCAATAGATGCAACAAAGCATTTGACAAAATATAGCATCCTTACTTGATAAAATTCTCATGAAAGTAGGGGTATAATAGCCACATATGAAAGACCCACAGTTAATATCATCTTCAATGGGGAAAAACTGAGAGTTTTCCCCCTAAGATCAAGAACACAACAGGGATGTCCATTCTCATCACTGTTGTTCAACACATTATTGGAAGTTCTCAAAAATCAAATAACAAAAAAAAAAAAAAAGAAAGAAAGGCATCAAAGTTGGCAAGGAAGTCAAATTTTCACAGATGACTTGATAATCTACATGGAAAATACAAAGACTCCACCAAAAACCTGCTAGAATTGATACACGAATTCAGTAATTTCTCTGGATATGAAATAGATGTACAGAAATCAGTTGCATTTCTATACACCAACAATGAAGCAGCAGAAAGAGAAATCAAGGAATCGATTCCATTTATATTTTCATCAAAAACCATAAGATATCTAGGAATAAACCTAACTAAGGAGGTAAGATATCTGTATGTTGAAAACTATAGAAAGCTTATGAAAGTTATTGAACAGGACACAAATAAATGGAAAAACATTTCATGCTCATGGATTGGTATGGAAGATGCAGGAGAGAAGCATCAAAGGAAAAGACTTCAAAAGGTAAGGGCTGGAGAAGGTGCAAGGACTTAGGACATGTTTACACAGCTGAACGTGGCTGTGGCTCTCATAAGGAATGCCTAGAGCCATTAACATTGTCCAGGGCTGGATCTTCCTTCACATCTGATCCTTCCTAGTGTTACAGAAACCAATTAACTCGAAATTCAACCTTGAAAAGCTAAACCATTAGATTGGTTAACACACTTACTTAGCTGGCTTTATGCATGTAGTCATTAGCAATTATCCTAATAAAAAGAAGCTTCATTCTGGAGTCGGGGCCTCATTCCAACTCAGTATGGGGACCTTCACTTAACTGCACTTTGTTTGCAGACTCATCTTTTGCGACTTTGGCCACACTCCCTGTAACAGATTGGAAAAACAAATATTGTTAAGATGTCTATGCTATCCAAAGCAATCCACGCATTCATTACAATCCTTATGAAAATAACACCAGCTTTCTTAACAGAGCTAGAACTAATAATTCTAAAATTTGTATGGAACCAGAAGTAATGAGAAAACAGGAAGCAGCCTCTTTTACCTCAGTTGAGCAACTTTGTACTAGACACATATCTGGAGGAAGGGAAACAAGAGCAAAAATGAACTATTGGGGCCTCATCAAGATAAAAATCTTTTGTACAGTGAAGAAAACAATCAACAAAACTGAAAACAACCAACGGAACTGGAGAAGATATTAGCAAATGACATATTGGATATTTGGTTTATATAAAATTCTATTAAGGATTTATCAAAACAACACACAAAAACCACATAATCCAGTGAAGAAATGGGCAAAAGATATGAAAAGACACTTTTCCAAAGATTACAGCCATGTGGCTAAGAGACACATGAAAAGATGTTCAACATCACTCATCATCAGGAAAATACAAATGAAAACGACAATGAGATACCACCTCACACAAGACAAAATGGCTAACATTTACAACTCAGGAAACAACAAATTTTGGTGAGGATGTGGAGAAAGGGGAACACTTTTGTCCTGCTAGTGGGGATGCAAACTGGTGCAGCCACTCTGGAAAACAGTATGGAGGTTCCTCAAAAAATTAAAAATGGAAGTACCCAGCACTTATACTACTAGGTGTTTACCCAAAGGAACTCAAGAAAGAGGAATTTGTTCAAATCTATAGGCATTGTTGACAAAATCTGGTGGCAAGAACCAGGCTTGACTTCTTACTGTAAAGAGTCTAGATTAGACATTAGATATTGAGGATAAATAGATAATAAGGATTAGAGATTGTTTGTTATTGACTTGGTAGAGCTCTTTCTTTACAAGGAAGTACACAGTTGGGCTTAGGAGAAGGTCAAGACTGTGATAAAGTTTGGTCATGCAAAGAATCTTTCTTAGACCCTTCTTTTCAAAGGAAAGAATAGACATTCTTGTTTCCTGATATAATCGAGCCCATTTCTTATTTTGTTGCCTTTTGTTCATTGAGGACCAGCCGAATTATCTGTTGATACTTTGTATGGAGGCTATGACTTATGGCTAGACATTGGGCATTTAATAAGGGATAATTTCTATTAACATTTAAGAAAAGCAGGAATAAATGTTAAAAAACCAGTTTCTGATTTCAGGGGGGCATTCAGTGAAGATTTCTAGGTATTGGCCTCAAAGAACTATTAGTTGGTGGAGTAAGGACAGCAGAAGCAATACAGGTATCACAGGTTTGCAGTTTCAGTGTCTGTGGTGATGGCATCAGGTGTCCCAGTGAACTTTCTGAGTGGTCCACACAGAAGCTGGCATAAAGTTTGTCTATGTGTAATATATTATGAACATTTACATCAAGTTTAATTTCCATCAAGTTGTGCAGCTTCAGCTTGGAGGGCTCGGTAAATGAACAATTTTAGTTTTTATTGACCAACTCAGACTGGAAAAAGGAAAGTGGGAATATTAATTTGGGTACTTGTGGCTAGATATTCATGACACTAGAAGAGTTCAGAATTTGTCAAAGAAAAGCAAAATGTGTAATATTGGATTCACAAATATACATTAAAATTATTCATTGAAACATCATTTTTATCTCTATAGTCAGCAACTTTTCGATCAGAGGATCAAAGTCAGATGAGTTTGTTTGAAAAATAAGTCTGGTCCTATTAAACTTTGCCTGATTATTTACCTAAGGCAGGAATAATAATGACTGGCCACAAAAACATTTTTAGTTTGATGCTGTAACTTTACATAAACAATCTCAGATTAAACTTTAAAAAGAATCAACACGAGTGATGGCCCACACTTTTCAGAATTGAAGATTTGGGTCTCACAACCAGATAAACAACCACAACTAGATGATGTTATTGCTGAGGCAATAAGAAATACAGAATGGATGGTAGAGAAGTGTAGGTATAAATACTAGATTCAACCTAATAACAAGTTAGAGAAAGGACTGTAATTGTCATATTTCTTCACTATTCTACTATGAGTGTGTTTGTGTGTATATCTTAAGCAATTATTTTTGTTTTCTATACCTTATTTCGTTATCATGTCATATGGATGTATCGACTTTATATCATATATTTAATTATTATTAATTTACATCAGACTACTTTTTAGAGAATTTTTAAAAATCAGGACTTTCCCTCCTCTTCTGGGGAAAAAGTTAATGTGTTTTTAGTTATATGCAGCATAAATGCATCATGTTAGATAGAATTATAACCTTACTATTGTCTTTTTAATGTTTGTTTGTTAGTTTAGTTATTTATTGACGGAGAGAGAGAGAGAGAATGGTAGAGGGAGAGAATCCTGCACTGACAGCACAGAGCCTAATGTGGGGCTCAGTCTCACAATCTGTGAGATCATGACCTGAGCCTAAATCAAGAGTTGGATGCTTAACTGACTGAGTCACCAAGGGACCCCATACAAGCTCACTGTTGTCTTTATTTAAAGATTAAATTTGTTTGAAGGTAATGTATAGGTGTCAAATTGACAAAAGGTTGACTTATGATGATTATTTTTATATGTCAACTTGACTAGACTAAGGGAATTACATTATTTGGTAAACATGATTTCTGAGTGTGACTGTGAGGGTGTCTGAGCCAGTAGACTTAGTGAAGAGAATATCCCTCACCAATGTGCGTAGACATTATCTACTCTGGTTTTTTGTTTTTATTTTCTGTAAGTTTAAATTTAAATTCCAGTTAGCATACAGTGTACTATTAGTTTCTGGTGTACAATTTAGTGATTCAACATTCCATTACAATACTTGGTGCTCATCACAGCATATGTACTCCTTAATCTCCATCATTTTTTAAAACCATTCCCCAGCAACCTACCCTCTGGTATTATCTACTTTGAAGGCCTAGATAGAACAAAAATCAGAGGAAAAGTAAATTTCGATCTATTTTCCTTAGCTGGATGTTTATCTCTTCCTGACCTAAAACATTAGTGCTCCTGGTTCTGAGGCTTTGAAGTCTGGAACTTATACAGTGACCCCTTTCTTTTCAGACCCTTTACCTAGGACTATAATTACACCATCAGCTACCCTGGTTTTCAGGCTTCAGAGAAATACTGAATTATACCTTAGGTTTCCCTAGTTTCTCAGCTTGCAGATGGCAGATATGAGACTCCTAGGCTTCAATAAACTCTGCAGCCATTTCCTATAATAAATCTTTTTATGTATGCATGTATGTATGTATGTATGTATATCCTATTGGTTCTGTTTTTTAGGAGTACCAGGACTTAATAGCTCCTGTTACTCTAAATGCTTCTATAGGAACAGAATTTTAAGAATGAGGTTTCTGTATTGGTTCTGAGGTTTCTGGAATTGTCTCTCTAATCCCATTAGATTTAATGACACTGATTACAATATTTATGATAATAAATAGACCACTGATAGCCCAGATTATAAACTGTTTGTAGAGATAAGCAGGTATCTGTATTGATACTCTCAAACACTTGTAAGAAGTATGTAACTAAATGATTGTGTATATGATACTTTCTTACATTTTTGGAAAACTAAGAAATATAATGATGTTGATTGGTTTTTCCTAATGTTCCTGAACAAGGTGGTGAAGGAAAGGAAGTGTTCAGGAATCAAATTATTAGGTCAATCTTCATCAATGACCTAAGTCTTTCCAGATGTGTCTGAGGGAGAGCCTTTTCTCCAGGCAGGGGTGAAATTGCTGAAAATCAAACTGTAATTGGCTGAACTTCAAGACAAGTTGAATTCCCATGCTCTTTGAGTATCTTCTGTTGAAATGAAGCAATTGGCTGGAAAAGAATGGGTTCCTGTGATCTGGAATGAGTAGGTATGGGAAGACCCTGATGAAACTGGTGACGTTGAGTCTGTAAGTTCTGATAAGTCTTCTTTGACTGTGAAAATGGTCTCCCCCCTAAAAAAAAAAGTGGCTTACACATGACCAGAAAAAAGGCCTCTGCAAAGTGGCATTTCCTCTTCTTGTGGTAGCACCCTCTGAATCCAGAGTGGTATCAGCTTTTTCACCTCCACATGAGGACATTAACCTTGCATTGTCTTATTAAAGGACAATGGCCTACCTTGAGGTAGTTGACACCTATGACTAGACACCGGTCCCAGAAAGCCCCTAAAGATGAGGTATGAAGATATGCTATACTCCAAAAGAACTAATTGGGTTTTCTAATTTATATAAGCACAGATCTGGGGAATATGTATAAGAGTGCATATTAAGGTTTTGGAATAATGGTAAAAGGCATTTTAGTTAGATGACCTGAATTTAATGAAATGGGCACACTAAGTGGATATTCTGCATTTAATGTTTCAGCTTGGAGATATAGAAAGGGCTCTAACAGTTTTTTGGGCTGATTAGCTGAAACATAAATGAAAACATGGCCACCTTACATGAAGTAGGAATACCTGATCTCCGTAATGTAATACAGAGGAAGTTAGTGTTATACCAACTTTTTAGCCCTATGTCATAATTTAGTTTGTAGGTGTATTGATAGACATTCACTTCCACAAGATATTACATAAGTCCATTACATTGATGGCATTGTGCTGATTGGACCTACAGAGCTTGAAGATAAACTACACTGGACTTTAGACATTGGCATGACAGAAGGTTGGAAGAAGTCAGGTAAACTTTAGGGGTCTTATACCCCAGTAAAATTTCAAGGAATCAGAGTTACGAAGCTTGTCCAGATATTCCTTTTGAGATAAAGGATAAGTTGTTGCACCTGGCCCCTCATGCAACCAGGAACAATGCCTGGTGGGGCAATTTAGATTTTGGAGTCAAAATATTCCTCATTTGAGGGTATTATCAGGCTCATTTATCAAGTAACCCATAAAGCTGCTAGTTTTGAGTGGGACTCAAATCAAGAGAAGTCTCCACAAGAATTGCAAGATGCTGTGAAAATTGTTATGATACTTAGTCCAGTTATTACAACAGACCCATTGATCACTGAAGTTTTTTTTCTCAAATAGAGGTGCTGTTTGGAGTCTTTGGCAGCCCCTACATATGACAACATGAGAATTTAAGATTTTGTTAATAGGTATTGATATCATCCAAAGATAACTACTCTCTTGAGGAATAGTTCTAGGCTTGCTACTCCATTTATAGGGGTTAAATGCTTGACAATGGATACAAAGTTACTATGTGACCCAAGTTGCCATCATGAAATGGGAGTTATCTGGCCTACCAAGTCATAAAGTGGGACTTCACAACAAATCTCCATCATCAAATAAATGTAGTGTATAAATAATTTGGTCTAGGCAAGCCATGAATGCATAGGTAACTTACATGAAGTAGTGACCCAAATCCTCATGGTCCTACTCCTGCTACATTATCTTATCTTTCCCAGGCCACACCTCTCATATAATGGAGAGTTCTTTAGCTATGATTATGTGACCAGTTATAAAAATACAGGCTTTGTCATGAGTAGTTATTTCATCCTTACTTAGTTTTGAATGCCTGTGTGTGTGTGTGTGTATGTATATATCTGTATATATATCCATATATATGTATATCTGTATATATAACCATATATATGTGTGTGTATATATATATATGTATATATATACATATATATATATATATATATATATAGCAAGTATCCTTATTTTATATCCTCTCTTATTGTCTTATCAGGTAATGAGATATATTTATTATATATTATATTTAAGTAATGTTAATTTTAATCATAATTATTTGTTAAAAGTAAGCATCACTCAAGGATGTAAAATCCTTTTCTAGTGAAGGAGTTAGGGTGTTTTTGATTGCATGTAGCATAGTTTTATCATGTTAAACAGAATTATAATCTCATTATTGTCTTTGGAGATTAATAAGGTTTAAGGTGGTGGATGTAGGTGCCAATTTGTCAAGCAGTGGATATAGCTAGTTTTATGTGTCAATTTGACTGATTTAAGGAAATTCTGATAGCTGGTAAAACATTATTTCTGGGTGTTTCTGTGAGGATTTTTTCTGGAGAGGATTAGAATTTTAGGCAGTAGACTGAGTAAAGAGATCTTCCTTCATAAGGTGAGCAGGCATCATTCAATCTAAATAGAAGACCTAAATAAAACAACAAAGAAAAACAAATGAAGGACAAATCCTTGTGTCTCTTCCTAAGCTGGCTATCCATCTTTTCTAACTGTAGGGCATCAATGCTCCTTTCTCTTGGGGCTTTGATTCTGGGCCTTACACCAATAGTCTCTTGTTCTTAGGCCTTCAGAGCTGGGGTGAATTATTCTATTGAATTTATTGGTTTTCTAGCTTGCAGATGGCAGATTTTGGGAGTCTCCACCTCCATAATGCCTGAGCTAATTAACATATTGTTTCTTTTTTTAATATGAAATTTATTGTCAAATTGGTTTCCATACAACACCCAGTGCTCATCCCAACAGGTGCCCTCCTCAATGCCCAATCACCCACTTTTCCCTCCCTCTCACCCCCCCATCAACCCTCAGTTTATTCTCAGTTTTTAAGAGTCTCTCATGGTTTGCCTCCTTCCCTCTCTGTAACTTTTCCCCCCTTCACCTCTCCCACGGTCTTCTGTTAAGTTTCTCACAATCCACATTAGAGTGAAAACGTATGGTATCTGTCTTTCTCTGTATGACTCATTTCACTTAGCATAACACTCTCCAGTTCCATCCACGTTGTTACAAAAGGTCATATTTCTAAATGTTTCTTATATCTGTGTGTGTATGTATGTTTGTGTATATGCATTATCTATCTATATATCATCTATCTATATATCTATGTATCTATGTATCTATCTTCATCATCATCTGTCACTCATATCTATCTATCACATATCTGTATCATCTGTTATCCATCTATCATCTATCTATCATCATCATCTACCTATTGCCTATTCAATCTGTTATTTTGGAGAATACATGTAATATAGATTTTGGTAAGAAGAGGTCTAAAACACCAAAAACAACAAAACTAAAGCAACATAATTTTAAGTATACATTTTTAGAATTACTTCCTTGGTCCCTGAAATGGGCTATCTAATCTGGTTAGATTTAAAGATAGTACTTTATGTCCCGCTTTGAAAAACCCAAAAAACAAACAAAAAAAAACCACTGATATTCCAGGGTGTAAACTTTTTATATACATACAGACTCTATGTACATTGGATAACCCTAATAAACCACTCACAAGAAACAGGAGTTACATAATAATGTATCATACTTTCTAACTTTTTTGAAAACTAAGGAATATAATGATGTTGGCTTCTTCCCTCTAATGTTGCTTGACAAAATGTTGAACAAAAAGGATGAACTCAGGGATTTGTATTATCACCCTAAACATTGCACAAATGTTCTAAAAAATTCTAGGTGCTCCAAAGTAAGAACCTTTATCATGGCATGGCTAAAATTGCTGACAGTCAAATTATAATTGACTGAGTTTCAAAGCAAGTTGAAATTCCAGGATCAGAAGGGGTCTATTGTTAAAGTGAGGACATCGAATGGAAACAATAAGATCCTGCGTGCTGGGAATTGTGTGAATACCCTAATGAAGCCAGGGACATCAAACCTCTAAATTTAGATGAGTTTTTATTTCCCATGGAAGTGATCTTTCCACCCTCAATGGAAGGGGTCTCGACAATTTTAGCTCCAGCTGCATACCCACCCAAATGTTAACAGTCTCTTTTCCATCTCAGTATGAGGGTATTAATTTCTGCATTGCCTGAGAAAAAGGTAATGGCCTCCTCTGAGACAATTAACACCTATGACTTCACTTAAGTCCTATAAGGCTGCTTAAAGGCAAGGTACAAATATGATTCATTAGGAGTTGTGTTATACAGGAAAAAAATTACTTAAGTTTTTAAAATTTATACAATCAAAAATATGAAGAATATGGATGGGAAATTTGTTGAAAATTAGTAGTAGAGGATATGCTGTATGGTGCTAGGTAGCAGGCATTTAGTGAGAGGAAGTTTCTATAAAAATAAAAGATAAAAACAGGATAAAAATTAGAAATACTGTTTCTGATTCCAGGAACATGGAGTGGAGAATTATAGATATTGTTCTCAAAGTATCATTAGATTGTGGAGCAAGGATGGGAGAAGCAATGCATAGTATTATTGGTATGCAGTTTGAAGTCTATGGTGATGGCATAGGTGTTCTGGTGAATTCTCTGAATTTCCCATTGAGAAACCTGAATGAAGATTACTGATTTATGATCAGTTGTGAAGATTTCCATGTAGTTTATATTATGTTGTACAGTTTTAAATTGCAGAGCTTGGGAACTTGTCAATTTCAGTTCGTGTTAATTACAAGTCACAAGGGAGAAAAATTGGAAACATTATTTTGGAGGGTAGTAACCATATATGGGTGTTGCTCAAATAATTTCAGATTCATAAAAGACTGACAAAGTGTGGAATATTGAACCCATAAAGGTATATTAGAGTTTCACTGAAACAGTTTTTCCCTTGATAGTCACCACGTTTTTTTAATTGGAGATTCAAAGTCAGACTAATTTGTTTTACACAAGTTTAATCTCATGAAACTTTGCCTAATTATTTACATAACTTGTCAAGCATTCAAAGTTGGATTTATAACTATTTTCTGCTATTACCAATTCTGATTTCCCTTTGCATCAGCAAATACTTCAAATAGTCATGACTCTTTACTGGTGGAATGACTCAGACCTTAATTAATTTAAAAAAATGTTTCAAGTTTTTATTTAAATTCTAGTTAGTTAACATATACTCTAATATTTTCAGGAGTAGAATTTAGTGACTCATCACTTACATATAACTGGCAGTGCCCTTAGCAACAAATGCCCTCCTTAATACCCATCACCCATCTAACCCATCCCCGCATTCATCTCCCCTCCAGCAACCCTCAGTGTGGTCTCTATAGTTAAAAGTCTCTTTTATGGTTTCCTTCCCTCTCCCTCTTTTTTTCTTTCCCCTATGTCCATCTGTTTTGTTTCTTAAATTTCACATATGAGTGAAATCACATAGTGTTTGTTTTTCTCCGACTGACTTATTTTGCGTAGCATAATACACCATAGCTCCATCTACATCTTTGCAAATGAAAAGATTTTATTATTTTTGATGGTTGAGTAATATTCCATATCTATAATCTCACTGCTTCTATATCCATTCCTCAGTTGATGGACATTTGAAATTTCATAATTTGGCTATTGTAGATAATGCTGCTATAAACATTGGGGGTTGCTCCTTTAAATCAGTATTTTTGTATCCTTTGGTAAATACCTAGTAGTGCAATTGCTGGATCATACATAGGGTAGTTCTATTTTTAACTTTTGAGGAACCTCAATACTGTTTTCCAGAGTGGCCTCATAAGTTTGCTTTCCTACCAACAGTGCAAAAGGGTTCCCCTTTCTCCACATCCTCACTAATACCTGTTGTTTCTTGTATTGTTAACTTTAGCTATTCTGACAAGTGTGAGGTGATATTATGGTCTTGATTTGTATGTCCCTGATGGCACATGACGTTGAGCATCATTTCATGTGTCTGTTAGCCATCTGGACGTATTCTTTGGAAAAGTGTTCTTAGAAAACACTTCTTGGAAACACGTATTCTTTGGAAAAGTGTTCATGTCTTCTGCCCATTTCTTCACTGGATATTTGGGTTTTGGGTTTTGAGTTTACAAAGTTCTTTATATATTTTGAATACTAACCCTTTAAGAGACACATCATTTGCAAATATCTTCTCCCATTTCATAGGCTGCTTTTTAGTTTTGTTTATTGTTTTCTTTCCCGTGGAGACGTTTTTTTGTTTCCCTTGCCTTCAGCAACGGGTCTAGTAAGAATTTACTATGGCCAATGTCAAAGAGGTTGCTGTGGGTCCATTTCTAGGGTTTCTATTCTGTTCCATTGATCTATGTGTCTGTTTTTGCGCCAGGACCATACTGACTTGATGACTACAGCTTTGTAAGATAGTTTGAAGTCCAGAATCGTGATGCCTCCAGCCTTGCTTTTAGTTTTTAAGGTTGTTCTGTCTATTTAGAGTCTTTTCTGGTTCTGTACCAATTTTAGGATTGTTTGTTCTAGCTCTGAAAAATTCTGGTGTTATTTTGATAGAGATTGCATTGAATATGAAGATTGCCTTGGGTAGTATAGACATTTTAACAATATTTTTTCTTCCAATCCATGAACATGGAGTGTCTTTCCATTTCTTTGTGTCCTCTTCAATTTCTTTTATAAGTGTTCTATAGTTTTCAGAGTACAGACCTTTTATCTATTTGGTTAAGTTTATTCCTAGGTATCATGTGGTTTTTGGTGCGTTTGTAAATAGGATCAATTCCTTGATTTCTATTTCTGCTGCTTTATTATTAGTGTATAGAAATATAACAGCTTTCTGTACATTGATTTTGTATCCTACAGCTTTATTCAATTCATATGTTAGTTCTAGCAATTTTTGGTGGAGTCTTTCGGGTTTCCTACAGAGTATCCTGTTGCCTGATAATAGTGATTATTTGACTTCCTCCTTGCCAGTTTGGATGCCTTTTATTTCTTTTTGTTGTCTGATTTCAGAGGCTAAGACTTTCAGTACTATGTTGAACAACAGTGGTGAGAGAGGACATCCTTGTATTCCTGATCTTAGGGAGAAAACTCAGTTTTCCCCATTGAGGATTATGTTAGCTATGGGTCTTTCATAAATGGCTTTTATGATGTTGAGGTATGTTACCTCTATGCTTACTTTGTTGAGAGTTTTTATCAAGAGTGGATGTGGTACTTTATCAAATTCTTTTTTTACAACTTTTAGAGGATCATAAGGTTCTTATCCTTTCATTTATTAAAATGTTATATTGCCTTGATTGATTTGTGAATATTGATACACGCTTGCATCCCAGGAATAAATCCCTAGGCTTGATCACCCACTTGATCGTGGTGAATGATTCTTTTAATTTACTATTGGATTCGATTTAGTAGTATTTTGTTGAGAATTTTTGCATCCATGTTCATAGGAATATTTTTGAATCAAGCCAATGCTGGCCTCATAGAATGAGTTTAGAAGTTTTCCTTCCATTTTTTATGTTTTTGAACAGTTTGGATATAGATATTAATTTTTCTTTAAATGTTTGGTAAATATCCCCTGGGAAGACATCTGACTCTGGATTTTTGTTTGTTGGAAGATCTTTATTATACCCTTTCTTTTGCGGAATTTGGGCTTCATTAGTTCTTTTTCTAGCTCCATTAGGTGTTAAGTTTAGGTTATGTATCTGAAATTTTCTTACTTCTTGATTTTTCTTGCTTCTATTGCTATATACTTCCTTCTTAGGACTGGCTTTGCTGCATCCCAAACGTTTTGGAGCATTGTGTTTTCATTTTCATTTGTTTCTATATATGTATGTGTGTATGTGTGTATATATGTATGTATTTACTTTTAAATTTCCTGACTAACCAATTTATTCTTTAGTAGCATGATCTTTAACGTCCATGTATTTGTGGGCTTTCCACATTTTTTCTTGTGGTTGATTTCAAGTTTCATAGCACTATGGTCAGAAAACATGCATGGTATGATCTCCTTATTTTTTTTTTTTTATTTGTTGAGTCCTCATTTGTGACCTAGTACGTGATCTATTCTGGAGAATGTTCCATGTGCACTTGAAAAGAATGTGTATTCTGATGCTATAGGATTCAATGTTCTGAATATATCTGTTAAGTCCATGTGTCCCAGTATGCCATTCAAAGTCATTGTTTTCTTGTTAATTTTCTGCTTAAATGATATGTTCATTGCTGCAAGTGAGGTGTTAAAGTCCCGTACTATTATTGTATTATTATCAATGCTTTTCTTTGTTTGTTATTATTTGTTTTATATATTTGGGTGCTTTCAAGTTGGGGGTGTAAATATTTACAGTAGTTATATCTTCTTATTGGATTATCCCTTTATTATTATACAGTGCCCTTCTTCATCTTTTGTTACAACATTTGGTTTAAAATCTACTTTGTCTGATATAAGTATGGCTACTCTGGCTTTTTTTTAAATGTCCATTAACATGATAAGTTGTTCTTGATCCCCTCACTTCAATATGCAGGTGTCTTTAGTTCTAAAATGAGTCCCTTGTATAGAGCATATAGATGGAGTTTTTTAAAAAAAAATCTGATATGCTAGGTCTTTAATTTGAGCCTTTAGCCCATTTTAATTCAGAGTGATTATCAATAGATATGAATTTAGTGCCATTGTATTACTTGATAAGTCATTGTTTCTGGAGATTTTCTCTGTTACTTTCTAGTCTTTGTTACAGTTGTGTTTTCTTTCCCACTGAAGGAATCCCCTTTATTTTTAAAACAATTTTAACGTTTATTTATTTTTGAGACAGAGAGAGAGACAGAGCATGAACGGGGGAGGGACAGAGAGAGAGGGAGACACAGAATCGGAAGGAGGCTCCAGGCTCTGAGCCATCAGCCCAGACCCTGATGCGGGGCTCGAACTCACAGACCATGAGATCGTGACCTGAGCCGAAGTCGAACGCTTAACCGACTGAGCCACCCAGACGCCCCTTAAAACGATTTTAATGTTTATTTATTTTTGAGAGAGAAACAGAACATGAGTAGGGGAGTGTCAGAGATAGAGGAAGACACAGAATCCGAAGCAGGGTCCAGGCTCTGAGCTCTCAGCACAGAGTCTGATGCCAGGCTTCAACCCATGGACCATGAGATCATGACCTGAGCTGAAGTCAGACTCCCAACTGACTGAGTCACCCAGGTGCCCCTGAAGGAATTCCCTTTAATATTTCTTGTTGGGGTGGTTTAGTGGTAAAAACAAAACAAAACAAAACAAAACAAAACAAAAACCAAAAAACTACTTTAGTTTTTGTTTGTCTGGGAAAGTCTTTATTCCTCCTTCTATTCTGAATGACAGCTTTGCTGGATAAGGATTCTTGACTGCATATTCTTCCTATTCATCACATTGAATATTTCCTGCCACTCCCTTCTGGCCTGCCATGTTTCTGTAGAAAGATCTGCTGTTAACACTTTGTGTCTTCCCATGTAACTTAGGGATCTTTTCCTTTGTTGCTTTTAGGATATTTTCTTATTCCTATATTTTGCATATTTTACTGCAATGTCTCGGTATTGGTCTGCTTTTGTTGATTTTGATGGGAATTCTCTGTACCTCCTGGATTTGGATGTCTATTTCCTTCCAGATTATGAAAGTTTTCAGCTATAATTTCCTCAAACAAATCTTCTGCCCCCTTTCCCTCTCTTTTTCTGTGACTCCTATGATACGAATGTTAGTATGCTTTATGGAGTTGTTGAGTTCCCTAAATCTACATTCATAACTCATAGTTTTTCTTTCCCTTTTCTTTTCAGCTTTATTAGTTTCCATAATTTTATCTTCCATATCACTTATTTGTTACTCTGTTTCTTCCATCTTTGTGGTTCCATCTACTTGGTTTCACATCTTGGTTATAACATTTTTTATTTCAGCCTGACTAGTTTCTAAGTCTTTTATCTCTATGCCAAGGGACTCCCTGATGCTTTATATCCTTTTCTTAACACCGGTTAGTATCATGTATTGTTATTTTAAATTCTGGATCAGACATATTACTTATATCTGCTTCAATTAGATCCCTGGCCATGACTTTTTCTTATGCTTTCTTTCAGGATAATTCCTCCATCTTGGCATTTTGACTATGTCTCTTCTGTGTGTTAAGAAAGCCTTTTATTTTTTCTGCTCCTGAGAGCAATGACTTTGTGAAGAAGAGGTCATAAACTGTATAGAGCCTGGCACTTCAGGATGTGTTTCTGGTGTATGCTGTGTGTACTCTGTTGCTGTATGTTGATTGCTCTTTCCCTCAGGTCAGTCCTCTGCAGAATTTCCCTTGAGTGAAGTGGGGAGTGTTTGGCACTTATCCAGAGTGTGGCAAGTTATTCTTTTTAGTAAGTATAATTTATTTTCATATTGGTTTCCATACAATACCCAGTGCTCATTCCAACAGGTGCCCTCCTGCTATGGTCTGCTTGTTACAAGAGGCCTGATTCTATTTCCACTTGTGCTGAAGCTCTGAAGCACTTATGGTGAGTAGACTTGGTGTGTGTAGGATTTATGCTGGTCTTCTGGGAGAGGGGACCCCTGGTCTGATTCTCAGACACATTTGCCCTAGTAAAGAAACACCTGCAGAGCATGGCGGGGTGTGGGGCAGGGTTTGGTGTAAGCGGCTCAGGCCTTCACTGTTGGAGCTCTGCTGCTCACTGAAATCAGTTCATGTTATTGGGTTGGGGAGAAAAATGGTGCCAGCTATCTCTCTCATCTCTGGAGAGAGGAGTTCCCACTTGCTGCTGTTTGGGAATGCCTCAAAAAAGAGGAAACAATCTCCCTTCATGTGTCCCATGCATCCCTGAGACCCCTGACTTTACCCTGTGTCTGGGCTATCAACCTGCCTATCAGCAAAATGCACCTGTGTTATATCTTAGACATGCTGGCTGAGTTTGAAAACTCCAAACTTTAGAGACCCAGCCTGATGCAGAATCATGCCAGTCCTATGGAGTAGGATCTCACCATGCTGGCACTGGTACAAGTTTTGTCCCAGAAGGTCAGTCACACCATGAACAGCAGCTTGGAGTTTAGAGTAAAGTGCAGCAAAAAGCTTGGGTCTAGGTTAGCCACCCAAAGCAGGTGTCTCTGCCCCTTAAGGGGCAGAGGAGTGCAAAGGCATCTGCCATCTCTTTTGTCCCCAGAAAGGCAATGCCACCTCTCCCAGATGAGCTCCAATAAGGAGGAAAGTCTCTCTCTCTCTCTCTCTCTCTCTCTCTGTCTCTCTCTGTCTCTCTCTCTCTCTATCCCAGGGGATTCTCAGAATGCAGCTGTCTACTCCCAGGCCTCTGCCCACCTTCTCCATAGATCACTGCAGTACCCTCCAGGCTCCACACCCACCATAGTGCAGAATTCTAAAACTCCATTATTTGAGCTCTGCTGATTGTAAAAGCTCACGATAATCAGTACCTCCCATTTGCCAGCCAATGGCTTTGGAAAGGGTTTGTACAGTCCCCTGTGACATGTTATGTCCTCTCTCTCTCTCTCTCTCTATTTCCCTGTGATCATGGCTCCCCCCTTTCCACAGCACGTGGGATCCTTTTCTCTCCCAAATAACATCTCCATACCTCCTACCTTCCACGATGTGGCCTCTTTTGTCCCTCTAGTTGTACTGTTTATTCTGTCAGTTCTCAGATTGATTTCTTGGGTGTTCAGAGTGTTTTGATATTTATCTAATTGTGCTCAAGGGATGAGGCAGGCATAGGATCCTCCTACTACCATGCCATCTTAACTCTCTTCAAACCCTAATTCCTAGTGTGTCTGGGAATTACTAGAATTGCTAACATCAAGATGTTGTAGTTTCCATTGATCTTAATCTCAGGGTATTTTAATTCTAAGAGACACCGAAGGAATCTTTGGTATTCTAGATGTATTCTCTTACCTCCATGTGGAATAACTATCAGTTTTCCCTATAAAAGTGACAAAGATTCTTTGCTTAGCCCAACTTTAATCCAAATTCTTTCCTTTCTCCAAGCCGGTCCATGTACTTCTTTGCAAAATCCTTACTATGAACACTGCAAGAGTGTCTCATTTGCCATGTGTAATAACCCTTTATATGGAATCAGGTTTGTCATCTTCATAATCTACTAAGTGACCTTTAATCAGTCTAGCCTGTATTCAGTAAAAATCCTGTTAGGGTAGGTTAACTATCCTCCTTCCTTTTGATTTCCTCTTAATAATTTTGCATCCACTGGACTCACCGGCCTCTTTGGGCTATAAATTCCCACTATCCAAAATGTATTTTGAAATGAGCCTAGTTTTATAGTAAAAGTCTCTTTTTCCATATTGAAATTGGCCTGAATAAAATAAGTTTTTACCAATTTAACCAGTCTCCACTTATGTTTTTACTGTGACAGTTATGGTGTCACTACTCATGTGAAATGAGATACATTACTAGTTATCTGGACCCCTCACCCAGCACCCTAAATATGTGACTTGACTGCTTTGTCCTCATTTATGAATGATTGGTCAGAATTCCATTGGTGTGTTTGACTCCTAAATCATTGCTTCAGATAAATATCCCTTGAAGCTGGTAAGGACAGGGTTTGATTCTTAAGATTTTGAATACACTCTACAAACTGGGTTACAGTCCCAGACAGAGACTGAGTTAAGTGCCTAGTTTCTCTGTTTGTAAGTATACTGTTACTACTAATTAAGATCACTGGAGCTTCTTAATGGACAGAAAACCCATTACTTGAATCTTTACTGGCTATATGCTCTGACAAATTCATCTAGTATCTTTTTAGTTGCCATAATTTTACTAAGAATGATTTGGAATTTAAAAGTCCTCTTTGGGAAACAAGTTTTCTCAAATTGCTTCTTTAAAACCTCTCCCTTCACATTACCTCTTCTCCCTCTTCCTCCACTTGTTGCTTTGGATAGTCTCTCCAGTTGCTTTGAATCCTTTGATATGTCCTCTTTCAAACCCCTACCTCTTCCATTCCTCTGTTCACCCTACCAGACTTTTCCTTTCCCACTTCATCCGCCAAAGGTCCCTAGAGTCACATGAATTTTAAGAAATTTTAAGAAATATATATTTCTAAAGATTTCTAAAATTTCTAAAGAGATTTTAAGAAATATATATATATATATATATTCATAACAAAATTAGGAAGAAAAATTAGGAAGAAAAAGTAAATATCTTTTCTCTTTTATCCTCTGTTATTTCCTTATCATGCACCATGCAATGTGTTGAATTTACATCATATATTTAAGTATTATTAGTTTTACTACACACACAGGATATCTAGGAGAAGAGTAAACATTATTCAAGAACTTTAGTTCCTCATCTGGGGAAGGGGTTAGTGTGTTTTTGGTTGTAATCAGAATGGTTATATCACCACAGGTAGAATTATGGCCTAATTATTGTCTTTACTTGGAGATTAAGTACAGTTTAAGGCAATATATAATATACTTCAAATTGGCATGGGTGAATTTGCAATGGCCAATTTTAGGTGTCAACTTTCTTTGGCTAAGGGTGACCCAGAGTATTTGTAAAACATTTCTGGGTGTGCCTGTCATGGTATTTCTTGAAGGTATTAATTTTGGTTTCAGCAGACTAAGTAAAGTGATCTTTTCTACCAATGTGTGCAGGTGCCATCCAACACCTTGGCCTGAATAGAATAAAAGGGGAAAGAAATATTGAATTACTTTTTTTAATTTAATTTTTCTTAAATTTAGCTGGAAAGTCTATCTTTCCCTGCCTTGAATATCTGAACTTCTGGTTTTGGGGCCTTTGAATTCTTGGATTTTCCCCAGACCTCTCTCAAGGGAAAAATAACCTGAAGGTTCTCAGCTCTTTGTTTGGGACTAGGAGCCTCACCATGGGGTCCTTTCATACTTCAACCAAATTATTCCATTGGTTTTCCTAATTCTACAGTTTGCAGATGGCCGTTTGTGGGACTTCGTCTCCATTAATGCCTGAGCCAATACTTATATTGGCTCTTATCTATATCTATCTATCTATCTATCTAAATATAAATACTTATCTTATTGATTCTGTTTTTCTTGTGTACCATGACTTATAAATTATGGTATTGAAAGTTGTTCTAGTTGAACAGAATTTTAATGATGTTTTCTCTATTCCTTCTGGGGTCTCTGAAATAGGCTCTGTAATCTTATTAGATTAAAGGATGCTGATGACTCAGTTTCCAGTAGTAAACAGAGCACTGATAGTCAAAATAGGGACTTCTGGGAATCAGTTATTTATGGAACTTAGCTCAGGTCCATCTTACAATAGGTTCAGTATGTTTTTGACCCATCCCACGGTTATTTCCCTAGTTCTAAAATGCATAATTGGAATAGACACAGCTGAAATAATCCCCACATGGATTTTCTAGAATGAGGGCTATCATGGCAGGAAAGGCTAAGTAGAGGCCATTATAATTGCACATAACTAGAAAAATATTAAATCAAAAGTTTTACTGCATAACTGAATTTATTGCAGAGATTTGGGCCACCATCAGGAATTTGAAAGATGCTGATTCCCACAACATCCCTATTCAAGACTTTATTTGGCCTGTTCAAAAGACAGATACAACTTGGAAAATAATATCTCAGGCTTAACCTAATGGTGACTCCAACTGTGGGTACTGTGGCTTTATTGCTTGGGCAAATTCACACATCCCTTGGTACCAAGAATGCAGCTATTTATTGATCTGGGAAGAAACATTTTCTCCATATTATCAATAGTGCCCATCCAAACCAGTTTCTTCCAGATGATAAAGCCGGTAACAAATCTTCATAATCCTACCTTAAAAGTATACTAACTCTGTTGTCCAATGTTACAATTTAGTTTTCAGGGAACTTGGATACCTTTTTCTTGCTACTATCCAAGAGATATTACACTTGTCAATTACATTAATGTCATTATGGTGATAGAATATATTAAGCAGAAATAACAACATCTCTAGAATTATTGGAAAAATTGGGGAACAATCTAGAGATTGGGGAACAAATTCAATTACAATTCAGGGATTTCTCACTTAGTGAAATATACAGAGACCAGTGTTTTGGGACAGGGGCATGTCCAGATATTCCTTTAAAGGTGAAGGTTAGGCGTTTGTAAATAGGATCAATTCCTATTGGGGCGCCTGGGTGGCTCAGTTGGTTGAGCCGACTTCGGCTCAGGTCATGATCTCGCGGTCCGTGGGTTTGAGCCCCACGTTGGGCTCTGTGCTGACAGCTCAGAGCCTGGAGCCTGTTTCGGATTCTGTGTCTCCCTCCCTCTGACCCTCTCCCATTCATGCTCTGTCTCTCTCTGTCTCAAAAATAAATAAACGTTAAAAAAATTTAAAAAAAGGTGAAGGATAAATTGTAGCATCCACCTCCTCCTATCACCAAGAAAGATACACATTTGCTGGTGGTCTTTTTTGTATTTAGAAGGAAAATATTCTACATGTGAGTATGTTACTGTGGCCTGTCAAGTGACATGAAAAACTTCTAATTTTGAGTGGGGCTTTCAACAAAAGAAGGATCTTCAATAGATTCAGTCTGCTGTGCAAACTGCTCAGCCACTTGAGCCATATATTCCAGAAGTCCAAAAGGTTCTTGAAATTTCACTGGAAGATAGGGATGCTACTTGGAGTTTTTGGTATCTTCTATAGGTGAATAACATTATAGGTGTTTGGGGTTTCAATGCAAGGTTCAGCTATAATCTTCAGATACCTACTCTCCATTTGAGAACAACTCTTGACTGGCTACTTGTTCTTAATTGTGACTGAATGCTTGACCATGAGCCACCAAGTTTTCATGTGACCAGGGATTCCCATTATAAACTGAGTGTTATTTTGCCTACCAAGTCTTAAAGTTGGGCATACACAGTAACCTTTCATCATCAAAGTGGAATATATGTGACTGGGTCTGGGCAGGCCTTAAAGCACAAGTAAATTTAATGAAGAAGTGACAAATGCCTGTAGTCCTTACTGCTGTTACACTGTCTTCTCTTTTGAAAGTTAACCTATACCTCTGGCCCCATTGGCAGTTCCTTATTGATAGTTGATAGATGAGGGGAAAATGCAGGCCTACTTTATAGATGCTTCCTTATTCAGGTGCTACCCAACAGTGCACAGTTGCAGGACTACAGCTCTTTTGTGACTTCCCTGAGAGATAGTGGGGAAGGAAAATCCTCCTAGTGGACAAAACTTTGGGTAATTTACCTGATTGTTTAATTTGATTGGGAGGAGAAATGGCAGATATTCAATTATAGTCCATTACATAAGTTACAGCTACTGCTTTGGCATGATGATCATGAATTTAAAAGGAAAATATTTGGAAAATTGCTGACAATGAAACTTGGTAAAGACTTATGTAGGCAGACCTCACTTAATGGAAAAATAACACTAATATTTGTTTCCCATGTGAATGCTCACAAAAGGATGACATCAGCAGAGAAGTATTTCAACAATGAAGTGTATAGGATGACATTCAGTGTATATCAACTTCTTTCTCCAGCTACCCCCTTCATTGCCCAACACACTCATTCACAAAGAGGCCATGATTGTAGGTATGGAGGTTATGCATAGGTTCAGCAACATGGGTTTCCACTCATCAAGGCTGAGTGACCAATCTGCCAGCAGAGGAAAGCAACATTAAGTCCCTGATATAGTATCATTCTCCAAGTGTTCAGACAAGTGCTGGGTGGTAGGTTAATTACATTGTACCACTTTCACCAAGAAAAGGACAGTATACTGTTCTATAGAAATAGACACCTATGATATGAATTTTGTCTGTATGCAATGCTACTGCCCAAATACCATCATGTATTTAAAGAATGTTTTATCCACTATCATAGTAATCCATGAAACATTGCTTCAGATCAAGAAATCACTTCCCAGAAAAGGAAGTGTAACAATAATCCCAAGCTTATGGAATTCACTATCTTCCCATATTTCTCACCAATTTAGGCAGCTGGCTTGATAGAATGAAGGAAGGACCTTTTGATGACCTAGCTACAGTTTTAGCTAGGTGGCCATGTGTTGCAACACTGCAGCAAGGTTTTCCAGGAGGTCACATATTTTCTGAATGAGCATTTAATATATAGCGCTGTTTTTCCAATACCCTGGATTTATATGCCCTGGAATCAAGGATTGACAAAGGGCGTGGCACTACTACCATTGCTTGTGACCTAATAGCACCATTCTTGCTTCATGTTTTGTAATTTTATGCTCTGCAGACCTAGAGATCTTAGTACCAGAAGAAGGACTGCTTCCAGGGGAAGGAATGATTACCCTGAAATGGAAGCAAAGACTACCAAATGGCCACTTTCTGCTCTACATGATTCTGAATCAATAGCAAGGAAAGGACTTACCTTACTGACTGGAGTGATTGAATTTGATTATAATTATTATAAAAAATTGGTTGGACAGTCATTAAAATAGTAAAAACAGATTTCTTCAGAACTATTGTAATTGGGGACATGAGACTTCAATACAGAACTGGCCTCAAATCTGAATAAATAATTTGAAAGTAGAAATTAATCAAGGAGCCTCTAGTGTGATTTATGTACTCCTGATAAACACTAATAAAACACTGTATATTAACTATGTTGGAATTAATGAAATGAAATAAATGAAATGAAATGAAATGAAATAAATGAAATTAAAAAGACAAGGAAACAGGTAGTAGTTACCATTTGGAAAATTACTAATAAGAAACATCAAGGTTCTAGTATTCTGACTAAACCAATCTTGACCAAAACAAGCTATGCAAATCATTCATCATTACTCATATCTGACCCCTGCACATTATTTTCAAATACGGCATTCCACTCAAAGCTTTGGGAATATAACCAGTGTTTCACACTGTGTGTCCTTTTACCAGGAGAATAGATTCTGGGGTGCCTGACTGGCTCAGTCAGTAGAGCATGTAACTCTTGATCTTGGGATTGTGAGTTTGAGCTCCATGTTGGGTGCAGAGATAAATCCATCCATCCATCCATACATACATACATAAAACAAGGAGAATACATTCTTTTTGAACTTATGCAGATAATTGTACTGTCATAAAATAGGAATACTCTTTGAGAGTTTTTAGTTCTGGGGGTGCCTGGGTGGCTCAGTCAGTCAAGCATTTGACTTCGGCTCAGATCATGATCTTGCAGCTCATGGGTTCAAGATCTGCGTCAGGCTCTGTGTTGACAGTTCAGAGCCTGGATCCTGCTTTGAATTCTGTATCTCCTTCTCTCTCTGCCCCTAGCCCACTCACAGGTTCTCTTTCTTTCAAAAATAAACATTAAAATTTTTTAAAAACAAGAGTTTTTAGTTCTGGGGGGTTCTTAGCAGGAGAAAAGTAATCGTTTCATTTTAGGTCGGAAAGGTATACTTTATAAATTCTTGTAAGTTGCACATAGCTTAAAAATAAAAACATTCAATTAATTATGGAAAATAAAGCATTAACATTCATTAATAATTCAAACAAAAACTCATAAAATTGTAATAATTCCAAGTTTATTTAGCCCCTGAGTTTACAATGTGTTCTGCTTTAACTTGAATTAGTAGTATTATGAATCCATCAACTTCTTCATTATTTTGGAAGTTTTTCCTCAGTCCAGAGGCACATTCTCAGCATTATTCAAGTAATGCCATCATGGGGCATTCATGTCTATAGCTGTACATACCTTCAGTGAAGCACCAAATTCAAGCATTAACTGGTAACTGACAAATGACTTTAAATGGCCATGGTTAAAGTCTAATGAGAATTCACTTGATGAGGAAAAATTGTTATTTCTGTGGTGTAAAACATTTTAACATAATAATCAGATAAGTGTACTTACTAATTTCTAAGAACTTTATACAATTTCTAAGATATCTGTGTTAGTAACATATATCCACACACATATAAGCTAAGACCATTTATCATCACTTATTGATATTTTACATATTATTTATCATACCACATAAATATAATTACCTTAGCATCTTAATTTTATAATCCTTTTAAATATTTCAATAAGACTCTAAAAATCTCTATTTTAATTTGAGGTAAAAAAAGACAAAAATTTGATTTTTGAGAAGTTATCAAAAATTTCATATTCAAATGCTTGGTTAAACAGAATCATTGTGATTCAATACTTAGTTATGCATTTAACCAAGTGACAATTAGAATATTTCAAAAGCAGAAACATAAGTTACATGGTTGTAAAAAAAGATCTAGCTCTTTTACTATTGAGAAGGCTCCATTAAAAAAAAAAAAAATCAAAGACCTAATAAAGAGAAGACAAAACACAGGATATCATTTTTAGATAAAAAAATTCTTGTTTCTCAAATTATTTAAAAGTTAAAAAACTACTTTATAGTTCCTTATTAATAGCAGAATAATAATCCAATAAAGCTGTTGTTTTAGTAGACAGAGACCCAAATTCTAGATTTGCATCACTGTACTATTTATTCTAAGGCTAAATAGAAAAAAAAATTATTCAATTTTTTCCAGCTTCAACTAAACAAGATAACATTCCTTTTCCAAGATAACTTTCCCACAGAACCAAACTCCCAGCACAACTAAACACAAATAGGAGGGACAAGATAAGCACAGAAAAGTGGGAGGATTAGACCTCACACTGGGCACCCCTAGTACAGAGGACCCACACTGGGAAGATAAGACCCCATATATGTAGCTTTGAAATACAGCTAGGCTTATCTTGGGGATGGGCTGGAGAGCTGGAGGGCAATAGGTAGCTGAATCCCAACTCTTAAAGAGACAGCACACTAAATAACTTCTTCCAGACACAGCACAGAAGTAGTAGTTGGAAAAGCACTGGGGTATACATGAAGGAAATTTATTGACTAATTTTAGAGTGTGTGACTGAGGAGCCTGGATCTGAAGGTTAATTCTCTGGGAACAAAAGTGCTGGTAGGCACCACTGTTCTTGCCCTTACCCAGCCTAAATGGCTGGGTGCTGGTTGGAGTCAGTACTAATGCTCTTCAACTTCCTAGCTAACACTGGTGTTCCCCTGCAGACTTGCACCTTTGATCCTACCTCCCTAGACAGCTTCCCCCTGCCATATCCATATGGCATTGTCAATAACAATGCCATTCCAAAGTGACTCCTGCCCTGGGAAGTGAGGGAGATAACTTCACACATCAGTGGGCACATTGTTATTGAAGCCAGTTCTCTTACCTGGCTGTGCAGGCACCAAGATTTGTAATTTATTGTGTCTGTACCTGTAACACAAAGGCTAATTGCAGACAGCTAGGCTAAGTGCCAACCCCACATACCAATAAACTCAAGGTGGCATGTGGACCTCTAAACAGCATGGAGAACAAACTGTGCCCAGTGTGCCACAACAGGCAAAGTGGGTCATTACAGCCAGCTGGATTGAAGGTAGTTAGGGCTCAACAACAACAGCAGGGCACACATAGCCACACAGAGGTCACCCCTAGAGAACCTGGTTCTGGTGACGAGGGGGCATTGCATTATAGGACACCACAGGATCACTTCTACACAGGGATACTACTTTCAAGACCAGGAGATGTAGCTGACATATCTAATACATAGAAAAAGACACAGAGTAAGACCAAATGTCCCTAATGAAAGAACAAGAAAATATCAGAGTAAAATAGCTAAATAAAACAGAGTCAGGCAATATGCCTAATGAAGAGTTCAAAGCAATGGTCATAAAGACAATCATAGGACTTTGAAATCATAGGACTTGAAAAAAGAGTGGAGGATCTCAGTGAGAACTTCAACAAAGAGACTTGCTGGGTCATTGATCAACAGTGACAGCAAATGGTGATCTTACACCAGTGGAATGTAAACTTCCAAACTCATTGATAACATTCCTGACTTGGGGTGTAAGAAGCAGTGACAACTGGCATAACAACATGGAGAGAGAAAGACCCAGAATCTTGAACTGAGGACTAGGGGAAAGATGGCGGTGTAGGGGGACACTGGGCTCACCCCATCCTGCTGATCACTTAGATTCCACCCACAACTGCCTAAATAACCCAGAAAACCACCAGAAGACTAGCAGAATGGATTCTCTGGAGCCAAGCGTAGAGAGGCCCATGGAAGAGGATAGGAAGGGCGGAGAGGTGGTGCACGCTACATGGACTGGCAGGAGGGAGCCAGAGCAGAGGGACAGCCTGACAGCAAAGCAGAGCTCCTGAGTATGGCTTGCAAAACCGGAGGGGCGGGACAGAGTGTGTTTGGGCAGCAAGCGGGACTTAACATCTGGTTGGTTATAAGCTAACAGCTCTGCTCGGAGAGTGGGAGGGCTGGAGGACAACGGGAGGGGGAGTTGTTGAGCCCCAGACAACAGAGCTCAGCTTGGTGGGGAACAAAGGTGCTCACCAGCGCCATCTGCCTCACCCATCTGCCAGCCAAATCCCAAAGGGAACCAGTTCCTGCCAGGGAACTTGCTTGCACTGCAAAAACACCCAAGGCTGTGCTTCTGTGGATCCATCCCTCCAGTGGCAGGTCTGACTCCCTCCTGGTGCTGCAGGGCCCCTCCCAAAACAGATCACCAAAGAAAAAGCGAGCTGAGCCTGCCCCTCCCACCCCTGTGCACCTTGCAAATCCACCCCAGCTAATATGCCAGATCCCAGCACCACAAGCCTGGCAGTATGCAAGTAGCCCAGATGAGCCACGCCACCCCCAGTGAATCCCGCTCTTAGGAGAGGGGAAGAGAGGTACACACCAGTCTGACTGTGGCCCCAGCAGTGGGCTGGAGGCAGACATCAGGTCTGACTGTGGTCCCGCCCACTAACACAAGTTATTCAAGACAGCACAGGGGAAGTGCCCTGCAGTTCCGCACCACTCCAGGGACTATCCAAAATGATGAAACGGAAGAATTCCCCTCAAAAGAATCTCCAGGAAATAACGACAGCTAACGAACTGATCAAAAATGATTTAAACAATATAACAGAAAGTGAATTTAGAATTATAGTCATAAAATTAATCACTGGTCTTGAAAACAGTATAGAGGACAGCAGAGAATCTATTGTTGCAGAGATCAAGGGACTAAGGAACAGTCAGGAGGAGCTAAAAAATGCTATAAATGAGCTGCAAAATAAAATGGAGACAACCACAGCTCAGATTGAAGAGGCAGAGGAGACAATAGGTGAACTAGAAGATAAAATTATGGAAAAAGAGGAAGCTGAGAAAAAGAGAGATAAAAAAATCCAGAAGTATCAGGGGAAAATTAGAGAACTAAGTGATGCACTAAATAGAAATAATCTATGTATAATTGGTATTCCAGAGAAGGAAGAGAGAGGGAAAGGTGCTGAAGGTGTACTTGAAGAAATAATAGCTGAGAACTTCCCTGATCTGGGGAAGGAAAAAAGGCATTGACATTCAAGAGGCACAGAGAATTCCCTTCAGACGTAACTTGAATTGAACTTCTGCACAACGTATCATAGTGAAACTGGCAAAATACAAGGATAAAGAGAAAATTCTGAAAGCAGCTAGGGATAAACGTGCTCTAACATATAAAGGGAGACCAATAAGAATCGTGACGGCCTACAAGAGATCCTAAGGGGGATCCTGTGAGACAAAGTACCAGAGACATAGCTACAAGCATGAAATCTACAGTCATCACAATGACTCTAAACTCATATCTTTCTATAATAACACCGAATGTAAATGGACTAAATGTGACAACGTAGACATAGGGTATCAGAATGGATAAAAAAACAAGACCCATCTATTTGCTGTCTACAAGAGACTCATTTTAGACCTGAGGACACCTTCAGACTGAAAGGGAGGGGATGGAGAACTATTCGTCATGTTACTGGAACTCAAAAGAAAGCTGGAGTAGCCATACTTATATCAGACAAACTAGACTTTAAATTAAAGGCTGTAACAAGAAATGAAGAAGGGCATTACATAATAATTACAGGGTCTATCCATCAGGAAGAACTAACAATTATAAATGTCTATGCGCCGAATACGGGAGCTCCCAAATATATAAAACAATTACTCACAAACATAAGCAACCTTATTGATAAGAATGTGGTAATTGCAGGGGACTTTAACACCGCACTCACAACAATGGATAGATCATCTAGACACATGGTCAATAAAGAAACAAAGGCCCTGAATGATACATTGGATCAGATGGACTTGACAGATATATTTAGAACTCTGCATCCCAAAGCAACAGAATATACTTTCTTCTCGAGGGCACATGGAACATTCTCCAAGATAGATCACATACTGGGTCACAAAATAGCCCTTCATAAGTATACAAGAATTGAGATTATACCATGCATACTTTCAGACTACAATGCTATGAAACTTGAAATCAACCACAGGAAAAAGTCTGGGAAACCTCCAAAAACATGGAGGTTAAAGAACAACCTACTAAAGAATGAATGGGTCAACCAGGCAATTAGAGAAGAAATTTAAAAATATATGGAAACAAATGAAAAAGAAAATACAAAAATCGCTGTTTTGGGATACAGCAAAGGCAGTCCTGAGAGGAAAATACATTGCAATCCAGGCCTATCTCAAGAAAGAAGAAAAATCCCAAATACAAAATCTAACAGAACCCCTAAAGGAAATAGAAGCAGAACAGCAAAGACACCCCAAACCCAACAGAAGAAGAGAAATAATAAAGATCAGAGCAGAAATAAACAATATAGAATGTAAAAAACAAAACAAAACAAAACAAAACAAAACAAAAAAACAACTGTAGTGCAGATCAATGAAACCAAGAGTTCGTTTTTGAAAAAATAAACAAAATTGATAAACCTCTAACTAGGCTTCTCAAAAAGAAAAGGGAGATGACCCAAATAGATACAATCATGAATGAAAATGGAATTATTACAACCAATCCCTCAGAAATACAAGGAATTATCAGGGAATACTATGAAAAACTATATGCCAAAAAAATGGACAACCTGGAAGAAATGGACAAATTCCTAAATACCCAGACACTTTCAAAACTCGATCAGGAGGAAATAGAAAGCTTGAACAGACCCATAACCAGTGAAGAAATTGAATCAGTCATCAAAAATCTCCCAACAAATAACAGTCCAGGACCAGATAGCTTCCCAGGGGAGTTCTACCAGACATTTAAAGCAGAGATAATACCTATCCTTCTCAAGCTATTCCAAAAAATAGAAAGGGAAGGAAAACTTCCAGACTCATTCTATGAAGCCAGTATTACTTTGATTCCTAAACCAGACGGAGACCCAGTAAAAAAGAGAACTACAGACCAAAATCTCTGATGAATATGGATGCAAAAATTCTCAATAAGATACTAGCAAATCGAATTCAACAGCATATAAAAAGAATTATTCACCATGATCAAGTGGGATTCATTGCTGGGATGCAGGACTGGCTCAACATTCGCAAATCAATCAACGTGATACATCACATGAGTAAAAGAAAAGATAAGAACCATATGATCCTGTCAATTGATGCAGAAAAAGCAGTTGACAAAATTCAGCATCGTTTCTTAATAAAAACCCTCGAGAAAGTCAGGATAGAAGGAACATACTTAAAGATCATAAAAGCCATTTATGAAAAGCCCACAGATAACATCATCCTCAATGGGGAAAAACTGAGAGCTTTTTCCCTGAGATCAGGAACATGACAGGGATGCCCACTCTCACCGCTGTTGTTTAACATAGTGCTGGAAGTTCTAGCATCAGCAATCAGACAACAAAGGAAATCAAAGGCATCCAAATTGGCAAGATGAAGTCAAGCTTTCACTTTTTCCATATTGCATGATACTATAAAAGGAAAACCCTATAGACTCCACCAAAAGTCTACTAGAACTGATACATGAATTAAGCAAAGTCCTAGGATACAAAATCAATGTACAGAAATCAGTTGCATTCTTATACAGTAATAATGAAACAACAGAAAGACAAATAAAGAAACTGATCCCATTCACAATTGCACCAAGAAGCATAAAATGCCTAGGGATAAATCTAACCAAAGATGTAAAAGTTCTATATGCTGAAAACTATAGAAAGCTTATGAAGGAAATTGAAGAAGATATAAAGAAATGGAAAAACATCCCGTGCTCATGGATTGGAAGAATAAATATTGTCAAAATGTCAATACTACCCAAAGCTATCTACACATTCAATGCAATCCCAATCAAAATTGCACCAGCATTCTTCTCGAAGCTAGAACAAGCAATCGTAAAATTCATATGGAACCACAAAAGGCCCCGAATAGCCAAAGTAATTTTGAAGCAGAAGACCAAAGCAGGAGGCATCACAGTCCCAGACTTTAGCCTATACTACAAAGCTGTAATAATCAAGACAGCATGGTATTGGCATAAAAAACAGACACATAGATCAACGGAATAGAATAGAAACCCCAGAATTAGACCCACAAAAGTATGGCCAACTAATCTTTGACAAAGCAGAAAAAAATATCCAATGGAAAAAAGACAGTCTCTTTAACAAATGGTGCTGGGAGAACTGGACAGCAACATGCAGAAGGTTGAAACTAGACCACTTTCTCACACCATTCACAAAAATAAACTCAAAATGGATAAAGGACCTGAATGTGAGACAGGAAACCATCAAAACCCTAGAGGAGAAAACAAGAAAAGGCCTCTCTGAACTCAGCCGTAGCAATTTCTTACTTGACACATCCTCAAAGGCAAGGGATATAAAAACAAAAATGAACTATTGGGACCTCATGATGATAAAAACTTCTGCACAGCAAAGGAAACAATCAATAAAACTAAAAGGCAACCAACAGAATGGGAAAAGATATTTGCAAATGACATATCAGACAGAGGGCTAGTATCCAAAATCTATAAAGAGCTCACCAAACTGCACACCCGAAAAACAAATAATCCCGTGAAGAAATGGGCAGAAAACATGAATAGACACTTCTCTAAAGAAGACATCCAGATGGCCAACAGGAACATGAAAAGATGCTCAACGTCACTCCTCATCAGGGAAATACAAATCAAAACTGCACTCAGATATCACCTCACACCAGAGTGGCCAAAATGAACAAATCAGGAGACTACAGATGCTAGGAAGCATGTGGAGAAACAGGAACCCTCTTGCACTGTTGGTGGGAATGCCAACTGGTGCAGCTGCTCTGGAAAACAGTGTGGAGTTTCCTCAAAATTTAAAAATAGAACGACCCTATGACCCAGCAATAGCACTGCTAGGAATTTACCCAAGGGATACAGGAGTACTGATGCATAGGGGCACTTGTACCCCAATGTTTATAGCAGCACTTTCAACAATAGCCAAATTATGGAAAGAGCCTAAATGTCCATCAACTGATGAATGGATAAAGAAGATGTGGTTTATACACACAAGGGAATACTACTTGGCAATGAGAAAGAATGAAATATGGCCTTTTGTAGCAACGTGGATGGAACTGGAAGGTATTATGCTAAGTGAAATAAGTCAGGCAGAGAAAGACAGACCCATATATTTTCACTCAGTGGATCCTGAGAAACTTAACAGAAGACTATGAGGGAGCGGGAGAGTTGAAAAATTTACAGAGAGGGAGGGAGTCAAACCATAACAGACAATTTAGGGCTGAGAAAAAACTGAGGGTTGTTGGGGGGTGGGGGAGAGGGGAAATTGTGTGATGGGCATGGAGGAGGGTACTTGTTGGAATGAGCACTGGGTGTTGTATGGAAACCAACTTGACAATAAATTATATTTAAAAAATTAAAAAATAAGAATAAAAAAATAAAAAAACTCTCTCAACAATGCTGCTAAGACCTTTTAGCAAGTTTCTCTTGTTCATATCTGATAACTCTTGATATCTAATAAAGTTTCTCCTTCTCTGCCATTCAGTAGGTGGTGTCTTATCAGCCTGACCCCTTCTTCAAGAAAACACTTTATGCTTAATGTTTTAGTTTAGTATTTTTACATCCACCGACCTCCACCAGGATCCTTGGTTGTAAATTTTTATTTGTCTATGCTGCATTCAGAATGGAATAAGGATCTATACTGAGATATATTCCCCTATTACAGTGCTTTTGAATAAATTATTGTTAATTATTTTGCAACTATGGTTTTTATTTGTTGGTATTTAGAAAAATTCACTGCACCTAGGACAGTAATGCTCCCTTTTGCCTGTTGATTCAGAGGCTTTAGGAGACCAAAGGGGGCAGATGGCAGTCTTAACTTCCATTTTGGGATTTTTTTTTTTTTTTTTGGTCTTCTACTAGACTGGTTCCTTAATCTGGAACTAAGACCTCCATGTCTGCAAAGCATACATAAAGTTGAGAAAACAGGAAGAACAAATTTTGATAGTAAGTCATGGGATTATATTGAGTGGTGTCTCTCTTATTTCCACCCCTTGCTTCATGGACCTATGAATAAAGACAATTGGAGAAACAACTTGATGCTTATTTAGAGCATATACAGCCTTCTAGAGAATCTTGCGACTTCCCTACAACATATCAGTACCTATTACGCACTGTTAGGGAGTCTTCAAAAGGCCTTTCCTTCATTTTATCAAGCCAACTGATTCAAGATGGTAGGGAACATGGTGAAATCAGTGAAATCCCTGAGAATGGGCCCTTGTCACAATTATTTTTCTGTCAGGTGAGGTCCTTCATTTCAAACAATGCTGTGTGGAATACTAAGCAACTAGATAAGGAATTCTATAACTCAATGGATAGTAGATATGGCAGAAGAATTGCATGCAGATAAGGAAAATATGTATTCAGAGTATGTGTGTATTCAATCAAGAACAAAATGCTATCTGTTCCATGATGGAAGTGATCCAATGTAATCAGTTTGCCACCAAGTAGCTGGGTGAACACCCTAATGAATGGTGCCATATCAAGATAACAGTGCTGTTTCTGCTGCTGGCATTTTGGGTACTAAGCCTGGCTGTGTGAACTTCCATGTTCTAAGACCATTCAAACCTTCAATCCTGCCAACAGGACAACCTGTATATGATTCCACTGAGCAATGACAAGTGTTTTTGGACACAGAGGCTGACTGGTATCCATAGAACATTTTATTCTATCCATATGATTTTTAAAATCTTTTTCTGCTGAAGTCACTATTTGGTTAAAATTCAAATAAGACACAAATATCTACATTTTTTGCACAGTGATAGAGGTATATCCACATGCCTACTCCTCAAATTTAATTATCACCAATTTTCCAATTATATTACTTTATATATCCCTGCCCATCAAACCTGACCACGGCCACAGCCCAGGATCAGTGTATACTTCCATGTCTGGCTATTTCTCCTTATAAGCAATGTAAACAACTATATACATTTTACAGATTTCTATTCCTTGGGAGGATTTCCTTCTGCCAATATCCTCCAGGGAAGTGCTATAGCTGTCCACTTTCATTAGTATCTGCATATCACACAAAATCATCTGTAAATCAGACCCACATTGTTGTTTGTTTGGTTTTCTTCTGCCAAATGATTTTAGGTAGTTCTCCATGAGGCCTAGTTGTGGGCTGGAAGTGGGAAGACAGCAGGAATAGGGAACAAGGATATGTAAATTCTTTATGTAACTTCCTTACTACATGAGCCCAATCACATTTACCACTTTGATTTTATGATGAAATACCACTGTGCAATCATATATTTATATCTCAATCTGTCAGATAACACCCAGGTAGTTATGGGAAGCTTGGGTCACTTGATATCTTGACAGACAAGCATTCAGTCTCTGCTAAGGCCCAATAGAAAAATAAAAATTGTCTTCAAAAAGAAAGTAGTTAACTGTGAAAGATAGTAAAGCCTTCTCCAATATTCTAAATGCCTGTCCTTTGATTCATATATAGAGTCTATCAAGACTTCAAACTGTGTATATATCTGCCAATGAAATTCAGAAACCATTGGCTCTGATGGAGTATATGATTCAAATGTCAGAACAGCTTGAACTAGCATCTTTTCAAGTTACTCAGTAAATGAGCCAGTATAGTACATCTTAATGAGGTTTCCTCCAAAGAACAAAAAACCCACTAAGTGTTATACCTCTTTGGGGGTCTTGGAAAAAACAAATAAAACAAATTATTCTTCATCTTTCAATTGATATCTGCACGTGCCCCAAACCCTGGATCCCTAGAAATTTCTCTAGGGTAGTAGGCTAACAAATTAGTTGGATCTATTCTCCATGTTCACACTAAGTCCAGTAAGTCTAGTGTAATTGCTATTCTACCTCACTAATCCATTTCGTATAATATAATGGACATTATATAATGGTCATCAATATAATGGACCAATATGATTTATTATGTCAAGATCCCTTAAAACTAAAGGTAGCATATGGGTGAAGAATTGATACACACTGAGGTAGGACAATGCAGGTGTATTTCTTGCCTTGTCACCTGAAACATAACTGCTTCTTTTTTTTTTTTTTTAACATTTATTTATTTTTGAGACAGAGAGAGACCGAGCATGAACAGGGGAGGGTCAGAGAGAGGGAAACAGAATCCGAAACAGGCTCCAGGCTCCGAGCTATCAGCACAGAGCCCGACGCGGGGCTTGAACTCACCAACCGCGAGATCATGACCTGAGCCGAAGTCAGCCGCCCAACCGACTGAGCCACCCAGGCGCCCCAACATAACTGCTTCTTATAGACAGGTATGAAGAGAAAGGAATGCACCAGATCAATAGCTGCTTAGAGACCACCAGAAGATGTGTGAATTTGTTCACAGTGAAAGCACATCTGGTACAATAGCTGCAATTGCAATTAGTATGAGACTTGGATAAGATTTCATTATTCCACTGTTATTTTCCAAGAGCCATCTGTTCTGCACAGACCAAATGGAAGATTTTAAGGGGATGGTATCATCGCTCCTGTATCTTTAAGTTTCTCGATGATTGCATGGATCTCTGCACTTCCTCTAGGAATGCAGTATTGCTTTTGACTTAATATTTGACTAGATAGAGGTATTTTTTTTATGGCTTCCATATGGCCTTATCCACCATAATAGCCATCACTCCTCAAAATGGAATCTAATAAGGGGATTATACTAGTTGCAAAGTATCTCTATTCCAGTAATGTATACTAGATCTGGGAAATTACCACACAGTGGGTTAAGGGAAACTCTGGACCCACTATGAGATGTACTTGAGCTAAAACTCCATTGAATACAAATCCCCATAAGCTCTTCCTCTGATAAAGTGACATAATGATGTTTTGGGTTTCTTGGAAACAATGTCAGTTCAAAGACAGTGTCCAAATAGTCCTTCAAATAATCTTTCCCCTAATACACATTTCCATTGGTAAAAGGCCATAGGTCCCTTTAGGGAGGAATGGGAGCAGTATTGACAGAAAATTTTTGTCACTTTAATGGGGTAATTCCTCGAGTGAAAATGGTCTCTATTCAAAGAATTCTGTATTGATAAATGGTTGGGCTAAATTAATTGATTGAGGGGCTATAACTTTCCATTTTTCTTATGTCTGGGAATTAATTGAACATATTTTTATGATTGAAGCTATACTTTGATTCACTTGACATAAGACCTCTCTTCTTATGCAGATCATTTAAGATTTTGGTAGATTATTTCTTTCACATCTAGAAATAACATGATTAATTAGCCAATACCATAGGTATGTGTCAGTCAGAATATTTTGATATCTGCTTTGTGTCTTCTTTCCTTTGCAGTAACCATGCCTACCCTGCCTTTGATGTTTGAGTGATGCCAGATGGCCACCTTTATCCTAGAATCTTATTGCTTACATTGCATTTAAATTTTGCAGTTGATGCCTTTGGTTACCACTTTAAGGTCTAACCTTAAACGAAGAGACATCACAAAGCTCATTATGGGGGCTGGGGCTCCACTCCCAAATTTATTTCTCAAAGTATTGGGGATAGGTATATTTTCTGGACTCCCCCTGTGTGGCTTCAATGACAGATACACTCTAACCTTCCAATTTCTCTAATCTTTTGAATACCTTCCTTTACATTAAACAAAGGGAGATTGAGCATTTTCATTCCACTCACAGTAGGCCATCTTTTCATCCATGATTTGGCCAACCAACTCGATAAGCTGTTATAGTCCTCTCCAACTTCCTGAACTGCAACATTAAAGATATGAATTCAGAATATCTACTAAGTGGGTCCATATCAATAAATTCACCTGATCCAATTTTGTTTTCTCCCACAATTATCCAACACCTCTAATAAATACTCCACCTCATGTCCCCAGATTTCTGCTTGTATAAATTAGAAAACTCAAGCAGTTCTTTTGGAGTGCAACACACCTTCTAATGGGTAATACTTTGAACCTCACATTTATTAGCCTGTTGATGCTTGAGTCTAGTCATAGGTGATCACTGCCTTGGGGGAGATCATTATAATTTTCTCAGGTAAAGCAGGGCTAATCTCCTCAAGTAGAGGTAGAAAGGATGATCCCATGTGGATTGGAAAGTTTTTCCTTCTTAGGATGGGATGTTGCTGCAAATGGTGTTGGTGACGTCATTCTCACTGGGTGTTGGGAGATCACTTCCACTGGCTAAGAAGACTCATAACAATTTTATCAGTTCTGTGTTTCCAACGTATTGGGATCCCCCCACACCCCAATTAAATACACAAGATACTACTTGTGGGCAATCAATTTAACAGCAGACATTCTAGGATTCTGGGAGTTCAACTTGTTTAAATTCATCTAGTCACAGTTTGATCAGCAGCAGTTTTAGTCCTGAAAGGAGATAAGGTTTTCCCTCAGGACATACCTTGAAATTCTTAGGTTATTGATGCAAGCTTGAGTTGAGATTTCAAATTCCTGAGGTCATCTTTCTTTTAGCACTTCATCTAGAAACAATAAGAGAAACAAACTAATATTATTATATTTCTTAATTGTCCACAAAATATTCAAAATCATTCTATACAGTTACTTAGCTCATTTATTCTTATTTGAAATTTTATTACTGAAGTATAGTTGACACATGATGCCATATTAGTTTCAGACATGCAACATGGTTCATTTGACAATTATATATATTATGCAGTTCTCACCATGATAAGTGTAGTTAGCATGTTATTAAAATAATAACATGATATTAAATAATATTGACTATATTCTACATGGTATAATTTTATTTCTGTGACCTCTTTTATAGCTAAAGATTTCTTCATTGAAGCATTACTTATAATAGCCAATGTATACAACAACCTCAGTGTCCATTGATAGATGAATGGATAAAGGAGTGACATGTATGCACAATGGAATATTACTCAATTATAAAAAAAATAGTGAGGTCTTGCCATTTACAACAACATGGATGGACTCAGGGAGTATTGTGTTAAGTGAAATAAGTCGGACAAAGACAACTACTATATGATTTACTTTTATATGGTCTCTATGAAACAAAACAAGTGACTGAACAAACAGAAACAGACACATGAATAGAGAGAACAAACTGATGATTGCCAAAGGATGAGGAGGTGGGAGAATGAGTAAAATATGTGAAGGGGATTAAGGAGTACAATTTCCTTCCTTCTTATAAGTGGTTGATTAGGAATATCCAGTGCAGATGTTTTGTGTACCTCTGTAAACAGTTCACACTATGGGCGATTAGGGCTCTGATTACTAATGGAAATAGATTCATTATCACTTTAAAATATAATTAAATTTAAGAGATAATCCCAGAAACTCCAGAACCAATTCAAAAAACTCATCTTTAAAATTATTTTCTCTAAAACTACTATTTCTTCCAAAATCTATATTAGTCACAGTTCACCAGAAAAACAGCTTATGCAATATAAATAGGTCAATACAGATATACATGAGGGCATTTATCATAGTAATTTTTTCAGGTGGTTATGGAGGACAGAAGTCCCACAAAATGCCATCTGCTAGTTGGAGAGATAGGAAAACTAATGGAATAATAATTCAGACTGGGTCCAAAGGCCTGAGAACCAGCCCAATCCAGATATATTGCTAATCTCATGTGAAAGATCTGGTGAAAGCAAATCTCTTTACTTAGTCCTGAATTTAATGATATTTCCTCCTGAAACACCCTCAAAGACAAAATCTTTGGACTATTTTATGAACTATCTGCAACTACCTTAGCCCAGTCAAGCTGACATATGAAATTAACCTCACAAGTCCACCCCTTTTCATCTTGACGCCTATAAATATCACCATAAACCATGTTTATTTCCCAGTAAAGACAATGACAATGTTATCATACTATTTATCAGGATAGAAGTATTCTACACACTAACAAAAATACACTAAACTCTTCCCTCAAACAGGAGTTAGAGTTGTCAGGTGTTGTTTACTCTTCTTGTAGATATTCTATTAAAAATAGTATGATGTAAAAGTCGTAATGCTCAATATGAAGTCGCAATAGTTTATGAAGTCAATACATCTCATGTTACATAATGGGGAATAAAAAACGATAGAAAACAAAGACATTTACTGACTATCAATACATGTATACATACAAACATATTCATAAAAATAAGGAACAAATACTCATAACAATTGCAGTTCTATTTGTAATCGGTCATGTGATAATGGGTGGTATTTTATCACTACCTTTTTCTATTACTGTAGTGAATTCTTTTTACATCAGGAAACACTTCAGCTGTTGTTCTTCTTTACCTGCTAAATTGACTCAAATCTATATTTTTTTCCAAAAAATTTTTGGGCCATTACTAGTTCTGGTGGAATTTGGTTGTTCTAATTTTTCATTAACCATATTTATAAGGCATGGCAATTCTAAAAGACCGCTAAGGGATAGTCTATATTCCAGACATATTATCACAGAGTAGTTGTCTCATTTACCTTTGGTTTTGATGCAGATTCTTTGCTTCAATAAGTTTTAGTAAAGCACCTGAAACTTTCCCTAGGACTATCTGTGCAAGTCCTTATAAAATTGATAGCATCAACCCTTTTAAGTTGCCTTAGCAAGGGTTTCTCATTCTCCAAGTCTGACCACCTTTGATATCTAACCCACCATCCATAGATGATGTCTGATGTCACCTAGCCTGTATTTAGAAAGAACCATGCTAGATCACATTAGCCAACATTCCCCTTAACCTTGATGTTTCCTCTTAATATTTTCCATATATTGAAGCCCACCAGTCTCCTTGGCTATAAATTATCATTTGAGATTATTATACAGAGATTTTTCCCTCTCTGTCAACAGTTCTGAATAAAATCTGTTTTACCTCTTTAAGATCTGGCTTTTCTTAACAGTTATAATGCCTAACTGGATTGATTAGAATCATTATTTGAGCTCCAGACAGCTTACCCAAGACCATAACTGTGCACATTGGAAGACTTTGTCTTTAATTCTGACTGATCAGGGATACTTTTGGTGAGTCCAACTCCTAAAACATTACCCAGACAACCGTCCTTTGAGCTAGTAGGAACATATTTTAATTCATAATATTTTGTGTAACCTCTACACCTTAGTTATAGCTCCTGACAAACAGAGCAAGGTGAGAGTCCTAGGCTTTTCTCTAAATAGCTGTGTTAGATCTCAGGAAAGCACAAGCTGTGTTAAAATCCCAACTTTCTTTGCTGATAAATATATATAGTAAAACTAGTTTACAACAGAACAGCTTCTCAGAAGACTGAAAACTCCTTGTAAAATCTCTGGTGATGATACACTCCACCAACTCTGTTTTCTTCCTGGCATGATTTTACTAAAGATGATTTGGAACTTTAATGACCACACTGGGAAACATTTCTCCATGGTTCCTTTAAAATCTCACCCTTTCCATCACCTCTGCTCTTCCATCCGCATTTTAATTCTTTCTTTAATTCAAGTATAATTAACATAGCATTTTATGTAAGTTCCAACGGCACAATGTAATGTTTCAACAATTCTACACATTTCTCAGTGTTCATCAAGGTAAGTGTCCTTTAAATCCCCTTTATTTAACCTCCACATATCCCCTCTGAAAAAACCACTATGTTCTCTGTATTTGAGTCTGTCTTTTTATTTGTCTCTTTTGATTCTTTCTTTGTATCATTTTTTAAATTCCACATATGAATGAAGTAGTACAGTATTTGTCTTTCTCTGACTGACATTTCACTTAGTACTATATTCTCTGTGTCCATCTATGTTGTTGCAAATGGCAAGTTTGCATTGTTTTTATGTCTGAGTAAAATTTCATTGCATGGATATATATATATATATATATATATATATATTCTTTATCCATTTTCTATTGATGGACACTTGGGTTTCTTCCATATCTTGGCTATTGTAAATAATGCTGTAATAAACATAGGGATGCATATATTTTTTTTCAAATAAATGTTTTCAGTTTATTCAGGTAAATACCCAGTAGTGTAATTACTGGATCATGTGGTAATTCTATTTTTTTTTTTTTTTGAGGGACCTCCATACTGTCTCCCATAGTAGTTGTACCAATCTCATAACCAACAAGAGTGCACAAGGGTTCTGTTTTTCTCCACATCATCATTAACACTTATCATTTCTTGTGTTTTCGATCTCAGATATTACAGGTATAAAGTGATATCCTATTGTGATTTTAATTTTTATTTCCTTAATTATTAATGAAGTAGAGCATCTTTTCATTAGCTTCTTGTTCATCTGTATGTTTTCATTGGAAAAATGTCTATTCAGGTCATCTGTCCATTTTTAAATCAGACTACCTATTTTTTTTGTGTTGAGTTTTATAAGTTCTTTATATATTTTGGATATAACCCCTTATCATATATATCATTTGAAAATATCTTCTTCCATTCAGTAGGTTGCCTTTTTGTTTTGTTGTTGGTTTCCTTCACTGTGCACAGGTGTTTTTTGTTTTGTTTTGTTTTTTGTAATTCCAATAGTCTAATTTTGCTTTTGTTTCCCTTGCCAGAGGAGACATATCTAGAAAAATGTTTCCATGGCCGATGTCAAAGAAATGACTGCTTATGTTTTCTTTGAGAAATATTATGACTCCAGGTCTCTAATCCATTTTAAGTTTACTTTTGTGTATAGTATAAGAAAGTAGTTCAGTTTCATTCATTTGCATGTAGCAATCTGGTTTTCCCAACACAATTTGTTGAAAAAATGGTCTTTTTCAATTGTATATACTTGACTTGTTTAGTTTAATTGACCATAAAAGCATGAGTTTAGAGGTGAAACTAAGTGGTAGAACCCTAGGCTTGTCTCCTCTCTTGAACACAACTAGATAACTATGAAATCATTCTAAATACACAAGAAATCAATCTCAATACTGATAGGACAAACTCTACAACTAAAAGGAGAAAGAAGCCACATCAAAGAAGGTAGAATGTGCAGAGACAAGGTTTCAGGAAGAAATGTATCATGATTGATACATTGATACATGATTGATACATTGATGCTGCAGACAGGAGGAAGCCAAGGTCACAGAGAAAGGCAAGGGAGAGAGGAGCACACAGGGTAACACACAAGGAAAACACTTGCACAAACCTTGGCTGGAAAAACAAGAAGGGCTGATTTTTGTGAGTTCTTGCAACGAGTGGGGCTTTAAGACTGGAGTTTTAGAGGTCCACAGTCTTGGCTGGGATAAAGTCTTTAGGGCACTGTCCTACTTCAGGAGAGAAGGCAGGAAAACAACTAAAGGGGCAGACAGCATGGAGGCAGAGATATGAGGACTACCTGAGACAAAAAAATGGGGAGACTGTTTTCTCCTCTTGGAGAGCATCACTGAGATATGACATTCACACAGACAACCCTATGGGGGTAAAGGGGCTTATGTCACCATTTCCATACCCTACCCCTCAGTGTAAGTGCAGATCCACCTGCAAGAATCAGCCCAGCCAAGACACCTGCTTGCTCCAGGTCCCAAGTCCCTGTGGTCTGGCAAAGCTCCCTCAGTCCCACCATGCAAGATCCTACCTAAGAAGACCAGCACATGCTTCTGCCCACACCACATACCTAAGGAATGAAGTTTTAAAAGTCAGCAGGCTTGGCTAGGATAGATGCAGGAGGGCATAGCACTGCTCTTAGAGAGAAGGGGAGCAGGCAACATGGAGGCACGCAATGTGGAAATGACAATCAGAAAAATATCTGGGGCATACATGGGAGAGGTTGTTCACTCTTTTCAGAGTGCTTCCCTGGGAGCAACAATCATAGAGACCCTTCTCCAGTGGCTGATGCCCTTCCCTTGCACCGCCACTCCCCTCCCCCCACCTCAGCATAAACACAGAGTTACCAACCAGAAGTAAATAGTACAGTGCCAACACAAGCTGCCTAACCTGTCTGCATCTGGTCCCACACGCCTGCACTCTGCTGGTACTTCCCTTTCTGGTCAAGTTAACCTCAATCCCAACATGGAAGGCGTCTTCCCCAAAAGACACAGAAGAAGACTCTGATCACACCACATCTCTGGACTAGAGAGTTCTGCAAGGCTTCAGGTTTTTTTCTAAATGTTTACTTATGTATTTTGAGAGAAAAACAAAGAGCAAGGAAAGGACAGAGAGAGAAGGAGAAAGAAAATCCCAAGCAGGTTCTGCACTGTCAGCACAGAGCCTGATGCAGGACTCAACACAGGGCTCAATCCCATGAGCATGAGATCTGAGCCAAAATGAAGAGTCAGATATTTGACTGAATGAGTCATCCATGCATCCCTGCAAGGCTTCAGTTCTAATGGAAGTAATATCAGGTCTCATTTAACAAGCAGACCAGAACACATCGCATTAACACTCTCCACCCTCTGACTAAGGACCAGACATCGCTCACTTTAGACAAAGAAAGCCTCTGCAAACCATGGGCCTGAAGCATAGAATAGCCAAAACACAGCAGCAGAGAGCATGCAGTGCACACCAGAGATACTCATAGAAGTGCCAGGCCGTGGACACTATATGATCTCTTCTTCATAAAGCCATTACCCTCAAGGAGTTTTCTACTAGACAGAATAAGACAGAGACTTAGACACAATGTGAAGACAGATGAATTCATCCCAAATCAAAGAACAAGATAAAGTCATGGCCAGAGACCTAAGTGAAACAGAAGTAAGTAATAAATCTGATGGAGAATTTAAAGCAAGAATCATAAGGATACTCGTTTTGCTTGAGAAAAGAATGCAAGACTTCAGTGAGACCCTTACCACACACACACACACACACACACACACACACACACACACAAAGTTAAAAAACAGTTGGTCAGAAATGAAAAGTACAATAACAAGATTTGAAACAGGCTTGACACAATGAAAACAAGGATAGTAAAAGCAGAGGAATGAATAAGTGAAGTAGACAATAAAATAATAGAAAATAATGAAGCTGAACAAAGAAAGAAAGAAGAAAAATGGAACAAAAGAACAGATTTAGGGAATTCAGTGACTCCATCAAGGTAATAATACTTGTATTATAGGAATCCCAGGAGAAAAGGGTGGGGGGCAGAAAATTTATTTGAGAAAATAATAGCTGAAAATTTCCGTAATCTGGGAAAAGAAACAGACGTCCAAATCTAGGAAACATGGAGAACTTCCATCAAAATCAACAAAAGCAGGCCAACACCAAGACATAGTGTAGTCTGCAAAATATAATGATAAGGAAAAATCCTAAAAGCAGTGAGACAAAAGAAGTCCCTATATCACAAGGGAAGATCCATAAGGATAGCTGCAGATCTCTCCACAGAAACTTGGCAATCAAGAAGTGAGTGGCATGATATATTGAGCTGAATGAGAAAAAATACGCAGCCAAGAATAGTGTGTCCAGCAAGTCTGTCACTCAGAATAGAAAGAAAAATAAAGAGTTTCACAGACAAAACTAAAATTGTTCTTGACCACTAAAAGAGCCCTGAAAGAAATATTAAAGGGGACTCTTTGAGTGGGTAGGATAGACCAAAAGTGAGGAGGGTAGATAAGAAAAGAACAGGGAAAGTCTCCAGAATTGTTGACAAAACAAGTAATAAAATGTCATTAAATGCATACCTATCAATAATTACTCTGAATGTAAATGGACTAAATGTTCCAATGAAAAGACATACGGTTTTAGACTGGATTAAAAAAAAAAAAAAACTATCCATATGCTGCCTACAAGAGACTCATTTTATACCTAAAATTACCTGCAGGTTGAAAGTGAGAAGATGGAAAAATATTTATCAGCCAAAAGAATGTCAAAATCAAGCCGGAGTAGCAATACTTATATCAGACAAACTAGACTTTAAACCAAACACTGTAACAGGAAATGAAAGAGGGCACTGCAACATAATAAAGAGGACAATCCACTAAGAAGATCTAACAATTGTAAATATTTATTACCATAACTTGAAACATCCAAATACATACAACAGTTTCTAACAAGCATAAAGGAAATCATTGATAATAATACAATAACAATAGGAGACTTTAACACCCAACTTACAGCAATGGACAGATCATCTAAGCAGAAAATCAACAAGAAAACAATGGCTTTGAATGACACACTGGAAGAGATGGACTTAACAGATATAGTCAGGACATTCCATCCTAAAAACTCAGAGTACACATTCTTTTTAAATGCACATGGGAAATTCTCTAGAATAGATCACATACTAGGTCACAAGTCAGGCCTCAACAAGTACAAAAATTTTGAAATCATATCATGCATATTTTCTGACCACAATGCTATGAAACTTGAAGTCAACCACAAGAAAAAAAAATGGAAAGACCACAAATACATGGAGATTAAATAACATGCTATTAAACAATGAATGGTTCCGCCAGGAAATCAAAGCAATTTTATTTTTTTTTAATTTTTTTTTATTTTTTAATATATGAAATTTACTGTCGAATTGGTTTCCATACAACACCCAGTGCTCATCCCAAAAGGTGCCCTCCTCAATACCCATCACCCACCCTGCCCTCCCTCCCACCCCCCATCAACCCTCAGTTTGTTCTCAGTTTTTAACAGTCTCTTATGCTTTGGCTCTCTCCCACTCTAACCTCTTTTTTTTTTCCTTCCCCTCCCCCATGGGTTTCTGTTACGTTTCTCAGGATCCACATAAGAGTGAAACCATATGGTATCTGTCTTTCTCTGTATGGCTTATTTCACTTAGCATCACACTCTCCAGTTCCATCCATGTTGCTACAAAAGGCCATATTTCATTCTTTCTCATTGCCACGTAGTATTCCATTGTGTATATAAACCACAATTTCTTTATCCATTCATCAGTTGATGGACATTTAGTCTCTTTCCATAATTTGGCTATTGTTGAGAGTGCTGCTATAAACATTGGGGTACAAGTGCCCCTATGCATCAGTACTCCTGTATCCCTTGGGTAAATTCCTGGCAGTGCTATTGCTGGGTCATAGGGTAGGTCTATTTTTAATTTTCTGAGGAACCTCCACACTGCTTTCCAGAGAGGCTGCACTAATTTGCATTCCCACCAACAGTGCAAGAGGGTTCCCGTTTCTCCACATCCTCGCCAGCATCTATAGTCTCCTGATTTGTTCATTTTGGCCACTCTGACTGGCGTGAGGTGATATCTGAGTGTGGTTTTCATTTGTATTTCCCTGATAAGGAGCGACGTTGAACATCTTTTCATGTGCCTGTTGGCCATCCGGATGTCTTCTTTAGAGAAGTGTCTATTCATGTTTTCTGCCCATTTCTTCACTGGGTTATTTGTTTTCCGGGTGTGGAGTTTGATGAGCTCTTTATAGATTTTGGATACTAGTCCTTTGTCCGATATGTCATTTGCAAATATCTTTTCCCATTCCGTTGGTTGCCTTTTCGTTCTGTTGGTTGTTTCCTTTGCTGTGCAGAAGTTTTTTATCTTCATAAGGTCCCAGTAATTCACTTTTGCTTTTAATTCCCTTGCCTTTGGGGATGTGCCGAGTAAGAGATTGCTACGGCTGAGGTCAGAGAGGTCTTTTCCTGCTTTCTCCTCTAAGGTTTTGATGGTTTCCTGTCTCACATTCAGGTCCTTTATCCATTTTGAGTTTATTTTTGTGAATGGTGTGAGAAAGTGGTCTAGTTTCAACCTTCTGCATGTTGCTGTCCAGTTCTCCCAGCACCATTTGTTAAAGAGACTGTCTTTTTTCCATTGGATGTTCTTTCCTGCTTTGTCAAAGATGAGTTGGCCATACGTTTGTGGGTCTAGTTCTGGGGTTTCTATTCTATTCCATTGGTCTATGTGTCTGTTTTTTTTTGCCAATACCATGCTGTCTTGATGATGACAGCTTTGTAGTAGAGGCTAAAGTCTGGGATTGTGATGCCTCCTGCTTTGGTCTTCTGCTTCAAAATTACTTTGGCTATTCGGGGCCTTTTGTGGTTCCATATGAATTTTAGGATGGCTTGTTCTAGTTTCGAGAAGAATGCTGGTGCAATTTTGATTGGGATTGCATTGAATGTGTAGATAGCTTTGGGTAGTATTGACATTTTGACAATATTTATTCTTCCAATCCATGAGCAGGGAATGTTTTTCCATTTCTTTATATCTTCTTCAATTTCCTTCATAAGCTTTCTATAGTTTTCAGCATACAGATCTTTTACATCTTTGGTTAGATTTATTGCTAGGTATTTTATGCTTCTTGGTGCAATTGTGAATGGGATCAGTTTCTTTATTTGTCTTTCTGTTGCTTCATTGTGAGTGTATAAGAATGCAACTGATTTCTGTACATTGATTTTGTATCCTGCAACTTTGCTGAATTCACGTATCAGTTCTAGCAGAATTTTGGTGGAGTCTATCGGGTTTTCCATGTATAATATCATGTCATCTGCAAAAAGCGAAAGCTTGACTTCATCTTTGCCAATTTGGATGCCTTTGATTTCCTTTTGTTGATTGCTGAAGCTAGAACTTCCAGCACTATGTTAAACAACAGCGGTGAGAGTGGGCATCCCTGTCGTGTTCCTGATCTCAGGGAAAAAGCTCTCAGTTTTTCCCCGTTGAGGATGATGTTAGCTGTGGGCTTTTCATAAATGGCTTTTATGATCTTTAAGTATGTTCCTTCTATCCCGACTTTCTCAAGAGTTTTTATTAAGAAAGGGTGCTGGATTTTGTCAAAGGCCTTTTCTGCATCGATTGACAGGATCATATGGTTCTTCTCTTTTTTTTTTATTAATGTGATGTATCATGTTGATCGATTTGCGAATGTTGAACCAGCCCTGCATCCCAGGAATGAATCCCACTTGATCATGGTGAATAATTCTTTTTATATGCTGTTGAATTTGATTTGCTAGTATCTTATTGAGAATTTTTGCCTCCATATTCATCAGGGACATTAGCCTGTAGTTCTTTTTTTACTGGGTCTCTGTCTGGTTTAGGAATCAAAGTAATACTGGCTTCATAGAATGAGTCTGGAAGTTTTCCTTTCCCTTTCTAATTCTTGGAATAGCTTGAGAAGGATAGGTATTATCTCTGCTTTAAACGTCTGGTAGAACTCCCCTGGGAAGCCATCTGGTCCTGGACTCTTATTTGTTGGGAGATTTTTAATAACTGATTCAATTTCTTCGCTGGTTATGGGTCTGTTCAAGCTTTCTATTTCCTCCTGATTGAGTTTTGGAAGAGTGTGGGTGTTTAGGAATTTGTCCATTTCTTCCAGGTTGTCCAATTGGTTGGCATATAATTTTTCATAGTATTCCCTGATAATTGTTTGTATCTCTGAGGGATTGGTTGTAATAATTCCATTTTCATTCATGATTGTATCTATTTGGGTCATCTCCCTTTTCTTTTTGAGAAGCCTGGCTAGAGGTTTGTCAATTTTGTTTACTTTTTCAAAAAACCAACTCTTGGTTTCGTTGATCTGCTCTACAGTTTTTTTAGATTCTATATTGTTTATTTCTGCTGTGATATTTATTATTTCTCTTCTTCTGCTGGGTTTAGGCTGCCTTTGCTGTTCTGCTTCTATTTCCTTTAGGTGTGCTGTTAGATTTTGTATGTGGGATTTTTCTTGTTTCTTGAGATAGGCCTGGATTGCAATGTATTTTCCTCTCAGGACTGCCTTCGCTGAGTCCCAAAGCTTTGGATTGTTGTATTTTCATTTTCGTTTGTTTCCATATATTTTTAAATTTCTTCTCTAATTGCCTGGTTGACCCACTCATTCGTTAGTAGGGTGTTCTTTAACCTCCATGCTTTTGGAGGTTTTCCAGACTTTTTCCTGTGGTTGATTTCAAGCTTCATAGCATTGTGGTCTGAAAGTATGCATGGTATAATTTCAATTCTTGTAAACTTATGAAGGGCTGTTTTGTGACCCAGTATATGATCTATCTTGGAGAATGTTCCATGTGCACTCGAGGAGAAAGTATATTCTGTTGCTTTGGGATGCAGAGTTCTAAATATATCTGTCAAGTCAATCTGATCAAATGTATCATTCAGGGCCCTTGTTTCTTTATTGACCATGTGTCTAGATGATCTATCCATTTCTGTAAGTGGGGTGTTAAAGTCCCCTGCAATGACCACATTCTTATCCATAAGGTTGCTTATGTTTATGAGTAATTGTTTTATATATTTGGGGGCTCCGGTATTCGGCACATAGACATTAATAATTGTTAGCTCTTCCTGATGGATAGACCCTGTAATTATTATATAATGCCCTTCTTCATTTCTTGTTACAGCCTTTAATTTAAAGTCTAGTTTGTCTGATATACATATGGCTACTCCAGCTTTCTTTTGGCTTCCAGTAGCATGATAAATAGTTCTCCATCCCCTCACTTTCAATCTAAAGGTGTCCTCAGGTCTAAAATGAGTCTCTTGTAGACAACAAACAGATGGGTCTTGTTTCTTTATCCATTCTGATACCCTATGTCTTTTTGTTGGTGCATTTAATACATTTACATTCAGTGTTATTATAGAAAGATACGGGTTTAGAGTCATTGTGATGTCTGTATGTTTTATGCTTGTAGCGATGTCTCTGGTACTTTGTCTCACAGGATCCCCCTTAGGATCTCTTGTAGGACTGGTTTAGTGGTGACGAATTCCTTCAGTTTTTGTTTGTTTGGGAAGACCTTTATCTCTCCTTCTATTCTAAATGACAGACTTGCTGGATAAAGGATTCTCGGCTGCATATTTTTTTCTGTTTAGCACACTGAAGATCTCGTGCCAAGCCTTTCTGGCCTGCCAGGTTTCAAAGGAGAGATCAGTCACAAGTCTTATAGGTCTCCCTTTATATGTGAGGGCATGTTTATCCCTTGCTGCTTTCAGAATTTTCTCTTTATCCTTGTATTTTGCCAGTTTCACTACGATATGTCGTGCAGAAGATCGATTCAAGTTACGTCTGAAGGGAGTTCTCTGTGCCTCTTGGATTTCAATGCCTTTTTCCTTCCCCAGTTCAGGGAAGTTCTCAGCTATAATTTCTTCAAGTACCCCTGCAGCACCTTTCCCTCTCTCTTCCTCCTCTGGGATACCAATTATGCGTATATTATTTCTTTTTAGTGTATCACTTAGTTCTCTAATTTTTCCCTCATACTCCTGGATTTTTTTTATCTCTCTTTCTCTCAGCTTCCTCTTTTTCCATAACTTTATCTTCTAGTTCACCTATTCTCTCCTCTGCCTCTTCAAGCCGAGCCGTCGTGGTTTCCATTTTGTTTTGCATTTCGTTTAAAGTGTTTTTCAGTTCCTCGTGACTGTTCCTTAGTCCCTTGATCTCTGTAGCAAGAGATTCTCTGCTGTCCTCTATACTGTTTTCAAGCCCAGCGATTAATTTTATGACTATTATTCTAAATTCACTCTCTGTTATATTATTTAAATCCTTTTTGATCAGTTCATTAGCTGTTGTTATTTCCTGGAGATTCTTCTGAGGGGAATTCCTCTGTTTGGTCATTTTGGATAGTCCTGGAGTGGTGCAGACCTGCAGGGCACTTCCCCTGTGCTGTGGTGTACAACTGGAGTTGTTGGGTGGGGCCACAGTCAGACCTGATGTCTGCCCCCAGCCCACCGCTGGGGCCACAGTCAGACAGGTGTGTGCCTTCTCTTCCCCTCTCCTAGGGGCGGGATTCACTGTGGGGTGTCGTGGCCTATCTGGTCTACTTGCACACTGCCAGGCTTGTGGTGCTGGGGATCTGGCGTATTAGCTGGGGTGGGTAGGCAAAGTGCATGGGGGCAGGAGGGGCAGGCTTAGCTCGCTTCTCCTTAGGTGATCCACTTCAGGAGGGGCCCTGTGGCAGCGGGAGGGTGTCAGATCCGCTGCCGGAGGTTTGGCTCCGCAGAAGCACAGAGTTCGGTGTTTGCACTGAGCGAGCAAGTTCCCTGGCAGGAACTGGTTCCCTTTGGGATTTTGGCTGGGGGATGGGTGGGGGAGATGGCACTGGCGAGCGCCATTGCTCCCCGCCAAGCTGAGCTCTGCCATCAGGGGGCTCAGCAGCTCTCCCTCCCTTTGTCCTCCAGCCTTCCCGCTTTCTGAGCAGAGCTGTTAGCTTATGACCTCCCAGACGCTAAGTCGCGCTTGCTGTCGGAACACAGTCCGTCAGGCCCCTCCGCTTTTGCCTGCCAGACTCGGAGGCTCTGCTTGGCCGGCAAGCCGCCCCTCCGCCCCGGCTCCCTCCCGCCAGTCCGTGGAGCGCGCACCGCCTCGCCGCCCTTCCTACCCTCTTCCGTGGGCCTCTTGTCTGCGCTTGGCTCCGGAGATTCCTTTCTGCTAATCCTTTGGCGGTTTTCTGGGTTATTTAGGCAGGTGTTGGTGGAATCTAAGTGATCAGCAGGACGCACGGTGAGCCCAGCATCCTCCTACGCCGCCATCTTCCCTCCAAACAGCAAAGCAATTTTAAAAGTACACGGGAAAAAATGAAAATAAAAACACCATGGTCCAAAACTTTTGGGATGCAACAAAGTGATCCTAATAGGGAAGTATATACAATGCAGGCCTCCCTGAAGAAGACAGAAAAATCTCAAATTAACAACCTAACCTTACACCTAAAGTATTAGGAAAAGAACAACAAATGAAGCCTAAACCAGAAGAAATAAATGATATGGAAACTTAAAAACAACACATCAGATCAATAAGAACAGGAGCTAGTTCTTTGAAATAATTAATCAAATTGATAAACCCTTATCCAGTATTATCGAAAATAAAAGTGGAAGAACCCAAATAAATACAATAACAAATGATAAAGGAAAAATAACAACCAACACCACAGAAATACAAACAACTATAAGAGAATATTATGAATAACTACATACCAAAAATTGGGCAATCTGGAAGAAATGGATAAATTCCTAGAAACATACAAACCACCAAAACTGAAAGAGGAAGAAATAGAAAACTTGAACAGACCCATAACCAGCGAAGAAATTGAATCAATATTCAAACATTTTTATCAAACAAAAGTCCAGTGCCAGATGGCTTCACAGGTGATTTCTATCAAACATTTAAAGAATACCTAATACCTATGCTTCTCAAACTATACCAAGAAATAGAAAAGGTATGAAAACTCCTAAATTCATTCTATGAAGTCAGCATTACCCTGACGTCAAAACTAGATAAAGACCCCTCTAGAAAAAGGAACCATAGGCCAATATCCCTGATGAACATGGATGCCAAAATTCTCAGTAAAATACTAACAATACTGAATCCAAGAGTACACTAAAGGAATCATTCACCACAATCATGCGGAATTTATACCTAGCCACAAAGGTGGTTATATATATATGCAAATAAATCAATGTGATATGCCCCCATTAAAGAAAGAATGAGAACCATATAATCACTCAATAGATGCAGAAAAAAGTATTGAAAAAGTACAATACCCATTCATGATAATGAATGGAAACATACCTCAACATAATAAAGGCCATACATGAAGAACCACAGCAAATATCATCCTCAGTGGGGAATACATGAAAACTTTTCTTCTATCGTCAGGAACAAGACAAGGGTGTCCACTCACCGTTGTCATTTAACAGAGGACTAGAAGTTTTATCCACAACAATCAGACAACAAAAAGAAATAAGAGGCATTAAAACTGACAAAGAACTCAACTTTTACTATTTGCACAAGACATGATACTCCACAGAGAAAACCTGAAAGACTCCACAAAAAATGCTTAGAACTGAAACATGAATTCAGTAAAGTCACAGGATACAAAATCAATGTGAGGAAAACTGCTGCATTTCTCTACACCAATAATGAAGCATCAGAAAGAGAAATTAAGGAATCAATTCCATTAACAATTGCACCAAAAACCATAAGATACCTAGGAATCAACCTGACCAGAAAGGTAAAAAAAAAAAAAAATCTGTACTCTGAAAACTATAAACACTGATGAAAGAAATTAAAGATGTGTATAGTACCCAAAACTATACACTTAATGCAATTCCTATTACAATATTACAACATCATTTTTTACATAACTAGAACAAACAATCTGAAAATTGGTATGGAACCACAGTAGATCCCAAATAACCAAAGCAAACTCGAAAAAAAAGAAGAAGCAAAGCTGGAGGCATCACAATTCTGTAATCCAAGTTGGATTACAAAGCAGTAGTGATCGAGATGGTATGCCCTGGTACCAAAATATACACACAGATAAATTGAATAGAATATAAAATGCAGAACATAACTCACAACTAGATAGCTAATCTTCAACACAGCAAGAAAGAATATCCAGTGGGAAAAAAGACAGTCTCTTCAACAAATTGTTTTGGGGAACATGGACAGCTGCATGCCAAAGAATGAAACTGGACCACTTTCTTACTCCATAACAAAAATAACTACAAAATTGGTTAAGACCTAAATGTGAGTCAGAAAACCATTAAAATCCTAGAAGAGTGGGGCGCCCGGGTGGCTCAATTGGTTGAGCATCGAACTTTAGTTCAGATCATGATCTCATGATTCATGGGTTCGAGCCCCCCATTGGGCTTTGTGCTGACAGCTTAGAGCCTGGCGCCTACTTCAGATTACGTGTCTCCCTCTCTCTCTGCCCCTCCCCCACTCTTGCTGTTTCCCTCTCTCTCAAAAATAAGTAAACATTTAAAAAAATCCTAGAGGAAAACACGTGCAGTAACCTCTTTGACATTGGCCATAGAAACTTCTTACCAGATATGTCTCCAGAGCAAGGGAAATAAAAGCATTAATAAACTACTGAGACTCCATCAAAATAAAAAGCTTCTGCAGAGCAAAGGAAACTGTCAATAAAACTAAAAGATAACCTACAGAATGGGAGAAGATATTTGCAAATGACATATCTGATAAAGGGTTAGTATCCAAAATCTATAGTTTCTTAAACTGAGCACCCAAAAAACAAATAGTCCAGTTAATAAATGGGCAGAAGACATGGATAGACATTTTTCCAGAGAAGACATCCAGATGGCTAACAGACACATGAAGAGATGCTCAACATTACTCATCATCAGGGAACTACAAATCAAAAATGTAATGAGACATCACCTCACACTTGTCAGAATAACTAAAATTAACAACAAAAGAAACAATAGATGTTGGTGAGGATTCAGAGAAAGGGTAAATTTATTTCAATGTTGGTGGGAATGCAAACTGGTGTATCCACTCTGGAAAACAGCATGGAGGTTCCTCAAATAGTTAAAAATAGAACTACTCTATGATCCAGAAATTGCACTACTAGGTATTTACCCAAAGAATATGAAAATGCTAATTCAAAGGTATACATACACCTCAAAGCTTACAGCAGCAATATCAACAATAGTCAAATTATGGAAACAGCCCAAGTGTCCACAGAGTGATGAATGGATAAATAAGATGGGGTATACATATGCAATGTAATATTACTCAGCCATGAAAAACAATGAAATCTTGACATTTGCAATGATGTGGATGGAGCTAGAAAGTATTACACTAAGCTAAATAAGTCAGCCAGAGAAAGACACATATCTTATGATTTCACTCATACGTGTAATTTAAGAAACAGAGCAAGCGATTACAGGAGAGAACAAGAAAAAAGAAAACCAAGAAACAGACTTTTCATTATAGAGAGAAAATTTATGGTTACCAGAGGGGAGTTTCGTGGGGGGATAGTTAAATAGGTGTGGGGATTAAGGAGAGCACTTGTTGTGATGTACACCAGGCGTTGCATTAAGTATTGAATCACTGAATTGTACACTTGAAACTAGTATTACAGAGTATTCTTACTTACTGCAATTTAAATAAAAACTAAAAGGAAAAAAGTATGAGTTTATTTCTTCACTTTCTGTTCTATTGATCTGTCTATTTTAGTGTCAGCCCTATATTGTTTTGATTACTACAGCTTTGTAGTATATTTTAAAATCTGGGATTGTGATTTCCATTGTCGTTCTTCTTCCTTAAGACTGCTTTGGCTTGGGGTGCCTGGGTGGCTTAGTTGGTTGACTTTGGCTCAGGTCATGATCTAACAGGTCTGGAGTTTGAGCCCCACATCAGACTCTGTGCTGATAGCTCAGAGCCTGGAGCCTGCTTCAGATTCTGTGTCTTCATCTCTCTTCCCCTTCCCTGCTTACACTCTGTCTCTATTTCTCAAAAATAAATAAACCTTTTTAATTTTTTTCTTTTTTTTAATTTTATTTTTTATTTTTTAAAGTTTACATCCAAATTAGTTAGCGTATAGTGAAACAATGATTTCAGTAGATTCCTTAATGCTCCATACCCATTTAGCCCATCCCCTCTCCCACAACCCTTCCAGCAACCCTCAGTTTGTTCTCCATATTAATGAGTCTGTTCTGTTTTGTCCCCCTCCCTGTTTTTATATTATTTTTGTTTCCCTTCCCTTATGTTCATCTTTTTTGTCTCTTAAAGTCCTCAAATGAGTGAAGTCATATGATTTTTTACTTTCTCTGACTGACTAATTTCACATAGCATAATACCCTCCAGTTCCATCCATGTACTTGCAAATGGCAAGATTTCATTCTTTTTGATTGCCGAGTAATACTCCATTGTGTGTATATATATATATATATATATATACCACATCTTCTTTATCCATTCATCCATTGGGCTCTTTCCATACTTTGGCTATTGTTGATAGTGCTGCTATAAACATGGGGGTGCATATGTCCCTTCGAAACAGCATATCTGTATCCTGTGGATAAATGCCTAGTAGTCCAATTGCTGGGTCCTAGGGTAATTCTATTTTTAGTTTTTTGAGAAACCTGCGTACTGTTTTACAGAGTGGCTGCACCAGCTTGCATTGCCACCAACAATGCAAAAGAGAGCCTCTTTCTCCGCATCCTCGCCAACATCTGTTGTTGCCTGAGTTGTTAATGTTAGCCATTCAAATTTTTTTTTTTTTTAAAGATTGCCTTGGTTCCTCAGGGTCTTTGGTCATTCACACAAATTTTATAATTATTTATTGTAGCTCTGTGAAAAATGTTGTTGGCATTTTGATAAGTATTGTATTAAATTTGAAGATTGCTTTGGGTGGTATTGGCATTTTCACAATATTTGTTCTTTCAATCCATGAGCATGGAATATCCTTCCATCTATTTGTGTCATCTTCAATTTCTTCCATCAACATTGTATAGTTGTTGAGTATAGATATACCACCTTATTATTTAAGCTTATTTCTAGGTATTATATTATTTTAGTGCAATTATAAAAGGGATTTTGGTGCATCCCAAAGATTTTGGACCATTTATTTTTATTTTTATTTGTCTCCATGTATTATTTCTGTTTCCTCTTTGATTTCTTGGTTGACTCATTACTTTTTTAGTAGCATGTTATTTAACCTCCATGTATTTGTGGCTGTTTCAGATTTTCTCTTGTGATTAATTTTTAGTTAGATACTACTGTGGTCAGAAAAGATGCACAATATGATTTTGATTTTTTTAAAATTTATTGAGACTTATTTTGTGGCCTAACGTGATCTGTTCTCGAAAATGTTTTATGTACACTGGAAGAGAAGGTGTATGTTGTTGTTTTGGGTTGGAGTATTCTGGATATTCCTGTTGTGTCCATCCCATGAAATATGTCATTCAAAGTCACTGTCTCCTTGTTGATTTTCTGGTTAGATGACTTATTAATTAATTACTTAATTTAAAATTTTTAAATGTTTGTTTTTGAGAGAGACAGAGCTTGAGCAGGGGAAAGACAGAGAGAGAGAAAGACACACAATCCAAAACAGGCTCCAGGTTCTGAGCTGTCAGCATAGAGCCTGATGCGGGGCTTGAACTCACAACCTGAGATCATGACCTGAGCCAAAGTTGAACGCATAACTGACCGAGCCACCCAGACGCCCCAAGGATGACCTATTTATTAATGTAAATGGGTGTTAAATTCCTCTACAATATTTATACTACCTTTTTTTTCCCTTTACATCTGTAATAGTTGCTTTATGTACGTGGGTGCTCCCACTTTGCCTGTTGTAGGTCAGGTATGGTCCCTCAGCTGTAAAAAGTGTCAGTTTGGTGCCACCATAGAAGTTTTTAATTGGGTGGTGTCAGAAGTCAGACCAGCTGCCTGTCCCCATTCTATCTTTCAGGGATGCAATTACCTAGAATTGCAGGATAATCTCACTGTGTTTCTTCCTGAGAGATACTTGTTTGTGGGTGCAGCTGGAAGTCAGAGCAGATGATTGCCCCCAAGTCTGTCTTCTAGGGCTGCCTATATACGGATCAGAAGTGCATTCTCTCCGCACTGCAATTATAAGGTTTGGCTCCTGGAGTTGTGTGTGTGTGTGTGTGTGTGTGTGTGCAATCTCCCCCTGTCCTGGGGGGAGTCACTTTGGATCATCACTTCTCCCTGCCAGGGTTGCTTGCAGCATGAGTCATAGCAGGGGATGATCTGGAGTGACACCTACTGAGTGGCAGGTTGGATGTGTTTAATCCTCTGGAGAAAGTGTGATATTTGTAAGGTAGGTGGAAAGTGTTCCTGCTGGCTCCATGTCCAGCTATCTAAGCTTGGGGGCAGAAGAGAAATGACACTGGCAAGATCTCTTTGTTCTCTAAATATCCCTGACCCTCCAGCACACATTCTAAGATTAGTAAGTAAATCTCCTTCTTTTATACCCAAGGTGCTTTCAGATGGTTCGTTCTATATTTTGGCAAATTTTTTTTTGTTATACTGTGTCTTTAAGGGTAGGGGCTCAGTTTTCTTTGGCCCTTGGCTCTCCCAGAGTTAAGCCTGATGATTTTTAAAGTACCTGGAGTTAATCCCAGCTGATTGCAAAAACCCATAAAGTTAAGGCCCACTGGTTTTCAAAGGCAACTGTTATGGGGACTCGTCTTCCCAGGGCAATTCCTGTGTCTTTGGTGCCTGGTATTGAGTCAGCTCCTCTCTATTCTCTGTGTTTGTGGTTTCCCTGCTTTTTTGTGTCTAGTCCTGCTAAGAGTTTATTTTTCACCGACATCTCTGCCCCTCCTACTTTTCCTGATGTGGCCTCCTCTCTATGATTAACTGTAAAAAGTCATTTATACCACTCTTTGGTTTATTTTCTGGGTTATTTGTACTCATGTGTCTGTTATCTAGGTGTGTTCATGGACAAGGTGAGCTTGAGAATCTCTTACCCCACCATCTTCTAGAAGTTTCTCATTTTAATGCATTGGATCTTTCCTCTGGTTCCATTATTATTATTTTTTTGTATGACCACTTTGAAACCCTTTCTTTAACCCTCTGTCCCTCAGCCAGACTATCCCTTTCCACCTCAGACCCTCAGATCTCACAGTCACTTGAACTTTAGGGCCCCTACCCTCTAATAATGTCTCAAAATGGGAAAGAGACCTATCACCCACCCCAACAAATCACCTGAGGCTGAAAAGAGAAAAAGATAATATTAGGAAACAAACCTGGATGTTTTCTCCACTAAGATAGGCTTGAGAGACATCCAAGCAGATGTTAGATATCTCCTCAGTCATTGGCCTACTGTTTACATCCTAGCCCACATCAGATTACATTTCTAAGCAAATGAACATATTAATTATCTCCTTCACAAACATCAGTAAATATATAAATTTATGAATATATATATTACTTGCCTGCTCATTTGCCAGAAGCACAATTCAGATAAAAATATAAACTAGAGATAAACCAGTGAGATTGCTTTTATATTTTAGAGTAAAAGATATTAAATAGTATTTTGCATGTCTTTAGGTTTATGTATGCATGTTTATGTTACATATATATGAATGCATGTATGTTTTGTATATGGCATTTTCTATATTTGCATTATATTACTAAATTAATTTATAAAATACCTTAAAATAATCCTACCAAAAATTCTTAGAGATAAATAAGCATTTCTATAAATTAAGTGTTCCTGAAATTCTCAAAAATCTGTTTTTTAAAAAGTATACTTTGCTTAGGATAATGTCACATAAAGAGCAAAGTAGTAAATTAAAGGGAAAAAAAGAAGAAAAGATGTGGAGGCATACCTTTAATTTTTAAACTGTTTCTGAGATTTTATTGATACTAGTGTAATTTCTCAATGAGAAAAATAACTTGAATGATGACTGCTCTTCTTTGATTATCTCATAATTTTCTTTTTCTTTTTTAAATATGAAATTTATTGTCAAATTGGTTTCCATACAACACCTAGTGCTCATCCCAACAGATGGCCTCCTCAATACCCATCACCCACCCCCCTTCCTTCCCATCCCCCATCAACCCTCAGTTTGTTCTCAATTTTTAAGAGTCTCTTATGTTTTGGCTCTCTCCCTCTCTAAACCTTTTTTTTCCCCTTCCCCTCCCCCATGGTCTTCTGTTAAGTTTCTCAGGATCCACATAAGAGTGAAAACATATGTTATCTTTCTCTGTATGACTTATTTCACTTAGCATAACACTCTCTAGTTCCATCCAGGTTGCTACAAAAGGCCATATTTCATTCTTTCTCATTTCCATGTAGTATTCCATTGTGTATATAAACCACAATTTCTGTATCCATTCATCAGTTAATGGACGTTTAGGCTCTTTCCATAATTTGGCTATTGTTGACAGTGCTGCTATAAACATTGGGGTACAAGCGCCCCAATGCCTCAGCACTCCTGTATCCTTTGGATAAATTCCTAGCAGTGCTATTTCTGGGTCATCGGGTAGATCTATTTTTAACTTTTTGAGGAACCTCCACCCTGTTTTCCAGAGCAGCTATCCCAGTTGGCATCCCCACCAACAGTACAAGAGGGTTCCCATTTCTCCACATCCTCACCAGCATCTATAGTCTTCTGATTTGTTCATCTTAGCCACTCTGACTGGTGTGAGGTGGTATCTGAGTGCGGTTTTGATTTGTATTTCCCTGATGAGGAGCGACATTGAGCATCTTTTCATGTGCCTGTTGGCCATCCGGATTTCTTCTTTAGAGAAGTGTCTGTTCATGTTTTCTGCCCATTTCTTCACTGGATTATTTGTTTTTTGGGTGTGCAGTTTGATGAGCTCCTTATAGATTTTAAATACTAGCCCTCTGCCTGATATGTCATTTGCAAATATCTTTTCCCATTCCGTTGGTTGCCTTTTAGTTTTATTGATTGTTTCCTTTGCAGTGCAGAAGTTTTTATCTTCATGAGGTCCCAATAGTTCATTTTTGTTTTTAATTCCCTTGCATTTGGAGATGTGTCAAGTGAGAAATTGTTGCGTCTGAGTTCAGAGTGGTTTTTTCCTGCTTTCTCCTCTAGGGTTTTGATGGTTTCCTGTCTCACATTCAGGTCCTTCATTAATTTTGAGTTTGTTTTTGTGAGTGGTGTAAGAAAGTGGTCTAGTTTCATCCTTCTGCATGTTGCTGTCCAGTTCTCCCAGCACCATTTGTTAAAGAGACTGTCTTTTTTCCATTGGATATTCTTTCCTGCTTTGTCAAAGATTAGTTGGCCATACTTTTGTGGGTCTAATTCTGGGGTTTCTATTCTATTCCATTGGTCTATGTGTCTGTTTTTGTGCCAATACCATGCTGTCTTGATGATTACAGCTTTGTAGCAGAGGCTAAAGTCTGGGACTGTGATGCCTCCTGCTTTGGTCTTTTTCAATATTACTTTGGCTATTCAGGGTCTTTTGTGGTTCCATAAAAATTTTAGGATTGCTTCTTCTAGCTTCAAGAAGAATGCTGGTGCAATTTTGATTGGGATTGCATTGAATGTGTAGATAGCTTTGGGTAGTATTGACATTTTAACAATATTCTTCCAATCCATGAGCATGGAATGTTTATCCATTTCTTTATATCTTTTTCAATTTCCTTCATAAGCTTTCTATAATTTTCAGCATACAGATCTTGTACATGTTTGGTTAGGTTTATTCCTAGGTATTTTATGCTTCTTGGTGAAATTGTGAATGGGATCAGTTTCTTTATTTGTCTTTCTGTTGCTTCATTATTAGCGTGTAAGGATGCAACTGATTTCTGTACATTGATTTTGTATCCTGCAGCTTTGCTGAATTCATGTATCAGTTCTAGCAGACTTTTGGTGGAGTCTGTAGGGTTTTCCTTGTATAGTATCATGCCATATGCCAAAAGTGAAAGCTTGCCTTCATCTTTGCCAATTTTGATGCCTTTGATTTACTTTTGTTGTGTGACTGCTGATGCTAGCACCCTCAACACTATGTTAAACAACAGGGCTGACAGTGGACATCCCTGTCATGTTTCTGATCTCGGGGGAAAGCTCTCAGTTTTTCCCCATTGAGGATGATATTAGCTGTGGGATTTTCATAAATGGCTTTTATGATATTGATGTATGTTCCTTGTATCCCGACTTTCTTGAGGGTTTTTATTAAGAAACGATGCTGAATTTTGTCAAATGTTTTTTCTGCATCGATTGACAGGATCATATGTTTCTTTTCTTTTATTAATATGATGAATCACATTGATTGATTTGCAAAAATTGAACTATCCCTGCAGTCCAGGAATGAATCTCACTTGATCATAGTGAATAATTATTTTTATACACTGTTGAATTTGATTTGCTAGTATCTTACTGAGAATTTTTGCATCCATATTCATCAGGGATATTGGCCTGTAGTTCTCTTTTTTTGCTGGGTCTCTGTCTAGTTTCGGAATCAAAGTAATGCTGACTTCATAGAATGGATCTGGAAGTGTTCCTTCCCTATTTTTTGGAACAGCTTGAGAAGGATGGGTATTATCTCTGCTCTAAATATGTGGTAGAATTCCCCAGGGAAGCCATCTGGTCATGAGCTCTTATTTGTTGCAAGATTTTTGATAACTGATTTAATTTCTTTGCTGGTTATGCGTCTGTTCAAGTGTTCTATTTTTTCCTGTTTGGGTTTTGGAATTGTGTGGGTGCTAAGAATTTGTCCATTTCTTCTAGGTTGTCCAGTTTGTTGGCATATAATTTTTCATAGTATTCCCTGATAATTTCCTGTATTTCTGAGGGATTGATTGTAATAATTCCATTTTCATTCATGATTTTATCTATTTTAGTGTTCTACATTTTCTTTCTGAGAAGCCTGGCTAAAGGTTTATCAGTTTTGTTTATTTTTTCAAAAACCAACTCTTGGTTTCATTGATCTCCCCTACTGTTTTTTTTTTTTTATTCTGTGTTGTTTATTTCTGCTGTGGTCTTTATTATTTCTCTTCTTCTGTTGGGTTTGGGGTGTCTTTGATGTTCTGCTCTAGTTCCTTTAGGTGTGTAGTTAGGTTTTATATTTGGGATTTTTCTTGTTTCTTGAGATAGGCCTGGATTGAAATGTATTTTCCTCTCAGGACCACCTTCACTGCATTCCAAAGTGTTTGGATTGTGGTATTTTCATTTTCATGTGTTTCCATATATGTTTTATTTTATTCTCTAATTGCCTGGTTGACACTTTCATTCTTTTGTAGGGTATTCTTTAACCTCCATGCTTTTGGAGGTTTTCCAGACTTTTTCCCGTGGTTGATTTCAAGTTTCATTGCATTGTGGTCTGAAAGTATGCATGGTATGATCTCATTTCTTTTATACTTATGAAGGGCTGTTTTGTGACCCAGTCAGTATGTGATCTATCTTGGAGAATGTTCCATGTGCACTCGAGAAGAAAATATATTCTGTTGCTTTGGTATGCAGAGTTCTAAATATATCTGTCATGTCCATCTGATCCAATGTATCATTTAGGACCCTTGTTTCTTTATTTATTATCTGTCTAAATGATCTATTCGTTACTGTAAGTGGAGTATTAAAGTCTCCTGCAATTATCACATTCTTGTCAATAAAGTTGCTTATGTTTGTGATTAATTGTTTTATATATTTGGGGGCTCCCGTATTTGGCACATAGACATGTATAACTGTTAGCTCTTCCTGATGGATAGACCCTATAATTATTACATAATGTCCTTCTTCATCTCTTGTTACAGCCTTCAATAAAGTCTAGTTTTTCTGATATAAGTATGGCTACTCCAGCTTTCTTTTGAGTTCCAGTAGTATGATAAATAGTTCTCCATCCCCTCACTTTCAATCTGATGGTGTCCTCAGGTCTAAAATGGGTCTCTTGTAGACAGAAAATAGATGGGTCTTATTTTTTTGTTTTTGTTTTTTTTTCCATTCTGATACCCCATGTCTTTTGGTTGGAGCATTTAGTCCATTTACATTCAGTGTTATTATAGAAAGATATTGGTTTAGAGTCATTGTGTTATCTGTAGGCTTCATGTTTGTAGTGGTGTCTCTGGTACTTTCTGGTCCTTGCAACATTTCACTCACAGAATCCCCCTTAGGATATTAGGGCTGGTTTAGTGGTGATGAATTCCTTCTGTTTTTGTTTGGGAAAACATTTATCTCTCCTTCTATTGTGAATGACAGACTTGCTGGGTAAAGTATTCTTGGCTGCATATTTTTCCTGTTCATCACATTGAAGATTTCCTCCTATTCCTGTCTGGCCTGCCCAGTTTTAGTAGATAGGTCTACTACTACCTTTATGTGTTTACCTTTGTATGTTAAGGCCCATTTATCCCTAGCTGATTTCAGAATTCTCTTTATCCTTGTATTTTGCCAGTTTCACTATGATATGTCATGCAGAAGATCGATTCAAGTTACATCTGAAGGGAGTTCTCTGTGCCTCTTGGATTTCAATGCCTTTTTCTTTCCCCAGATCAGGGAAGTTCTCAGCTAAGATTTTTTCAAGCACACCTTCAGCCCCTTTCTCTCTCTTCATCTCCTTCTGGAATTTTATGATATGGATATTGTTCCATTTGATTGCATCACTTAGTTCTCCAATTTTCCCCTCGTACTCCTGGATTTTTTTAACTGTCTTTTTTTCAGCTTCCTCTTTTTCCACAATTTTATCTTCTAATTCACCTATTATCTCCTCTGCCTCTTCAATCCGTGCTGTGGCCACCTCCATTTTATTTTGCACCTCATTCATAGCATTTTTAAATTCATCATGACTATTTTTTAGTACCTTGATATCTGTAGCAATAGAGTCTCTGCTGTCCTCTATGCTTTTTTCAAGCCCAGCGATTAATTTTATGACTATTATTCTAAATTCTTGTTCTGCTATATTGCTCAAATTGGTTTTGATCAATTCATTAGATGTCGCTACTTCTGGAATTTATTTTCTGGAGAATTCTTCTGTTTCATCATTTTGGCTAGTTTTCTGTCCCTTATGCATTTTAAAAGCTTGTTGTGTGCTCTGCATCTGTGAGCACTGCTATATTAAAGGAGGGTCATACCCTGTCCAGGGCCTGGCCCTTAAGGAAGTGCTTTTTCTAGAATTGTTCCCTGATCTCTCTTGTTGTGACTTTGGTTATTTTATTACCCTACTCCTAGTAATATTTTGGACCTTCCACCAGGTGTGTTTTGATTTGTTCCTTGGAGTAGCCCTGTAAAGGAAAACAGATAGGCAAACAGGATACAAAAACATGCAAGCACACAAACAAATAACACAAACAAATAAAGAAAAACAAAACCCTAAAGACTAAAAACAAAAAACCCTAAAACACTGACTACAAGTAAAGAAGAGGGTGGAGGTGGTGCTGATGGAAGAGCATATACAAAGAGAGAAATGACAGGAGCAGGGTGGGGGGGTGATAAACATTGATTACCAGAGAGACTAAAAGGCTTAATCCAGAGAGAGAGAAAGGAAAATAAAGAAGGAGGCAGAGAAAATGAAATGAAAATAAAGTTATCCAGACAGAGAAACTATATGGCTTGATTGTTTCAGAGAGAAAGAAAGGAGTGTAAAGAAGGAGGTATAAAACATGTATCAAGACAATGGATTAAATATGTCTGTTTAGACAGACCAATAATCACAGTATCCAGCCTAGGGGTGGGAAGAGATAAGGAGAAGAAATTGAGGGGGGGGGATATATCTATATATCCAGAATTGACCTATAGTTAATCCAGGCATTGCTGCATCACTGGTTGGGAGTAGCTGTCCGCAGGATCTGTGCCATTCCAGTGGATATGCAGTTACCCAGTGCCAGGGGGTGTTGTTTGGTGAAATCTGAACCCACCTCCACTATCGGCCCTGGGAGTGATCTCTGCCTTGGTGGTGGTGGGGGAGGGGCAATGGTGATCCCCCAGTTTCTTCTCCACGGAGCTGGGCACAATGGACTCAGTTTGAGTTGTCATCACTGTGCTGTGGGCACAGACGGGTCAGTCCTTCTTGCTCTGCCAAATCCCCTGACCCTGCACTTGGCTAGGATTCAAAGTCACGCTCCATGCTCTCTGGCACTGGGGAAGCTCCTCTCAGTGAAGCTGTATGTGGTCTTGGCTGACTTTGTCCCCCATATTTCAAGGAGTACTGCCTTGTCTTACTGCAGAATGAGCTGCTGTGCTCACTGCAGTGAGTCCCCAGGGTGGAGGATGCAGGCAGACTTTGTCTTTTCCCACAGCACTCTAGGGAAATGGCAGCCTTATACTCTTGCAGACTGAGCCCTCAGCCCAGCCACTGTGCCCGGGGATGGTGGATGCAAGCCGCTTGTGTACTATCATGCAGCCATCCAGGGAGGGAACCACTTTCTCCAGGTGTGGACTGAGTCTCTTACTTGCAACCTCACCCAGGCTTGGCTCCCCTTCCTCCCCAGGTATGCAAACAGGGAGCCAGCTCGAGTCCAAAGAAAGACCTTCATTTAGAGATCAGATCCCTCTCAGTCTTAGTCTGAGGTCTTTCTCCTGTGCAGATAGGGTCCTGCACTTCCTTATCCACTCTTTCTCTTCCCTTTGTCTCTCCACGGAAGGGGATCCCTTTTCTCCATGCCCACACAGCCTTTTTTTAATCTCCCCCAGTTTGCAGTTACCCACCTATCTTTTTTACAGCTTTCCCATTTTCTTCCTAATAGATTCAGTCTCTTCCTCCTAGGCTCTGGTGTTCAAAGCCCTTTGGCTTCTACACTTTTTTTTTTGAGAGACAAGCAAAGGATTCCCCCTACTTCTCTGCCATGTTGGCTCCTCCTTTTACAGGCCAATATCCTTGATGAACCTGGATGAAAAACTCCTCAACAAAATACTATCAAATTGAATTCAAGAGTACATTGAAAGAATGATTCACCATGATCAAGTGGGATTTGTTCTTTGGCTGCAAGAGTGGTTCAATATTCACAAATTAATCAATGTAATATGCCACTTTAATAAAAGAAAGGAAAAGAACAATATGATCCTCTAAATAGATTTAGAAAAAGTTGTTTGAAAAAATATAGCATCCATTCTTGATAAAAGCCCTCAACAAATAAGGATAGATGGAACATACTTCAATATAACAGGTCATGTAAGAAAGACCCAGAACTAATATTATCTTTAATGGGGAAAAACTGAGAGCCATTCTCCTATGGTCAATAATAAGACAAGGATGTCCACTGTCATTACTGCTATTTAATGTAGTACTGTGGTTCTAGCCTCAACAATTGATAACAAAAAGAAATAAAATGCATCCAAATTGATAAAGAAGAAGTCAAACTTTCCCTATTTGTGGATGACATGATACCCCATATAGAAAACCCAAAAAACTCCACCAAAAATTGCTATAACTAATACATGAATTCAGCAAAGTTTCAGGATAGGAAATCAATGTACAGAAATGTGTTGCATTTATATACATCAATAATGAAGCAGGAGAAAAAGAAATTAAGGATACAACCCCTTTTACAATTGCACCAGCAGCAATAAGACACTGAGAAATAAACCTAACCAAGGAGGTAAAAGATCTGAACTATGAAAACAATAGAGGACTTATGAGAGAACTTGAAGAGGAATCAAAGAAATGAAAATTTATTCCATATTAATGGATTAGAAGAACTAACATTGTTAAAATGTCTATACTACCCAAAGCAATGGATAAAAGAATGGATAAAAAAACAAGGTCTATCTGTATACTGCCTACAAGAAACTCATTTTACCTAAAGACACCTGCAGATTGAAAATGAGGGGATGGAGAACAATCTATCATGTTAATGGGTGTCAAGAGAAAGCCAGGGTAGCCATACTTGTAACAGACAAACTAGATTTTAAAATAAATATTATAAAACATGAGAGATGAAGAAAGACATTATATCATAATTAAGGGGTCTATCCATTAAGATCTAACAACTGTAAATATGTGTGTCTCCAACTTGGGAGAACCCAAATATATAACTGAACTAACAACAAACATAAAGAAACTCAGTGATAATAATATAATAATAATAGTGATTTTAACATACTATTTATAGCAAAGGGCACATCATTTAAGCCGAAAATGAACAAGGAAAACGGCTTTGACTGATGCACTGGACCAGAAGGACTTAACAGATACATTCAGAACATTTCATGCTAAAGCAGCAGAATACACATTTTTCTTGAGTGCACATGGAACATTCTCCAGAATAGAGCACACATTGGGTCACAAATCAGCCCTCAACAGGTATGAAAAGATTGAGATCCTTTCATGTATATAATCAGATCACAACACTATGAAACTTGGAGTCAGCCACAAGAAAAAAATTGGAAAGTCTTCAAATTCATGGAGGTTAACGAACATTCTACTAAAGAATGAATGGGTTGGCCAGGATATTAAATAAGAAACAAAATAAAACACATGGAAGGAAATGAAAATGAAAACACAACAGTCCAAGCCCTTTGGGAATGCATCAAAGACAGTCTTAAGAGGGAAATATATTGCAATTCAGGCATATCTTAAGAAGCAAGAAATGGGGTGCCTGGGTGGCGCAGTCGGTTAAGCGTCCGACTTCAGCCAGGTCACGATCTCGCGGTCCGTGAGTTCGAGCCCCGCGTCAGGCTCTGGGCTGATGGCTCGGAGCCTGGAGCCTGTTTCCGATTCTGTGTCTCCCTCTCTCTCTGCCCCTCCCCCGTTCATGCTCTGTCTCTCTCTGTCCCAAAAAAAATAAATAAAAAAAAATGTTGAAAAAAAAAATTTTAAAAAAAGAAGCAAGAAAGGTTCTTCAAAACACAACCTAACCTTACACCTAAAGGAGCTAGAAAAGGAACAGCACATTAAGCTTAAAGTCAGCAGAAAATAGGAAATAATAAAGATTGGAGCAGAAATAAATGATACAGAACAAACAACCAAAAATCCCAGTGGAATATATCAACAAAATTTACAGCTGGTTCTTTGAAAGAATTAACAAAATTGATAAACACCTAGTCAGGCTTATCAAAAATAAAAGAGAAAGGACCACAAATTTATAAAATCACAAGTTAACTAGGAGAGATCACAACCAACACCACAGAAGTACAAACAATTATGACAATATTATGAAAAATTATATGGCAACAAACTGGGCAATCTTGAAGAAATGGACAAATTCCTAAAAACTCACAAACTATCAAAACTGGAATAATTAGAAAATTTGAATAGACCATAACCATCAAAAAAATTGAATCAATAATCAAAAATCTCCTAACAAACAAAAGTCAAGAGCCAGATGGCTTCCCAGGGGAATTGTACCAAATATTTAAAGAAGAGTTAATACCTATTCTCAAACTGTTCCAAAAAATAGAAATGGAAGGAAAACTTCCAAACATCTATGAGGCCAGAATTCCCTTGATTCCAAAACTATACAAAGCCCCTTACTAAAAAAGAGAATTAAAGTCCAATATCGCTGGTGAATATAGATGCAAAAATTCTCAATAAAATACTCGCAAGTGGAATTCAACAGTACATTAAAATATTTGTTCACCATGATCAAGTCAGTCTTATTCCTTGGATACAGGGCTGGTTCAATATTCAAAAATCAATCAAAGTGATATACCACATTGACAAAGAAAGAATAAGAAACACATGATCCTCTAAATAGATACAGAAAAAAGCATTTGACAAAATACAGTATCCATTTTTCATAAAAACCGTCAACAATTTAGGGATAAACGGAACCTACCTCAACATAATATGAAAAACCCACAGCTAATATTATCTTTAATGGGGAAAAACTGAGAGCCTTTACCCTAGGGTCAGGAATAAGACAAGGATGTCAACTCCCATCATTACTATTTAACAGTATTAGAAGTGTTAGACTCAGTAATCAGACAACAAAAAGACATAAAATGCATCCAAATCAACAAGAAGTTAAAATTTCATTGAGAGAGAGAGAGAGCATGAGCAGGGGAGGGGTAGAGAGAGTGGGACAGAGGATCTGAAGTGGGCCCTGTGCTGACAGCAGAGGGCCCAATGTGGGGCTTTAACCCATGAACCACAAGACCTGAGCCAAAATCAGAAATCAACCAACTGAGGCATCCAGGCACCCCAATCTGTTGCATTTCTAAACACCAATAATGAAGCAACAGGAAAAGAAATCAAATAATGGATCCCATTTGAAATTGAACCAAAACCAGTGAGAAACCTAGGAATAAACCTAACTAAAGAAGTAAAATATCTGTACTATGAAAACTATAGAGCACTTATGAAAGAAATTGAAGAGGACACAAAGAAATGAAAAGTCATTCCATGTTCATGGATCAGAACAAATATTGTTAAAATATATGTACTACCCAAAGCTATATACATATTCAATGCAATTCCTATCAAAATATCACTTTTTTTTTTGCAGAGATAAAGCAAACAATCCTAAAATTTGTATGGAACCACAAAAGATTCCAAATAGCGAAGGGAATCCTGAAAAACAAAAACAAAAACAAAACCTGGAGGCATCATGATTCTGGAATTCAAGTTTATTACAAGGCTGTAGTCATCAAGATAGTATGGTACTGGCAAAAAAACAGACACATAGGTCAAGGAAACAGAATTGAAAACCCATCAGTGAACCCACAACTATATTGCCAGCTAATCTTTGACCAGGCAGGAAAGAATATCCAATGGAAAAGTGACAGTCTTTTCGACAAATGGTTTGGGAAAATTGGATGGCAACATACAGAAGAATGAAACTAGGCCACTTTGTTACACCACACACAAAAATAAATTCAAAATTGATGAAAGAGCTAAATTTGAGACAGGAAACCATCAGAATCCTAGGAAAGAAAAAAGGCATCAACCTCTTTGACTTCAACCCAAGCAACTTCTTACTAGATACGTTGATGTGTAATTAAAGAAACAAAACTGATGAACACGTGGGAATGGGGATGGGGGAGATGTGAAAGAGAAACATACCACAAAATACTCTTAATGGTAGAGAAAAAAACTGAGGGTTTATGGAGGGTGTTGAGTGGGAAATGGACTAGATGAGTGATGTGTATTAAGGCAGGGCATTGTAATGAGCACTGGGTGTTATATGTAATGATCAATCACTGAATTCTACTTCTGAAATCAGTTGCACTGTATGTTAAGTAAATAAAATTTAAATTAAAAAAAAAGAATGTGAAAGATGCTGAGGTGTTGATTGATAGTAATCCTCATGTAGACTTCTATTTGGCCTGCATAGAAGACAATTGATCTTGGAGAAAGATATTGGATTATTGCAAGGTTAACCAAGTGGTGACCCCAACTGAACTTGCTATAACACATTAGTTTCATTGCTTGAGCAAACTCACATGTACCCTGATGCGCTGTATGCAGCTAATGATCTGCTAAATGGTTTTTTTTTGGCCAAACTTGTCCATAAAGCCCACAGAAATCATTTTTATTTCTGCTGGCAAGGCCCACAATATACATCCAGAATCATGCAGCAGTGGTATATAAACCGTATAGTCCCATGTATCAATTTTGTTTTCCAGGGATCTTGAATACCTTTGTATTCCAAAAACATGTTTGTCAATGACATTAATGGTAATATACTGGTAGAACCTATTGAGCAGAAATTGAAACTTCCCTACACTTCTTGGTAAAACTTTTGTGTGTGAAGGGTACAGAATAAATCTCATTAAAATTCAGACATCTTCTACCTCAATGAAAATTTTAGAAGTCTATCTAGAAAGTGTAGGTGCTGTCCTAATATATATTTTTAAGGTTAAAGATGAATTTATCATCTGGCCTTTCTTACAATCAAGAAAAAGATGTGTTATATAGTGATTCCCTTTGGATTTGGGTTGCAACATATTCCTACTTTGAGTATGTTACTCCAGCCCATTTATCCAATGACAAAAAAAATTTGCTAGATTTGATTGGTACCAGAAGAGAAGTCTACAACAGGTCTATCCTACTGTGCAAGCTCTTCTAATTTTGTCATACATTTCAGCAGACCCAATCAGTATAGAAATTTTGTTGGCAGGTAGAGATTTTGTAGTTTGTCAGCCCTTGTATGTGTATAACAAAGAAAACTTTTAGGATTTCTTTTAGGATTTTGGAACAAGGTCTGTCTTCATCCACAAATTATTACTCTACTTATGAGAAACAACTCTTGGCCTGTTAGTGAGCACAGCAGAGAGTGAATGTGTGACCATGGGTCATATAGTTACCATATAACCAGATTTGTCCATCATAAGCTGGGTGTTATATTACTCACCACATCATAAATTGGGGAACTCATTCAATATTACATCATGAAATAAAAGTTATATATACAATATACATATATACCATATGTCATATATTATATATTTATATTTGTATTTAGGCTAAAGCATTCCCTGAAGTACAGGAAATTACATGGAGAAGTGCCCCAAATGCCAATGGTTCTTAATCCTGCTGCACTGCCTTCTTTCTCCCAACTCACGCCTAAGGTATCATGGAGAAATTTCTTGAATCAGTTGAAAAAGGAATAAAAGATGTAGGGCTGGTTCATAGATGCTTCTGCAATACATGCAGACACTATCCAAATGTGGAGAGCTGCATTACTATAGCCCATAATCTCAGACATTTCTGTTGAACAGTGGTGAATGAAAATTATTCCAGGGGCATAACCTTGAACAGTGTGCCTGATCATTATCATTGTAAGGACAAATGTACAGATATGTGATTATATACCTGGTTGTGGCTAATGGAGTGGCTTAATTATCAGGGACTTAAAAGAAACATAAGTGGAAAATTGGTGACAATAAAGTTTGGAGAACAGGTATGTGGATAAACCTCAATGAGCTAAATACCTGAACAAATTTCTGTCCCATATAAATACTCACCAAAATGTGAAGTCATTAGAGGCAGATTTCAATAATCAAATGGGTTAAATCTGTAGGAACCAGTTAGCTCATCCACTCCTGGTATTAAACATGGGCTCATGAACAAAGTGGCCATAGAGGCAGAGGTGGAGAATATTACTGTATTAAAAAAAATGATTTTCACTCACCAAGGATGAGTGCCCAATTATCCAGCAACAGACAGCAACACTAATTTCCTAATACAACACCTTTCCTGAGGAGTTAAACAAACTACCTGGTGGCAGGTTGACTGCGTTGGACAGCTTCTATCGTGAAAGGGGCAGCATTTTGTCCTTACTGCAATATACATTTTATTTGGATATTAATTTGTTTTCCCTGTATGCAAAGCTTCAACCAATATTACCAAATGTGTTCTTACAGAATACATTATCTTGCTTTGGATCAAGAAACTTTCTTCTCAGAAGAAAAATATTGCAGTGGGCCATGCTCATGGAATTCATTCACTTACCATGTTCCAAACCATTCTAAAGCAGTTGGATAGGGGCACCTGGGTGGCCCAGTCGGTTAAGCAGCCAACTTCAGCTCAGGTCATGATCTCGGTGTCCATGAATTCTAACCCTGCATTGGGCTCTGGGCTGACAGCTCAGAGCCTGGAGCCTGCTTCATATTCTAAGTGTCATCTCTCTCTCTGCCCCTCCCCCACTCACCCTCACTCACTTTCTCCTTTGCTCAAAAATAAGTAAACATAAAAAAAAAAACATAAAGCAGTTGGGTATTAGGGGTGCCGGGTGGCTCAGTTGGTTGAGTGACCAACTTTGGCTCAGGTCATAATCTCACAGTTAATGAGTTCAAGCCCCACATCAGGCTCTGTGCTGACAGCTCAGAGCCTGGAGTCTGCTTCTGATTCTCTGTCTCCCTTTCTCTCTGCTCTTCCCCCACTCACACTCTGTCTCTCTCTCAAAAATAAATAAACATTAAAAAAATAAAGCAGTTGGATGTTAAATAGACAAACATTTTGAAGACTCTTAGAGAACTAGTAAGGTGGCAACACATTGCAGAGCTGTGGCAAGGTTCTCCAAGTTGTATATTCTCTGAGTCAATTTTATTTGCTGCCGTTTCTTTTATATCAAGAATTCATGCCAGTACCATACAGTTTGATTACTACAGCTTTGAAATATAACTTTAAGTCCAGAATCGTGATGCCTCCATCTATGCTTTTCTTTTTCAAGATTGATTTGGCCACGTAGTATTCCATTGTGTATATAAACCACAATTTCTTTATCCATTCATCAGTTGATGGACATTTAGAAAGAATGAAATATGGCCTTTTGTAGCAACGTGGATGGAACTGGAGAGTGTGATGCTAAGTGAAATAAGCCATACAGAGAAAGACAGATACCATATGGTTTCACTCTTATGTGGATCCTGAGAAACTTAACAGAAACCCATGGGGGAGGGGAAGAAAAAAAAAAGAGGTTAGAATGGGAGAGAACCAAAACATAAGGGACTGTTAAAAACTGAGAACAAACTGAGGGTAGATGGGGGGTGGGAGGGAGGGGAGGGTGGGTGATGGGTATTGAGGAGGGCACCTTTTGGGATGAGCACTGGGTGTTGTATGGAAACCAATTTGACAATAAATTTCATATATTAAAAAAAAAAAAAGATTGCTTTGGCTATTCATGGTCTTTTGTGGTTCCATACAAATTTTAGGATAGTTTGTTCTGGTTTTGTGAAAAATGCTGTTAGTATCTTGATAAGGATTTCATTGAATATGTAGGTTGCTTTGGGTAGTATAGACACTTTAACAACATTTGTTCTTCCAATCCATAAGCATAGAATGTCCTTCCATTTTTTTGTGTCATCTTTAATTTCTTTCATCAGTGTTTTAGAATACAGCTTTCAGAATAGAGGTCTTTTACCTGTAACAGAATACATCAGTTTTCAGAGTACAGGTCTTTTACCTCTTTGGTTAGGTTTATTCCTATGTATCTTATTGTTTTTGCTGCAATCGTAAATAGAATTGATTCATTAATTTCTCTTTCTGCTCCTTCATTATTGGTGTACATAGATTGTATATACTGCAAATTTAATGAATTCATTGATTAGTTCTAGTAGTCTTTTTTTTTATGGAATCTTTTGGGTTTTAAAGTTTTACTTCTTCTTTATTGATTTGGATGCTATTTGTTTTCTGATTTCTATAGCTAGGCCTTCCAGTACTATATTGAATCAAATGGACATCCTTGTCTTGGTCCTTTTCCTTAGAGGAAAAGGTCTCAATTTTTTCCCATTAATGGTGATGTTAGCTATGGGTTTTTCATATATGGCCTTTATTATGTTGAAGTATGATGCCTCTAAATCTACTTTGTTGAGGGTTTTTAACATGAATGGATGTTGTACTTCGTAATTGCTTTTTCTTCATCTATTGAAATGATAATATGTTTTTTAAAGGGTGCATATCTTTTTTATATCAAATATAATTTATTGTCAAATTGGTTTCTATACAACACCCACAGCTCTTTTCTACAGGTGTCCTCCTCCATGCCCATCACTCACTTTCCCCTCTCTCCCACCCCCAATCAACCCTCAGTTTGTTCTCAGTTCTTAAGAGTCTCTTATGGTTTGCCTCCCTCCCTCTCTGTAACTTTTTTCCCCTTCCTCTCCCCCATAGTTTTCTGTTAAGTTTCTCAGGATCCACATGTGAGTGAAAACATGTGGTGTCTGTCTTTCTCTGCCTGACTTATTTCACTTAACATAATACCCTCTAGTTCCATCCACATTGCTGCAAATGGCCAGATTTCATTCTTTATCATTGCCAGGTAGTATTCCATTGTATATATAAACCACATCTTCTTTATCCATTCGTCAGGTGATGGACATTCAGGCAAATTATGGAAAGATCATATGGTTTTAATTATTTCTCTTATTGATGTGATGTATCACATTGATTGATTTGTGAATATTGAATCACCTTTGCAATCCAGGAATAAATCACACTTTATTACAGTGAATGATTGTTTTTACATGTATTGTTGGATTTTATTTGCTATTATCTTGTTAAGGATTTTTGCATCTATGGTAATTAGAGATATTTGCCTGTAGTTCTTTTTTAGTGGTGTCTTTATCTGATTTTGCTATCATGGTAATTCTGGCCTCATAGAATGGATTTGGAACTTTTTTTTGAATAGTTTGAGAAGTATAGGTATTAACTCTCTCTCTCCCTCCCTCTCTCTCTCTCTCTCTCTCTCTCTCACACACACACACACACACATACATGCACACACACACATCTTTTTTATCCATTCAATAGTCAATGGACACTTGGTCTGTTTCCATAATTTGGTGATTGTAGATAATGCTGCTATAAACATCAGAGTGCCTGTATCCCTTTGATTCAGTATTTTTGTATTCTTTGGGTAAATACCTAGCAGTGCAATTGCTGGATCATAGGGTAGTTCTATTTTTAACTTTCTGAAGAACCTTCATACTGTTTTCCACAGTGATTGCACCAGTTTGTATTGCCATCATCAGTGCAAGAGGGTTTCAGTTTCTCCACATCCTCGCCAACACCTGTTGTTTGGACAGATAGATCTTGAAGAAAGTGGATTACTGCAAGCTTAACCTAGAAGTGACCTTAGCTGCAGCTGTTGTACTAGATGTAGTTTAATTGCATGAGCAAATTCACACATTCTTGGTATGCAAGTATGCAGCTATTGACCTAACAAAAGCCTTTTTCTCCTTACCTACCCACAGTGCTCACTGAAGTGTTCCTCTCAGCTAAAAAGACCAGAAAACAAATTCACTGTTTTATGTTAGGAGTTTATAAACTTTCTAACTCTGTGTCGTTATTTAGCTTACAGTTATATTTAATGCTTTTCCCTTCCATCAGTTATCACACTGGTCCATTACATTGATGACATTATGCTGACTGGGATTAGCAAGTACTCTAAGCAAGAATAGCAAGTACTCCAGATTTATTGGTACTGCATTTGCATGTTAGAGGTTGGGGGATAAATCTATATAAAATCTAAGGCCTTCTATCTTAGTAAAATCTAGAATACAGAGTACTGAAATTTGTCCAGATATCCTTTTTAAGGTAAATGATAAGTTGTTGCCCCTGGCCCCTCCTACCACTCAGAAGGAGGGAAAAAAAAACGCCTGGTGGATTCTTTTGGGTTTTGGATACAAAATGTTCCTCATTTGGGGTATTAATTTGACTCAATTTTTTGATTAATCAAAAAAGATTCTAGTTTTGAGTGGAGCCAAAACAAGAGAAAATTGCAAAATTTCAATATACTCTACAAAGTGTTCTAACATTTGAGCTATTTATTCCAGCAGACCCAATGGTTCATGAAGTTTCATAGATAGTTAGGAATGATGTTCTAAACCTTTGGCAACCTGTATAGGTAACAGCAGTGCAGACATTAACAATTTTTATTCCAGATCCTGTTATCTAAAGGTAACTACTCTCCATTTTGAGAAACAGCTCTAGGCTTTCCACTGGGTTTAGAGAGAATGAATGCTTGACAAAAAGACACTAATTTGCCATGTAACCTGAGCTCTTATGATAACCTATCATCTGACCCGCATATTCATAAAGTTGTGTTCACAAAGCATCACTTTATCATCAAATAAAAGTGTACATATGATTGGGACTAGGCAGGCCAGGGAGATACAAGTAAGTTACATGAATTAGTGGTTCAAATCCTCATGTTTTTTACTCCTAATACATTGGAAGTTTCTCTCAGCTTACACCTATTCCATAATGAGGATTCCTTACCATTAGTTGAGAGAGGAAGGAAAAATGTGGGTCTGGTTTACAGATGGTTAGGCACAATATGCAGGTGCAACCCAACTATGGATGGCTGCAACATTACAACCTCTCCCTGGGCTATCTCTAAGGTCAGTGGTGAAGGGACATCTACCCAGTGGTAAAGACTTTAAGAAGTGCACCTGTCTGAAAAAAAAAAAAAGAAGTGCACCTGTTTATTCACTAAAATAAGTGTATGATTTTATAGTGACTCATGAACTGTGGCATGGTTTGGATTATATTTCAGAATTGAAATAAATATAATTAGAAAGTTGATGACAATGTAATTTTAGGAAGAAGCATCTGAATAGACTTCTCTAAATGGACAAAACAAACAAACATGAAGATATTTGTATCCCTTATGAAAGAAAACAAAATAGTGATCTCAGAAGAGGCAAATTTAAATAATCAAATGAACAGAGATCAAAGAGGTGGACTTAGGGAACTCAGAAATTTATTAAAATGTAATAACATTTGTATCATATGAATCACAGAATATGAAGAGAGACAAAAAGGGGCAGAAGGTGATGAGCAAATTAGAACTGAAAGCTTCTATAATGTGGTGAAGGAAACAGACATCAAAATCCAAGAAGCACAGAGAACTCCCATTAAATTGAAGAAAAACTGGCCATTGCCAAGACATATCATAGTCAAATTTACAAAATACACAGAAAAAGAAAGAATCATAAAACCAGCAAGGAAAGAAAAAAGTCCTTAAGCTACAAGGGAAGACAGACCAGTTTTGCATCATGTTTACAGAAACTTGGTAGGGCAGAAAAGAGTGGCAAGATATATTCAACGTGCTGAATGAAAATAATACACAGCTATGAATACTCTATCCAGAAATGCTGTCATTCAAAATAGGAGAGACAAAGAGTTTCCCAGACAAATAAAAACTAAAAAAAGTTTGTGACCATTAAGCCAAGCTTACAAGAAATTTTAAGGGGGACTCTGAGGGGAGAAAAAAAAAGGACCAAAAGCAACAAATACTAAAAAGGACAAGAGAACATCAACAGAAATACCAACTCTACATGCAACATGGTGGCAATAAATTCATATCTCTCAACAATCATCCTGAACATAAATGGACTAAATATTCCAATCAAAAGACATAGGGTATCAGATTGATTAAAAAACAAAAACAAAAACAAAAACAAACAAAAAATAACAAGATCCATCTATATTCTGCCTACAAGGGACTCATTTTAGACCTAAAGATACCTGCATATTGAAAATGATGGGATGGAGAAACATCTATCATGCTAAGGGACATCAAAAGAAATACAGAGTAGCCACACTTACATCAGAAAAACGAGATTTGATTTTTAAATATTTTTAATGTTTATTTATTTTTGAGAGAGAGCATATGTGGGAGAGGGGCAGAGAGGGAGAAGAGAATCTTAAGCAGGCTCACACTGTCAGCACAGCACAGAGCCCAATGTGGGGCTTGAAACACAAACCGTAAGATCATGACCTGAATCAGAAGCAAGAGCCAGCTGCTTAACCAATTGAGCCACTCAGGTGTCCCCAGACAAACTAGATTTTATTTTATTTTTAACTTTTTAACGTTTACTTATTTTTGAGAGACAGAGAGACAGAGCGTGAGCAGGGGAGGGGTAGAGAGAGAGGCAAAGACAGAATCCAAAGCAGACTCCAGGCTCTGAGCTGTCAGCACAGAGCCCGATGTGGGGCTTGAGCTCATGAAGCATGAGATCATGACTTGAGCCAAAGTTGGCTGCTTAACTGGCTGAGCCACCCAGTTTTAAAACAGAGACTGTAAAAAGAGATTAGGTAGTGAATTATATCATAATTAAGGGGCTTATGCATCAAGAAGATATAAAAATTACAAAAATTTTTGCTTCCAACTTGGAGGCACACAAATATATAAATCAATTAAAAACATAAAGAACATATTATCATTGATAATAATACGATAATAATAGGGGACTTTAACACCCCACTTATAGCAATGGAAAGATCATCTAAGCAGAAAATCAACAATAAAACAATGGATTTGAATGACACACCAGACTAGATGGACTTAACAGACATGTTAAGAACACTTTCATCCTAAAGCATCAGAATACAAATTCTTTTTGGGTACACATGGCACATTCTCCAGAATAGAGAGAATGTTTTTCTCTATTTGTTACATACTGGGTGACAAATCAGCCTTCAACCAGTACAAAAAGACTGAGATCATTCCATGCATATTTTCATATCACAGCACTATGAAATTTGAAGTCAACCACAAGACAAAAATTGGAAATCCCACAAATGCATGGAGGTTAAAGAACATCCTACAGAAGAATGAATGGGTTAATCAGGAAATTAAAGAAGAAATTTTTAAAAAAATACATGGAAGCAAATGAAAATGAAAACACGACAGTCCAAACTCTTTGGGATTCAGAAAAGACAGTCCTAAAAGGGAAATATATTGCAATGCAGGCCTATCTCAAGAAGCAAGAAAGGTCCCAAATACATAACCTAAACTTAAAACTAAAGGAGCTAGAAAAGAACAAAAATTAAAGACTAAAACCAACAGAAAAAGGGAAATAATAAACATTAGAGCAGAAATAAATTTTATAGAAACAAACAAACACTAGAAAAGATAAAACTAAAAGGTGGTTCTTTGAAAGAATTAACAAAATTGATAACCCCCTAGCCAGACTTACCAAAAAGAAAAGAGAAATGACTCAAATAAATAAAACCACAATTGAAAGAAGAGAGATCACAACCAACATGACAGTAATACAATTATGAGAACACTATAAAAAATTATGTGCCAACAAACTGGGTAATCTGGAAGAAATGGACAATTCCTAGAAACTCAGTAACTACCAAAATTGAAATAGGAAGAAATAAAAAATATTGAAACAACACATAACCAGGAAATAACTTGATTCAGTAGTCAAAAATCTTCAAACGAACAAGAATCCAGGGCCAGATAGATTTCCAGGGGAATTCTACTAGATGTTTAAAGAAGAGTTAATACCTATTCTTCTCAAACTTTTCAAGAAATAGAAATAGAAGGAAAACTTCCAAACTTATTCTATTAGGCCAGCATTCCAAAACCAGGCAATGGCCATAATAAAAAGGAGAATTATAGGCCAACATCCATGATGAACATGGGTGCAAAAATTCTCAACAAGATACTAGCAAATCAAATTCAACATTATATTAAAAGTATTATTCACCACGATCAAGTGGGATTTATTCCTGGGCTTTCAGGGCTGGTTCAATATTTGCAAATCATTCAACGTGATACACCACATTAATGAATAAAAGGATAGGAACCACATGATCTGCTCAACAGATGCCAAAAAAAAAAAAATACTTGACAAAAAACAGCATCCATTCTTGATAAAAAATAACCCTCAAGAAAGTAGGAATAGATGGAACATACCTCAACATCATAAAGGCCATATACAAAAGACCCACAGCTAATATCGTCCTCAATGGAGAAAAACTGACAGTATTTCCCCTATGGTCAGGAACAAGACAAGGATGACCACTCTCCCTGTTAGTATTTAACATAGGCATGTAAGTCTTAGCCTCAGCAATAAGAAATAAATAAAAAGAAAAGACAAAATAATAAATAAAAGGCATAAAAATTGGCAAGGGAGAAGTCAAACTTTCACTATTTGCAGATGACATGACACTGTATAGAAAACTTGAAAGACTCCACCAAAAACAACAACAACAACAACAACAACACTAGAACTAGTACATGAATTTAGCAAAGTCATGGGATATAAAATCAATGTGCAGAAATCTGTTGAATTTTTATACAAAAATGGCAAAGCGGCAGAAAAAGAAATCAGGGAATTGATCCCATTTACAACTGCACCATAAACAATATGATACCTAGGAATAAACCAAAGAGGTAAAATATCTATACTCTGAAGACTATAGAACACTTATGAAAGAAATTGAAGAGGACACAAAGAAATGGAAAAGAATTCCATGCTCATGGATTGGAAGAATAACCCCCTTAGATATCAAGGTATCAGATATGGAAGCTAAGGGACTCTTGCTATACTGATTACCTGCATTATTTCTAGGAATTTTACAAGGAAATTTAGAAATGAGCCTAGAAGAAGGTTCAGGACCCTAACTCAAGTTTGGTTAGGCAATGAATTATTGTGATTATCAACAGGAAATTGAATAACTATTCTACAATGGAAGTAAGGAAGAGAATGTCTGGAACACAAGATATCTCTTAGGATTTCTCTTAGTCTTACCATGCCCTGTGATTAAGATTAATAGGAAACTACACACAAAAACTGATAAAATACCTAGGAATAAATCTAACCAAAGAGGTGAAAAATCTATGCATGGGAAAGTATAGAAAGCTTATGAAAGAAATTGAAGAAGACACAAAAAATGGAAAAATATTCCATCCTCCTAGATAGGAAGAGCAAATAGTGTTAAAATGTCAGTACTATCCAAAGCAATCAACATATTCAATGCAATCCTTATCAAAATAATACCAGCTTTCTTCACAGAGCTAGAACAACAATCCCAAAATTTGTATGGAACCAGAAAAGACCCCAAGTAGCCAAAGCAATCTTGAAAAAGAAAACCAAAGCAGGAGACATCACAATCCTGGACTTAAAGCTGTTAATACAAAGTTCTAATCAAGACAGTATGGTACTGGCACAAAAACAGACACTCAGATAAGTGTAACAGAATAGAGAACCCCGAAATGGACCCAAAAACATATGGCCAACTAATCTTTGACAAAGCAGGAAAGAATATCCAATGGAATAAAGACAGTATGTTCAGCAATTGTCCTGGGAAAACTGGATAGCGACATGCAGAAAAATGAACCTAGACCACTTTCTTACACCATACTCAAAAGTAAACTCAAAATGGATGAAAGACCTAAATGTAAGACAGGAAGCCATCAAAATCCTTGAGGAGAAAGCAGGCAAAAACTTCTTTGATCTTGGCCGCAGCAACTTCTTACTCAACACATCTCCAGAGGCAAGGGAAACAAAAGCAAAAATGAACTATTGGGATCTCATCAAAATAAAAAAACAAAACAAAACAAAACAAAACAAAAAACTTCTGCATAGCAAAGGAAACAATCAGCAAAACTAAAAGGCAACCAATGGAATTGGAGAAGATATTTGCAAATGACATATCAGATAAAGGGTTAGTATCCA
>NW_026057582.1:120572749-120588689 GCF_023721935.1 Panthera uncia
TATATATACAATGGAGTATTACTTGGCAATCAAAAAGAATGAAATTTGCAACTACATGGATGGAACTAGAGGGTATTATGCTAAGCTAAATTAGTCAGTCAGAGAAAGACAAATATGACTTCACTCATATGAGGACTTTAAGGCACAGAACAGATGAACAAAATGGAAGGGAAGTAAAAATAGTATAAAAATAGGGAAGGGGACAAAACTTAAGAGACTCTTAAATATGGAGAACACACAGGGGGTTACTGGAGGTGTTGTGGGATAGGGGATCAGCTAAATGGGTAAGGGGCATTAAAGGCATCTACCTCTGAAATCATTGTTGTAGTATATGCTAACTAACTTGGATGTAAATTTTTAAAAAATAAAATAAAATAAAAATTGGGGCACCTGGGTGGCTCAGTTTGTTAAGCATCTGACTTCGGCTCAAGTCATGATCTCAAAGCTTGTGAGTTCAAGCCTCCCATCGGGCTCTGTGCTGACAGCTCAGAGCCTGGACCCTGCTTCAAATTTTGTGTCTCCCTCTCTCTTTCTGCCCCTCCCCCACTCTCATGCTCTGTCTGTCTCTCTAAAAAATAACTAAGCAAAGATAAAATAAAATTAAATTTGAAAAGCTGAAAACAAACAAACAAAAAACCTAAACATAAAAAAAGACTAGTAGGAAACTACAACACCTTATTCAGAGAAGGATTAGGCATGGCCCAGATTCTTGAGGAAAGTAGGTTTGAACCATGACCATCTGAGGTACAAGTTGAGGCAAAGGGGATACAGAATAAGTAGTAGCAGAAGGTAGTTATAAACCCAGCTTCGATCCTGTAGCCAGCTACAGAAGAAGGACTGCAATTGTCATGAGTATCTCCACTTAATTTTGTTATGAATATTGTGGTATGTATATGTGCCTAATTCTGTACTGCAATATCTGTCCATCTACAAAGTATTTATCTATCCTATTGATTTGTTTTTCTGGAGGACACATAGATTTTGGTAGTAAAGTGGTTCTAGTTGGAAAAACATTTAATGATATGTATTCTGAATTATTTCTAGGACTCCTGGAACTGGGTCCCTATTCTTATATTAAAGGATACTGATGACTCTATTTCTAGTTAAACAGAACATTGATATAGTGAGAACCGGTTTTATAAATACACAAAACACCTGCATTAAATATTTCTAATTAACCACTTACAAGAAGCAAGAAGCTATTTAACTCTCTGATGGTTTTGAACATTTTGGAAAACTAAGGAGTATAATAATGTTGATTGGTTCCTCCTTATGTTGCTAGACAAAGTTGTAGAAGAAAAGAATAAATTCAGAGATTCAAATCCTCAGCTCAAAGGTTAAATAAATGACCTGGTAGCTTCTAGTTGTACCCTGAGGGGGAGACATATTTATGTCAGAATTGAAATGTCTGAAAATCAAACTGATTCACTGAATTTCAAGGCAAATTAAATCCAAGTTTCATAGGGTGCCTACTGTTAAAATGAGGAAACTTATTAAGAATGAATGGTATCCTGTATTCTGGGATTGCAATGTATTGGAGAGCCCTGATTAAGTTGGAGATATTAAACCTTTAAATTCTGACGAGCCTTGTTTGCCCAGACTTTAGCAGCAACAGCCCCACCCCAAGTGGCAGAAGTTTCCAAATCTACAGTGGTATCATTCTTCAACCCTCTCTGAGGGTATTCATCTTTAATTGCCTGAGGAAATGTGAATAACTTACCCTGAGGCATTTTACACCTATGCTCAGAGGCAATTCCTAGCAGATATCTAAAGATGAAGTACTAAGTGTGACCCATGAAGAGGTGTCCTACCCTCCAGAAAAAAAAACTAATAAAGTTTGCTAAATTACATAAGAAGAGATATGACTAATTTGTGTGGGAATGGATATTAAAGTTGTTGGTTAATGGTGGAAGGAATAGAAATTCGGATCAGGCTGAGTTTATTAATATGGACCCAGTAAGAAGAGATTATGCATTTAATGTTGCAGTGTGGTGAATGTAACAGTTTGTTAAATTCATTGGCTGAAACATGGTTCAGCAGATGGTTCACAGTGAGCAAATTAAAAATGCTGGATATTCCTTGGTTTAATGTAGAGGAACATATTTTAAAACTTAGAGATTTTGAAATATTAGAGTGGATTTGTCCAATGTATTTCCACATTTGTCCAAATGTGGCCCAAACTGGACACAGATTACTTGACAAATAAACTTGGTATTGGAAGCCTAGAAATGTTGATGAACTTTGTGATTTCTCTTCTCTGTAGGCCAGAAATTACAGTGGGAACTCCAGCCACTCAATTGGAAAATCTAATAAACTGTGAGTACATTGGATGCTTAAATTCCAGGGGCCAATTAGTTTCACTGAACCACTAAAAGCAAAGTAGGCACAGTTGTTGTGATTGGCAGCAAAGTAAAAACACTAATCAGAATAATCTGACCTGCACAGACCTAAGATGTCATTAGTAAATCATGGTGTTCACAGAAGTAAAACAAGCCTACTAAATTCTTACTTGATATGAATAAGTAAAACAGTTCTAGGATAAATGAATGAACGTCTATCTTGAATTATAAAAATAGAATCTTGGGGGCACCTGGGTGGCTCAGTAGGTTAAATATCTGACTTCAGCCCAGGTCATGATCTCGCAGTTCATGAATTTGAGCCATGCGTCAGGCTCTGTGCTGACAGCTCAGAGCCTGGAGCCTGCTTCAGATTCTGTGTCTCCCTCTCTCTCTGCCCCTCCCCCACTTGTACTCTGTCTTTCTCTCTCTCCCTCAAAGATAAACAAACTTGAAAACATTAAAAAAATAGAATCTTGTAGAGGCTGAAGGCAGGCTACCCCAAGATGGGTCACTTTGGCATGAAGATGATTCTGAGCTGAAGGCAATCAAGACCCTACAGGCTCAAGAGAAACTTTTACCCCTCCATTAACTATATAGAAAATAGAAGTTGGGGGTCTTTCCCAGAATAACAATTATTAGCAGAGATAAATTTTGTCTGAATGACCCATCTGTATGGCAGGGCAAACCTCTAATTATCACACATCTTCTCTTATCACCCTATGAAGTGTATTCCTTTCCTCCAAAGTCCCACACCCTTATCCCCTTCCCTTTAGTTCAGAATGACATTTTGCCTCTCTGTAATTTCCATGTGTGTGAACTTAATACCATATGTATGCTATTAAATTTGATTTTCTCCTATTAATGTATCTCATGTCAATTTGATTCTTAGTCAAGTTAGAAATACTCTTAAAGGAGACAGGAATTCTTGCACCCCAAGTGTCTCAACTCCTCAATCAATTCCCAGACATAAGTCTACTAACAGACCAAGAACTGCTTGCAGAAGGTATAACCATATCTTTTGGGTATAGGAACCCAGTATTCTACCAACATGTATACTAGTCATTCTTCTGCCAGTTTTTCCAAAAGGGACCTACTGCTTTTTACTGCTTGCATAATGTGGGAAAATAAATAATCAGACAATCCTGGGACTGCTAGAAACTGAACTGATGTTTTCCAGGAGACGAACCTCACTGTGGTCCTCCAGTAAAAGTACATACTTTGAAGAATCAGGTAATTAATGAATATTTAGCTCAGATATATCACAATAATACACTATTGTTATTTTCCCAGTCCTAGGATGCATAGATCTTAGCAGATAAATGAATTCCCATATTGGTTCCTGACCTGAGGAGTGAGGGCTATTATGGTACAACAGGTCAAATGAAAGTCTGTTAAAACTGTCTATACCAAGGAAATAGAAAAGAAAAACAATATCACATTCCTAGAGGGGTCATAGTAATAAATTCCACAACCAAGTCTTTGAAATGCAGGGGTAGTGATTCTCACCAATCCCTACTCAACTCTTTTCTTTGGCATGTATAGAATATGGACTGAGGCTGCTCTACCAGATGTGGTTTCATTGCTAGCAAATTCACACATCCCTGTTAACATGTATGCAGTTATCAGTCTGGCAAATTTATTTTCCTACATAACTATCAATAATGTCCAACAGAAGAAAAGTTTTTTTTTTCCCCAGGTGGAAAGTCCAGTAACAAAGGGTATTCAACTTTTCTGCCAAATTTCCCAATTTAGTTTGCAGGAATCTTGATTTCCTTTCCCTTCAAGAAGGAAAAATTACTGGTCAATTACATTAATGACATTATGCTGCTGGAACCTATTAAATTGTAATAACAATTTCTGCAGACATGTTGGTAGAGAGAGGGGAATAAATCCAAGTATAATTCAAGGGCCTTCTGAGTAAAGTATCAAAGGGTCTAGTTGTGTAAGCTATGTCCAGATATCCCTTTCAAGGTGAAGGATATGTTGCTACATCTGGTTTCCTCTACAACCAAGTAAAAGACACAATGCCCGGTGGGCATATTTAGATTTTGGAAACAACACATTTCTTTTTGTTTTAATAGTAACAAATTTAATAAGCCACTAGAAAAAGTGTTTAAGAAAAGAAAGAGAATAAGCACAAATGACTAATATCAGGGATCAAATCTGAGGAAATCTATGAGGAGCCTGTATATATCAAAAAGATAATAAGAGGATTTTATAAAATACATAGGTTGAAAGTTTGACTATACAGATCAAAATGCACAATGTTTTAAAAACTGACTGACAAAAACTAATAGAAAATGCAGTGTTTACAACACTACTGAAGAAAAAGGGGGAAAAAAGCAACTCAGGAGTAAACAGAACCAATGCTGGCGATCTTATAGGATTATTTGTGGCCACCCACCTATCCAGGGAGACTTCAGGAGTGTCAGGAAAGCCTAAATCCCTAGAATCATGGCCTGTTCTTCATCCGGGGACCTTTCCTGGCCTGCTATATACTCTCAGCATGTGGGATTCAAGCCACAACACATGGAAGCAACATATTTCTAATTTGGGTGTGTTTTTCTGGCCCATTTATTCACAGACCTAAAAAGTTGTTAGTTTTGAGTGAGACCCAGAGCAAGAGAAGGCTTTTCAATGAATCTAGTCTGCTGTACAAACTGCTCAGCCACTTGGGCCATACATTTAAGTAGTCCAAATGGTTATTGAAATTTCACTGGCAGAAGAGGTGACATTTAGTTAGATCCTTTGACAGCCCATAATGTAAATTGCAACAAAGGGTGCATAAAATTTTGAGGAAAACTGCTGTCATACAGAGATACCTATTCTCATTTTGAGAACAACCATTGGCCTTCTATAGATCATTAGCAGAGACTGAATGACCATGGGCCACTGAGTTACTATGCAATCTGAGTTACCCATCATAAACTGGGTGATATCTGACCTATCAAGTCTAAGTTGAACATTCACAGAAACCCTCCATCATCAAATGGAAGTGCTATATATGTAATTTGTCCAGGAAGGTCATAAAGGCACAAGTAAGTTATATGAAAAAGTCACAAATGCCCATGGTCCTTCCTCTTCTAACACTGATTCTCTTTGCTAGCTTATACTCAGAGGAAGGAGACAAAAACCTGATTTACAGATGGTTCTGTATGATATGCAGCACCACTACAGCTCCTATCTGAGACATCCAGAAGAGTAGTGGTGAGGGAAAATCCTCCCATTGGGCAGGAGTTTTGGCAGCACATAGAGCTGTTGACTTTACTGAAAAGGGAAACCAAAATACATGTGATTATATATCAATTCATAAACTGTGTTCAGTAATTTAATTTGATGATGATGGATTAGAAAGGAGCATGACTGGAAAATTGGTGACAGTAAAATGTGGGGAAGAGGTATGTGAATAAATCTCTCTCAATTGGCAAAAAGCAAGAAAGAAAGAAGAAAGAAAGAAAGAAGAAAGAAAGAAAGAAAGAAAGAAAGAAAGGCAAAAACAAAACCCCACAAAACATAAGGATTTTTTCCATGTGAATGCTTACCAAATGGTGACCTTATTAGATTACAATAAAAAAGTGGGTAGAATAGCATGTCTATTGATACCAGTTGTCCTCCTTCCCAGCCATACCTGACATTGCCTAATGGACTTAATCAAGTTGCCATGGTGGAAGGGATACTTATGCTTGGGTTCTGCAACATGAACTCCGCTTACCAAGGGTGAGTGTCCAGCCTGCCAGCAGAAAACAACTATAATATGTCTCTGATATGCTACTTTCCCTGGGGTGTTTGACCAGCTACCTGAGGGCAGATTGATTACACTGGACCATCCCTATAAAAAAAGTGTTTTGTTCTTGATGCAATAGACAAGGTATGATATTGCTTTCTTGCATGCAATTGATGCCACAACTATCATCCATGAATTAAACAGTCTTACACATTACCATGACATTCCACAAAACATTGCTTTGGGTCAGGGAACTCACTTCACATCAAAAGAAGTTGTCAATGGACGCATATTCATGGAATTCAAAATCTTACCATTTTACTCATCCCCATCCTAAAGCAGATAGCTTGTTAGAATGGTAAAAGGGCTTTTGAAAACTTAGTGACATTTTCAGCTAGGTCGCAATGTGTTGCAGTTCCAAGGTTCCTCCAGCAGACTGTAGATGGTTTGAATCAACTTCCAATATATGGTGGTACTGTTTCTATGATAGCAAGGTTTCACAAGTCTGGAAATTGAGGGTTGAAAATATAACTGTCACCACTCACACTTTCCCCAAGTGACCCACTAGCAAATTTTGCTCTGTATTCCCACGACTTTATTATTTACTGACTTAGAGGTCTTAGTTCCAGAGAAAGGAATCCTTCCACTAGGAAACAAAACAATAATTGCTGTGAGCTGGAAGTCAAGTTCACCACCTAGCCACATTAGGCTCCTCATGCCTGTGAATCAACAGGCAAAGAGAGGATTTACTGATTGGGCTAGAGTGATTGATTCCTATTACTGTCAAAAAATATAGCTAGAAAGTAAGTAAAGTGGTAAAAATAAACTTATCCAGGACTACTATAATAAGGAAAAGGGAACTTTGGTAGATATTCAGCCTCAATTCCAAATAAATAATTTTCAGGTGGGAATTAATAGTCAAACAGCCTGGTAAGGGTCACTGTTTGGAAAAATACCACTAGGAAACAAGGGCTAGGTTTTTGTTGGTGGTGGTGGTGATGTGGTTTTTTTTTTTTCTTTGTTAGTTTGCTTTTTTTGATTTGTTTGTCTTTGTCTAAACCAATCTAAAAAGATTCTTGCTGAAATTTGGCCAAACATATCAGTCATCACCTGATGGATGGTGGGAATGAGGTGGGAATGAAATTCTGTCAGATATCCAGACTGATAGATAATGATGAACTCTTGTTATACTGACATAGATGGGTTCTAGCTAAGGTTTTTACAAGAAGGTACACACAGATGGCCCTAGTACATGATTAAGAAGCCAAACCAAAGTTTTGTCAAGCAAAGAATCTTTCTCAGTCCCCCTCTTGTTCATGAAAAAAAGATATATTACTATTTCCTTTTAAAAATATAAATGAATTTCTTCTTTGCTTGTCCTTTCCTATCAAAGAAAATAAAAATCTGATGAATATATTTGCAAAATAAATTGAGCTATTAAAGGTGATCTTATTATTATTTATATAAGTGCAGCAAGATTAGTGATATGTCATGTAGATCTCTTGAGTTTTCTTTGATTGAACTTTTCATAAAAATTGGACTTTATATTCTCTTGAGGCTAGGAAACCATGACTAGAACTTGCCATCAGATTTTTTTTTACTATAATTGAAAGCAAAATATAATTTTACTTCTTTACTATGATTACATCCTATAGACCAGGATCAAATTCTTGCTGCTTGAAATGTAAAATATGTACACTTGTGCACTATAAAGTACCATTATAGAATGGGATTCCATTACTCTTATTTAAAAAGGTTATTATCAAGTTTAAATATAAATATAAATTTTCCATTCTATATAATGTGCACTTTAAAATCTGGTATCTATATTCAGGGCACCTGGCTGGTTTAGTCAAGGGAGCATGGGACTTTTGATCTCAGGGTTGTAAGTTTGAGCCCCGTGTGGGGTGTAGAGATTACTTAAAAATAAAATCTTTTAAAAATTTAAAAATAAAATGAAGTCTGGTATCTATTTTCAATTCATGTCTTCACATTTGGCCCACACACATTTCTCTTCTATAGTGTTTTCATTCCCATTAAATCCATTATCAATATTTAAAGTACAGTAAATAAAAAAATACCCTGATTATCTTGGCTGAGTATTTTCATCTCAGTAAGTTAAATTAAGCAACTTAACTGTTTGTGAATAAATGCAGTTAAGAAGGTAAGTCATTTTGAATGACTACATGTACTATATCCCTAACACCCAGCAGAGTTATGCTGGATATAACAAAAAATGAGTAATTCCAAATACTATAAAATCAATATACAAGGGGAGTGAAAAACAACTGAGCACTTTAAAGAATGGATTACTCAGCAACTTCTTCATGTACTGATTCTCCAAGAATCTCACATTGATACCGCCTGTTTATCACAGTCTTGAGGAAATAAAGTGATACACTGTAGCTGCCATTTCAATTTAAAATATCATCATGTATAGTGTTTATAATTCTTTTTTTATTTGATTTCATTTTATTGTTTTTTAAATTTAAATTCAAGTTACCCACTTTATTTAAATACAGTGTAGTCTTGGCCTCAGGAATAGAAACCAGTGATTCATCTCTTACATATGACATCCAGTGTTCATGCTTAAAAGTGCCCTCCTCAATGCCCTCAAATTTTGCCCACAGAACCTATATGGATGGATTCTTCTCTTCTTGAAGTTCCCAAATATGCTGAGGTTCAAGAACCTATCAAGAAGTTATCTTTCTTTCTGCCTTTTTTAAAAGTTTATTTATTTTGAGAGAGACAGAAACAACATGAGTGTAGGAAAGGCTGAGAGAGAGGGAGAGAGAGATCTCAAGCAGGCTCTGTGCTGCCAGCACAGAGCCCAATGCAGGGTTCAAACCCACGAAGCCATGAGATCATGATCTGAGCCAAAATGAAGAGTTGGATGTTTAACTGACTGAGCCACCCAGGTGTCCCTTTCTTTGTGCCTTTTATGTCAGGGTACACCATATGACTGTTATAGGATGCATTTTTCTAAGAGTGGTCTAACGAACATTAGCTTCTTAAAGTCAACCTTAGTTTTTAAAAACTTGTCATAAATATAAGAATATTCACTAAGAGTTTTCAAATTCTGGAGGATTCAGGTAAGGGAAAAATAAACTGTTTAATCTTAGGTCACAAAAGCATAATTTACAAATATTGTAACCTACATGTATATTAAGAGAAAAAAAAATATTTTATTCCAGGAAAAACAGAGAAAAAAAGAAAACATCATAAGGCAGACATTTTGAAGATGGTGGAGTCGGAGGATCCTGAGCTCCCCTTACTCTATGGACCTACTGAGGCAACAGCTATGTCTATGCAACTAATTCAGAAAATGACCTGAAGACTGGCAGATCACCATAGCTAGTTATAGAGAAAAGACCACATCAAAAGAATAGGTGGAGTAGAAACATATTTGGGAACCAAACCCAACATGACTAATCACAAGTGGGAACAATATCACATTCACAAAGAAGCAAGGGGTTAAGACCCCACATAGGGCATCCCCATCACTGGGGGCCTGCATTGGGAAAATCAGTTCCTATAACATTTGGCTTTGAATGGAAAATTCAATTGGCTAGTCTGAATGTCAATCCTGCCCACCAAACAGCCCATGGCAGCAGTAGCCATGTCTCTCAACAGTGCTAGGAGCCCTCTCTGATAGAACACAAATGTAGTTCATTGCAGTCAGCTAATATTAAGTCAATAGTGGCTCAGGTACAACAGAAAGGCATACACAGCCCACACAGGGACACCCCTAGAGCAACTGGTTCTAATATTCATGGGGTATTGTACTATATAGGGAACCACAGGACCTTTTCTATACAATGCCATTACATTCAAGACCAGGAAATATAGGGGTGCCTCAGTAGCTCGGTTGGCTAAGCATCTGACTCTTGATTTAAGCTCAGGTAATGATCTTGCAGTTCATGAGTTCAGGACCTATGTCTGGCCCCACACTAACTGTGTGGAGCCTGCTTGGGAGTCTCTCTCTTGAAAGAGAGAACCCTCTCTCTGCTCCTCACCCATGAATGTGGTCTCCCTCTTGCTCTAAAAAATAAATAAACTTTTGGGGCACCTGGTAAGCTCAGTCAGTTAAGCATCTGACTTTGGCTCAGGTCATGATCTTGCAGTTCATGAGTTTGAGCCCCATGTCAGGCCTTATGCTGATAGCTCAGAGCATGGGGCCTGCTTCAGATTCTGTGTCTCCCTCTCTCTCTTTGTCTCTCCCCAGCTCAGCTCTGTTTCTCCCAAAAATAAGTAAACATTTAAAAAATTAAATAAATAAATAAACTTATTTTTTGATGTTTATTTATTCTTTAGAGAGAGAGAGAGAGACATAGACAGAGACAGAGACAGGGTATAAGTCAGGGAAGGGAAGAGAGAGAGAGGGAGACACAGAATCTGAAGCAATCTCCAGGTTCCAAGCTGTCAACACAAAGCCCAATATGGGCTAGAACCCATGAAACACGAGATCATGACCTGAGCTAAAGATGGATGCTTAACAAACTGAGCCACCCAGATACCCCAAAATAAATAAACTTCAAAACAAAGCAGAATAAAAAAAAACAACCAGGAGATATAAGTAATATACCTAATATATAGAAACATACACACAGAGTTAGACAAAACAAGGAGACAGAGGAATATGTCCTAAATGACAGAAAAAAACAAAATCACAGGAAAAGAGCCAAATGAAAGAGATAAGCAACATGCTTGATAAAAAAAAATTGAAGGTTATGGTTATAAAGACACTCATTTGACTTGAGGAAAGAGTGGATAAATTCAGTGAGAACTTCAACAAAGAGATAAAATAAATTAAAAAATAACTAGGCAGAGATGAAGAATTCAATAACTGAAAGGAAAAATACACTGGGGGGAATCAACAGCAGATTAGAGAATGCAGAAGAATGGATCAGCAATCTGGAAGACAGTGTAAATAAAAGCAAGCAACCACCAGAATATCAAATGATGATGATGATGATGATGATGATGATGACATTAATAAATGAGAATAGGTTAAGGTATCTCTGTGATATTATCAAGCATAACATTTGCATTGTAAGAATCCAAGAGGACAAGGGGGGAGGATAAAATTTATTTGAAGAAATAATAACAAAACTTCCCAGATCTGAGGAAGAAAACAGACATCCAGGTACAGGAAGAACAGGGAGCTCTTAACAAGATAAACCCAAGCAAGTTTACACCAAGACACGTAATATTTAAAGTGGAAACAAGTGATGATAGTGAATTTTAAAAGCATTAAGAGAAAGAAAATAGTTACATACAAAGGAAACCCCATAAGGTGTTAGCTGATTTTTTTAGCAGAAAGGTTTCAGACCAGAAGGGAGTGGCATGATATATTCAAAGCATTAAAAGGAAACAGAATGTCCACTCTCAATACTTTTATTCAACATAGTACTGGAAGTGCTAGCTACAGCAATCAGACAAGAAAAATAAATAAAGGGCATTCAAATTGGTAAGAAGGAAGTAAATCCACTATTTGCAAATGACATGATAATATGTATAGAAACCTCAGAAGACTACCCACGAACTATTAGAACTAACAAATGAATTCAGTAAATTGTAGTATCCAAAACCAATGTAAAGAAATGTTGCATTTATATACACTAATAATAAAGTAGCATGAAGGCAAATAAAAAAAATAATCCCATTTACAAATGAATCTGAAAGAATAAAATAATTAGGCATAAATTTCACCAAGGAGGTGAAAGACCTGTACTCTGAGCACTATAAAATATTGAAGAAAAAATTGAAAACAACACAAATAGAAACATGTACCATGCTCTTGAATTGTAATAAATAATATTATTAAAATATCTATAGTACCAAAAGCAATTAACAATTAAATGCAATTTTATTTTTTAGTTTCTTTGTTTTTGGTTGCTTGTTTTTCAGGTATTTATTTAAATTCTAGTTAGGTAACATATATGGTAAAATTGTTTTCAGGTGCAGAAAGCAGGTGATTCATCATTAACATATAGCACCCAGTGCTCATCATAACAAGTGCTCTCCTTAATACCCATCACCCATTTAGCCCATCTGCTACCTAACTCCCTCCAAAAACCCTCAGTTTGTTGTACATAGTTAAGAGTTACTTATAGTTTCTTTATCTCTTACTTTTTTCCCCTCATTCCCATATGTTAACCTGTTTTGTTTTGTAAATTTCATGTATGAGTGAAATCATATGCTATTTGCCTTTCTCTGACTTGTTTTGCTTAGCATAATACACTATAGCTCCATCCACATTATTGCAAATGGCAAGATTTCATTCTTTTTGTTTGCTGAGTAATATTCCCATACACACACGCATATGTAACAAATAATAATAATGTAAACAAAAGAAATTGAAATACACATACACATCTTTTTCTACTCACCAGTCAATGACCATTTGGGCCATTTCCATAATTTGGCTATTGTTGATAATGCTGCTATAAACATTGGGGTGCATGTGCCCCTTTGAATCAGTAGTTTTGTAACCTTTGGGTAAATCCCTAGTAGTGCAATTGCTGAGTCATAGGGAAGTTTTATTTTTAACTTTTTGAGGAGCCTCCATACTGTTTTCCAGAATGGTTGCACCAGTTTGTATTCCCACCAACAGTGCAAGAGTGTTCCCCTTTCTCCATATTCTTGCCAACATCTGTTGTTTCCTGAGTTGTTACTTTTAGCCATTCTGTCTTGTGTGAAGTGTGATCTCATAGTACTATTTATTTGTATTTCCCTGATGATGAGTTACCTAAAACATCTTTTCATATATTTTTTTGTTAGCCATCTGTATGTCTTCTTTGGAAAAATGTTTATTCACTTCTTCTGCCCATTTTTAAACTAGATTATTTATTTTTGAGGTGTTGAGTTTCATAAGTTTATAGATTTGGGATATTAAGCTTTTATAAGATGTGTAATTTGCAAATATCTTCTCCTATTTTGTAGGCTGACTTTTAATTTTCCTGATTGTATCCTTAAATGGTCAGAAGCTTTATATCTTCATAAAGTCTCAATAGTTCATTTTTACTTTTGTTTTCCTTCCCTCCATAGATGTGTCTAGCAAGAAGGTACTGCAGCCAAGGTCAAAAAGGGTGCTGTGTTGCTCACTGAAGTCTGTGAATGATGATTGGCAGGTTGGTAAAATGTCATCCCTTGCTCTCTCATCCATGGTGAGGTGATTTCACACCTACTGCCATTCAGGTAACCCTCACAATAGAGCATAACAATGTCCCTTCTTGTGTCCAAAGCTTCTGTCAGAACCCTGCTTTCACTCTGTCTGTGTCTGAGCCATCTGTCTCCCTGGGAGTACAGTACTCCTGTGTTTTATCTCAGAAACATGGCTGGGTTTCAAAAATTCCAAATTTTAGGGACCTGGCAGGGTGTGAACCCAGGCTAATCCTCTGAGGATGGGTCTTACTAGGCTGTGGATGGTGCCGGGTTGTCCCAGGAAAGTAGTCTTAAAACGGTGCAGATGCATAGTTTATGGTTAAGTGCAGCCAAAATCTGGCTTCAAGGTTAGCTGCCTTCAACACTGGCCTCTGCTGCTATGCTCATTAATGAGGCTGCTCAATGGTGTCTGCCATCTCTTTTGTCCCGTTAGATGTGCTACCTCTCCCAAATGCCATCCAAGAAGAATGGTTTCTTCTTGTGCAACCCAGGAGATCTTCAGACCATACTGTCCACTCCAGGGCCTCTGCCCTCCTTCCCTACAGCCCGCAGGAACACCATCAAGACCATCGGGTACAACCTTGGCAATGTATGGACTTCTAAAATTTCAGACTTTGAGGTCTGCTGCTTGTAAAAAGTTGTGAAAAGCAATCCTCTATTTTTCCTGGTCAATGGTTTTGGGGGAGATTTTATCCTCTACAATCCCCTGCATGATGCTTTCTCTCTCTCTCTCTCTCTCTCTCTCTCTCTCTCTCTCTCTCTCTTCATGATAAGGGCTAATATCATTGGCACATCTTTTTTTTCCCCCCAAATCAAAGCTCTGCAGCTCCTATCTTCCATGATATGGCCATTTTTCTACCTCTAGATGTGAAATTTTTCTCAGTCCTCAGATGGATTTCTTGGGTGTTCAGAATTATTTGATATTTATCTAGCTGTGCTTCAAGGATGAGGCAAGTATAAGGTCTCCCAACTACACTGCCATCTTAACTACTCCTGATAAGTTCTTTACAGATTTTGGATACTAACCCTTTGTCATAAATGTCATTTGCCAATATCTTCTTCCATTCAATAGGTTGTTTTCCACTTTTGTTGGTTATTTCCTTTGCTGTGTGGAAGATTTTTATATTGATGAAGTCCCAATAGTTTATTTTTGGTTTTGTTTCCCTTGCTTAAGGAGATATATGTAGTAAAAGGTTGCTATGGTCCATGTCAAAGATGTCACTGAGTGTGTTCTCCTCTAGGATTTCATTGTTTCATGTCTCACATTTAGGTCTTTAATCCATTTTGAATTTATCGTTGTGTGTGGGGTAAGACAGTGGTCCAGTTTCATATTTTGCATTTTGTTGTCCAGTTTACCCAACAAAGTTTGTGTAAAAGACGGTTTTTTTTTTCCATTGGATATTCTTTCCTGCTTTGTCAAAGATTAATTGATCATATAGTTGTGGGTCAGATCTAAGTTCTGTATTCTGTTCTATTGATATATATGTCTACTTTTGTGCAAGAAGCATACAATTTTGTTCACTAAAGCTTTGTAATATAACTTGAAGTCCAGAATTGTGATGCCTCCAGCTTTGCTCATCATTTTCAATATTCCTTTGGATATTTGGGGTCTAATGTGGTTCCACAGAAATTTTAGGATGGTTTGTTCTAGCTCTTAAAAATGCTATTGGTATTTTGAGAGGGATTGCATTGAATGTGTAGGTTGCTTTGAGTAATATAGATTATTTTTTTGTTATTTTATTTTTTAAAATTTACATCCAAGTTAGTTAGCATACAGTGTAATAATGATTTCAGGAGTAGATTCCTTAATTGCCCTTACTCATTTAACCCATCACCCATCCCACAACCCATCCTGTAACCCTCCCTTTGTTCTCCATATTTAAGAGTCTCTTATGTTTTCTTCCCCTCCGTGTTTTTATATTATTTTTGCTTCCTTTCCCTTATGCACATCTGTTCTGTGTCTTAAAGTCCTCATATGAGTGAAGTCCTTGATATTTCTCTTTCTCTGTCTGACTAATTTCACTTAGCATAATTACCCTATAGTTCCAACCATGTAGTTGCAAATGGCAAGATTTCATCCTTTTTGATTGCTAAGTAATACCCCATCGTATATATATATATATACATATACCACATTTTCTTTATCCATTCATCTATCAATTGACATTTGCGCTCTTTCCATATTTTGGCTATTGTTAATAGTGCTGCTATAAACATTGGGGTGGATGTGTCCCTTCGAAACAGCACACCTGTATACCTTAGATAAATACCTAGTAGTGCAATTGCTGGGTCGTAGAGTAGTTCTATTTTTAATTTTTTGAGGAACCTCCATATTGTTTTCCAGAGTGGCTGCACCAGTTTGCATTCGCACCAGCAGTGCAAAAGAGATCCTCTTTCTCTGCATCCTCACCAACATCTCTTGTTGCCTCACTTCTTAATGATAACCATTCTGACAGGTGTGAGGTGGTATCTCACTGTGGTTTTGATTTGCATTTCCCTGATGATGAGCGATGTTGAGCATTTTTTCATGTGTCGGTTGGCCATCTGAATGTTTTCCTTGGAGAAGTGTCTACTCACGTCCTTAGCCCATTTCTTCAGTGGATTATTTGGGATTTTTTTTTGGGGGGGAGGGGGGTTGAGTTTGATAAGTTCTTTATAGATTTTGGATACTAACCCTTTATCTGATATGTCATTTGCAAATATCTTCTCC
>NW_026057582.1:120589089-120613175 GCF_023721935.1 Panthera uncia
TGGATACTAACCCTTTATCTGATATGTCATTTGCAAATATCTTCTCCCATTCTGTTGGTTGTGTTTTAGTTTTGCTGATTGTTTTCTTTGCTGTGCAGAGGCTTTTTATTTTGATGAGATCCCAATAGTTCATTTTTGCTTTTGTTTCCCTTGCCTCTGGAGATGTGTTGAGTAAGAAGTTGCTGTGGCCAAGATAAAAGAAGTTTTTGCCTGCTTTCTCCTCGAGGATTTCGATGGCTTCCTGTCTTACATTTAGGTCTTTCATCCATTTTGAGTTTACTTTTGTGTATGGTGTAAGAAAGTCATCTAGGTTAATTTTTCTGCATGTCACTGACAAGTTTTCTCAGCACCATTTGCTGAAGAGACTGTATTCGACTGAATATTCTTTCCTGCTTTGTCAAAGATTAGTTGGCCATATGTTTGTGGCTCCATTTCAGGGTTCTCTAATCTGTTCCATTTATCCGAGTGTCTGTTTTTGTGCCAGTACCATACTGTCTTGATTAGAGCTTTGTAATACAGCTTTAAGTCTAGGATTGTGACGTCTCCTGCTTTGGTTTTATTTTTCAAGATTGCTTTGGCTATTTGGGGTCTTTTCTTGTTTAATAAAAATTTTAAGATTGTTTGTTCTAGTTCTGTGAAGAAAGCGGGTATTATTTTGATGGGCATTTCATTGAATATGTAGATTGCTTTGGATAATACTGACATTTTAACAATGGAATATTTTTCCATTTTTTGGTGTCTTCTTCAATTTCTTTCATAAGCTTTCTATAGTTTTCCGTGTATAGATTTTTCACCTCTTTGGTTAGATTTATTCTTAGGTATTTTATTGTTTTTGGTACAATTGTAAATGGGATCGATCCCTGGATTTCTGATTCAGTTGCTTCATTTATAGGAATTCAAAAAATTTCTGTGCATTGATTTTATATCCTGCAAACTTGTTGAATTTCTGAATCAGTTCTAGAAGTTTTTTGATAGAATCTTTGGGTTTTCCATTTAGAGTATCATGTCATCTGTGAAAAGTGAAAGTTATACTTCCTCCTGGCCAATTTGGTTACCTTTAATTCTTTTGTGTTGTCTGATTGCTGAGGCTAAGACTTCCAATACTATGTTGAATAGCAGTGGTGAGAGGGGACATCCCTGTTTTGTTCCTGACCTAAGGGGGAAAGCTCTCAGTTCTTCCCCAATGAGGATGATATTAGTGTTAGGTCATTCATATATGGCTTTTATGATCTTGAAGTATGCTCCTTCTATCCCTACTTTCTTGAGGGTTTTTATCAAGCAAGGATTCTGTATTTTGTCAAATGTTTTCTCTGCATCTACTGAGAGAATCATTTGGTTCTTGCCCTTTCTTTTATTGATGTGATGAATCACATTGATTGTTTGGTGGATATTTAAAAATTTTTTTTAACGTTTATTTATTTTTTTTTTGAGACAGAGAGAGACAGAGCATGAACGGGGGAGGGTCAGAAAGAGGGAGACACAGAATCTGAAACAGGCTCCAGGCTCTGAGCTGTCAGCACAGAGCCCGACGCGGAGCTCGAACTCACGGACCGTGAAATCATGACCTGTGCCGAAGTCGGACGCTTAACCGACTGAGCCACCCAGGCGCCCCTGTTTGGTGGATATTGAACCTGCCCTGCATCCCAGGTATAAGTCCCACTTGGTCGTGGTGAATTAATTTTTAATGTATTGTTGGAGCCGGTTGGCTAATATCTTGAGGAATTTTGCATCCATGCTCAACAGGGAAATTGGTCTACAGTTCTTTTTAGGGGAGTCTCTGTCTGGTTTCGGGATCAAGGTAATGCTGTCTTCGTAGAAAGAGTTTGGAAGTTTTCCATCCATTTCTATTTTTTGGAACAGCTCCAAGATAATAGGCGTTAACTCTTCCTTAAATGTTTGGTAGAATTCCCCCGGATAGCCATCTAGCGCTGGACTCTGGCTTTTTGGGAGATTTTGATTACTATTTCAATTTCTTTACTGGTTATGGGTCTGTTCAAATTTTCTATATCTTCCTGTTTAAGTTTTGGTAATATATATGTTTCTAGGAATTTGTCCATTTCTTCCATATTGTCCATTTTATTGGTGTAAAATTGCTCATAATATTCTCTTATTATTGTTTTTATTTCTGTTGTGTTGGTTGTGATCTCTCCTTTTTCAATCTTTATTTTATTTATTTGGGTCCTTTCCTTTTTCTTTTTGATCAAAATGGCTAGTGGTTTATCAATTTAGTTAATTCTTTCAAAGAACCAGTTATTGGTTTCATTGATCTCTTCTACTGTTTTGTTTTGTCTTGTTTTGATTTGGTTTTGATAGCATTAGTTTCTGCTCTAATCTTTATTTCAAGTCTTCTGCTGGTTTGGGTTTTATTTACTGTTCTTTTTCCAGCTCTTGGAGGTTTAAGGTTAGATTGTGTATCTGAGATCTTTCTTCCTTCTTTAGGAAGGCCTGGATTGCTATGTACTTTCCTTTCTTATTGACTTTTTCTTGTGTCCCAGAGGTTTGGGGTTGTTATGTTATCATTTTAATTGACTTTCATGTACTTTTTAATTTACTCTTTAACTTCTTGGCTAGCCCATTCATTCTTTAGTAGGGTGTTCTTTAGTCTCCAAGTATTTGTTACCTCTCCAAATTTTTTCTTGTGATTGATTTAGAGTTTCATAACGTTGTGGTCTGAAAATATGCATGGTATGATCTCAATCTTTTTGTACTTGCTGAGGGCGGATTTGTGTCCCAGTATATGGTCTATTCTGGAGTACATTCCATGTGCACTGGAGAAGAATATATATTCTGCTGCTTTAGGATGAAATGTTCTGAATATATCTGTTAAGTCCATTTGGTCCAGTGTGCCATTCAAACCCATTGTTTCCTTGTTGATTTTTTGATTAGATGATCCAGTTCCATCCACGTTGCTACAAAAGGCCATATTTCATTCTTTCTCATTGCCATGTAGTATTCCATTGTGTATATAAACCACAATTTCTGTATCCATTCATCAGTTGATGGACATTTAGGCGCTTTCCATAATTTGGCTATTGTTGAAAGTGCTGCTATAAACATTGGGGTACAATTGCCCCTGTCCCTCAGCACTCCTGTATCCCTTGGATAAATTCCTAGCAGTGATATTGCTGGATCATAGGGTAGATCTATTTTTAAATTTTTGAGGAACCTCCACACTGTTTTCCAGAGTGTCTGTGCCAGTTGGCATTCCCACCAACAGTGCAAGAGGGTTCCCGTTTCTCCATATCCTCTCCACCATCTATAGTCTCCTGATTTGTTCATTTTAGCCACTCTGGCCAGTGTGAGATGGTACCTGAGTGTGGTTTTGATTTGTATTTTCCTGATGAGGAGTGACGTTGAGCATCTTTTCATGTGCCTATTGACCATCTGGATGTCTTCTTTAGAGAAGTGTCTATTCATGTTTTCTGCCCATTTCTTCACTGGATTATTTGTTTTTCGGGTGTGCAGTTTGGTGAGCTCTTTATAGATTTTGGATACTAGCCCTTTGTCCGATATGTCATTTGCAAATATCTTTTCCCATTCCGTTGGTTGCCTTTAGTTTTGTTGATGGTTTCCTTTGCAGTGCAGAAACTTTTTATCATCATGAGGTCCCAATAGTTCATTTTTGTTTTTAATTCCCTTGCCTTTGGGGATGTGTCAAGTAAGAAATTGTTGAGGCTGAGGTCAGAGAGGTTTTTTTCCTGCTTTCTCCTCTAGGGTTTTGATGGTTTCCTGTCTCACATTCAGGTCCTTTATCCATTTTGAGTTTGTTTTTGTGAACGTGTAAGAAAATGGTCTAGTTTCATCCTTCTGCATGCTGCTGTCCAGTTCTTCCAGCACCATTTGTTAAAGAGACTGTCTTTTTTCCATTGGATATTCTTTCCTGCTTTGTCATAGATTAGTTGGCCATACTTTTGCGGGTCTAGTTCTGGGGTTTCTATTCTATTCCATTGGTCTATGTGTCTGTTTTTGTGCCAATACCATGCTGTCTTGATGATTACAGCTTTGTAGTAGAGGCTAGAGTCTGGGATTGTGATGCCTCCTGCTTTGGTCTTATTCAAAATTACTTTGGCCAATCGGGGTCTTTTGTGGTTCCATACAAATTTTAGGATTGCTTGTTCTAGCTTCAAGAAGAATGCTGGTGCAATTTTGATTGGGATTGCATTGAATGTGTAGATAGCTTTGGGTAGTATTGACATTTTGACAACATTTATTCTTCCAATCCATGAGCATGGTTTGTTTTTCCATTTCTTTATATCTTCTCTAATTTCCTTCATAAGCTTTCTATAATTTTCAGCATACAGATCTTTTACATTTTTGTAAATTAGGTTTATTCCTAGGTATTTTATGCTTCTTGGTGCATTTGTGAATGGGATCAGTTTCTTTATTTGTCTTTCTGTTGCTTCATTATTAGTGTATAAGAATACAACTGAGTTCTGTACATTGATTTTGTATCCTGAGACTTTGCTGAATTCACGTATTAGTTCTAGTAGGCTTTTGGTGGAGTCTATCGGGTTTTCATGTAAAATATTATGTCATCTGCAAAAAGTGAAAGCTTAACTTCATCTTTGCCAATTTTGATGCTTTTCATTTCCTTTTGTTGTCTGATTGCTGATGATAGAACTTCCAACACTATGTTAAACAACAGCGCTGAGAGTGGACATCCCTGTTGTGTTCTTTTTTTTTTTTTTTTTTTTTAATTTTTTTTTCAACGTTTTTTATTTATTTTTGGGACAGAGAGAGACAGAGCATGAACGGGGGAGGGGCAGAGAGAGAGGGAGACACAGAATCGGAAACAGGCTCCAGGCTCCGAGCCATCAGTCCAGAGCCTGACGCGGGGCTCGAACTCACGGACCGCGAGATCGTGACCTGGCTGAAGTCGGACGCTTAACCGACTGCGCCACCCAGGCGCCCCCCTGTTGTGTTCTTGATATCAGGGAGAAAGCTCTCAGTTTTTCCCCATTGAGGATGATATTAACTGTGGGCTTTTCATAAATGGCTTTTATGATATTGAAGTATATTCCTTCTCTCCCGACTTTCTCGACTTTTTCTTTTTTATTAAGAAAGGATGCTGAATTTTGTCAAATGCTTTTTCTGCATCGATTGAAAGGATCATATGGTTTTTATCTTTTCTTTTATTAATGTGATGTATCACATTGATTTGTGAATGTTGAACCAGGCCTGCAGCCCAGGAATGAATCCCACTTGATCATGGTGTATAATTCTTTTTATATGCTGTTGATTTCGATTTGCTAGTATCTTGCTGAGAATTTTTACATCCATATTCATCAGGGATATTGGCCTGTAGTTCTCTTTTTTTACTGGGTCTCTGTCTGGTTGCAGAATAAAAGTAATGCTGACTTCATAGAAGGGATCTGGAAGTTTTCCTTCCATTTCTATTTTTTCAAACATCTTGAGAAGGATAGGTATTATCTCTGCTTTAAATGTCTTGTAGAATTCCCCTGGGAAGCCATCTGGTCATGGACTCTTATTTGTTGGGAGATTTTTGATGACTGATTCAATTTCTTTGCTGGTTATGGGTCTGTTCAAGTTTTTTATTTCTTCCTGTTTTAGTTTTGGAAGTTTGTGGGTGCTGATGAATTTGTCCATTTCTTCCAGGTTGTCCAGATTGTTGGCATATAATTTTTCATAGTATTCCCTGATAATTGCTTGTATTTCTGAGGGATTTGTTGTAATAATTCCATTTTCATTCATGATTTTATCTATTTTTGTCCTTTCCCTTTTCTTTCTGAGAAGCCTGGCAAAGGGTTAATCAATTTTGTTTATTTTTTTTTATTTTTTTTAACGTTTATTTATTTTTGAGACAGAGAGAGACAGAGCATGAACGGGGGAGGGTCAGAGAGAGAGAGACACAGAATCTGAAACAGGTTCCAGGCTCTGAGCTGTCAGCACAGAGCCTGATGCGGGGCTCAAACTCACAGACTGCGAGATCATGACCTGAGCCGAAGTCGGACGCTTAACCGACCGAGCCACCCAGGCGCCCCAATTTTGTTTATTTTTTCAAAAACCAACTCTTGGTTTCATTGATCTGGTCTACAGTTGTTGTTGTTGTTGTTGTTTTTTAGATTCTATATTGTTTATTTCTGCTCTGCTCTTTATTATTTCTCTTCTTCTGCTGGGTTTGGGGTGTCTTTGATGTTTTGCTTCTAGTTCCTTTAGGTGTGCTATTAGATTTTGTATTTGGGATTTTTCTTGTTTCTTGAGATAGGCCTGGATTGCAATGTATTTTCCTCTCAGGACCACCTTTGCTGCATCCCAAAGCGTTTGGATTGTTATATTTTCATTTTCATTTGTTTCCATGTATTTTTAAATTCTTCTCTAATTGCCTGGTTGACCCATTCATTCTTTAGTAGGGTGTTCTTTAACCTCTATACTTTTGGAGGTTTTCCAGACTTTTTCCTGTGGTTGATTTCAAGCTTCATGGCATTGTGATCTGAAAGTATGCATGGTATGATCTCAATTCTTGTATACTTATGAAGGGCTGTTTAGTGACACAGTATGTGATCCATCTTGGAGAATGTCCCATGTGCCCTTGAGAAGAAAGTATATTCTGTTGCTTTCAAATGCAGAGTTGTAAATATATCTGTCAAGTCCATCTGATCCAATGTATCATTCAAGGCCCTTGTTTCTTTATTGATCCTGTGTCTACATGATCTCTCAATTGGTGTAAGTGGAGTATTAAAATCCCCTGCAATTACCACATTCTTATCAATAAGGTTGCTTATGTTTGTGAGTAATTGTTTTATATATTTGGGGGCTCCTGTATTTGGCGCATAGACATTTATAATGTTTAGCTCTTCCTGATGGATAGACCCTGTAATTATTATATAATGCCCTTCTTCATCTCTTGTTACAGCCTTTAATTTAAAGTCTAGTTTGTCTGATATAAGTATGGCTACTCCAGCTTTCTTTTGAGTTCCAGTAGCATGATAGATAGTTCTCCATCCCCTCACTTTCAATCTGAAGGTCTAAAATGAGTCTCTTGTAGACAGCAAATAGTTGGGTCTTGTTTTGTTTTTTTTGTCTCCATTCTGATACCCTATGTCTTTTGGTTGGAGCATTTAGTCCATTTACATTCAGTGTTATTATAGAAAGGTATGGAATTAGAGTTATTGTGATGTCTGTAGGTTTCATGCTTGTAGTGATGTCTCTGGTACTTTGTGGTCCTTGCAACATTTCACTCACAGAATCCCCTTTAGGATCTCTTGTAGAGCTGTTTTAGTGGTGATGAATTCCTTCAGTTTTTGTTTGTTTGGGAAGACCTTTATCTCTCCTTCTATTCTAAATGACAGACTTGCTGGATAGAGGATTCTCGGCTGCATATTTTTTCTGTTCATCACATTAAAGATTTCCTGCCATTCCTTTCCAGCCTGCCAAGTTTCAGTAGATAGATCTGTCACTAGTCTTATCAGTCTCCTTTTTTTTTTTTTTAATTTTCTTAACGTTTGTTTATTTTTGAGACAGAGAGAGACAGAGCATGAACGGGGGAGGGTCAGAGAGAGGGAGACACAGAATCTGAAACAGGCTCCCGGCTCTGAGCTGTCAGCACAGAGCCCGACGCAGGGCTCGAACTCACGGACCGTGAGATCATGACCTGAGCTGAAGTTGGCTGCTCAATGACTGAGCCACCCAGGCGCCCCAAGTCTCCCTTTATATGTTAGAGCCTGTTTATCCTAGGCTGCTTTCAGAATTTTCTCTTTATCCTTGTATTTTGTCAGTTTCAGTATGATATGTTGTGCAGAAGATCGATTCAAGTTACATCTGATGGGAGGTCTCTGTGCCTCTTGGATTTCAGTGCTTTTTTCCTTCCTCAGATCAGGGAAGTTCTCACCTATGATTTGTTCAAGTACACCTTCAGCCCCTTTCTCTCTCTCTTCCTCCTCTGAAATCCCTATTATACAGATATTATTGTGTTTCATTGCATCACCTAGTACTCTAATTCTCTCCTTATACTCCTGGATTTTTTTATCTCTCTTTTTCTCAGATTCCTCTTTTTCCATTATTTTATCTTCTAATTCACTCCTCTGTCTCTTCAATCCGAGCTGTGGTCACCTCTATTTTATTTTGCACCTCATTTATAGCAGTTTTTAACTCCTCCTGTTTCTTAGACCCTTGATCTCTGTAGTAATAGATTCTCTGCTGTCCTCTATACTTTTTTCAAGCCCAGCGATTAATTTTATAACTATTGTTTTAAGTTCATGTTCAGTTATATTGCTTAAATTGTTTTTGATTAGTTCGCTAGCTGTCGCTACTTCCTGGAGTTTCTTTTGAGGAGAAGTCTTCCGTTTCATCATTTTGGATAGTCTCTGGAGTGGTGTGGAACTGCAGAGCTCTTTCCCTGTGCTGTCTGGAGTAACTTGTGTGGTGGGTGGGGCCACAGTCAGATCTGATATCTGCCCCCCAGCCCACCACTCGGGCCTCAGTTAGACTGGTTTGTACATTATCTTCCCCTCTCCCAGAGGCAGTACTCACTGTGGAGTGGTGTGGCCCCATCTGGGTTACTTGCACACTGCCAGGCTTACGGTGCTGCTTCTGTGGGATCTGGCATATTAGCCGGGGTGGATCCACAAGGTGCACAGGGATGGGAGGGGTAGGCTCAGCTTGCTTTACCTTTGGTGCTCCCCTGCGGTAGGGGTGCTGCGGCACTGGGATGGAGGCTGACCCATCAGAGGGATAGATCCACAGAAGCACAGTGTTGGGTGTTTGGGTGGTGCAAGCAATTTCTGTGATGGGAACTGGTTCCCTTTGGGATTTTGGCTGGGGGATGGGTGAGGGAGATGGTGCTGGCCAGTGCCTTGTTCCCTGCTGAGCTGAGCTCTGTCTTCTGGGGCTCAACTCTCCTTCCCTTTGTCCTCTAGCTCTTCCCACTCTCCAAGCAGAGCTGTTGACTTATAACTTTCCAGATATTAAGTCCCACTGGCTGTCAGAACTCACTCCATCCGGCCCCTCTGCTTTGGCAAGTCAGACTTTGGGGGCTCTGCCTTGCTGGGTGGGCTGCCCCTCCATTGCCCCAGCTCCCTCCCACCAGTCTGTGTAGCGTGCACTGCCTCTCTGCCCTTCTTACCCTCTTATGTGGGTCTCTTGTCTACCCTTGGCTCTGGAGAGTCCATTCTGCTATTCTTCTGGCGGTTTTCTGGGTTATTTAGGCAGATGTGGGTGGAATCTAAGTGGTTAGCAAGAGCGGTGAGATCAGCATCCTCCTCCACCCTCCCATCTTCCGATCGTAAGTCCAGTCTTTATTTTAAAGTCTAGATTGTCTGATATATAAGTATGGTTATTCTGGCTTCATTTCGTTGACCATAAGCAAGGCAGATGATTTTCCATTCCCTTACTTTCAACATGAAGGTGTCTTTAGGTCTAAAGTGGGTCTCTTGTAAACAGCATATAGATGGTCTTGTTTTCTTATCCATTCTGTTACCCTGTATCTTTTGATTGGAGCATTTAGTCCACTAACGTTTAGAGTGAGTACTGAAAAAAGTGAATTTATTGCCCTTATGTTGCTTGTAAAGTTGGAGTTTCTGGTAGTGTTCTCTGGCCCTTTCTAGTCTTTGTTGCTTTTGGTCTTCATTTATTTGTTTTTTTCATCTTTTCTCCCCTCAGAGAGTCCCCCTTAAGATTTCTTTCAGGGCTGCTTTAGCGGTCACAAACTCCTTTAATTTTTCTTTCTCTGGGAAACTTTTAATTTCTCTATTTTGAATGACAGCCTTGCTGAAGAATTCTTGGCTGCATATTTTTCTGATTGAACACACTGAATATATCCTGCCACTCCTTCTGGCCTGCCAAATTTCTGTGAATAGATCTGCTGTAAACCTGATCTATCTTCCCTTGTAGGTTAAGGACTTTTTCCCCTTGCTGCTTTCATGATTCTTTCCTTGCCTGAATCACTTGTGAATTTGACTATGGTATGTCTTGTTGATGGTCAGTTTTTGTTGAATCTAGTGGGAGTCATCTGTGCTTCCTGGATTTTGATGTTTGTGTCTTTCCCCAGGTTAGAAAAGTTTTCTGCTATGATTTGCTCACATAACCCTTCTATCCCTATTTCTCTCCCTTCCTCTTCTGGAACCCCTATAATTCCGATGTTGTTCATTTTTAATGAGTCACGTGATTTCTCTAATTCTTAAATAGTGCTCTTTTAAGAATTTTGCCTTAGTCTCCCTCTTTTTTTCTGCTTTATTATTCTCCAGAAGTTTGTCCTGTATATCGCTGATTCTCTGCTCTGCCTCATCCTTCCTTGCCACCATGGCATATGTTCAAGATTCCAGCTCAGTTATAGCATTTTTTAAATTTCATCCTGACTAGCTTTTACTTCTTTTACCTCTGCAGAAAAGGATTCTAATCTGTTTTGACTCCAGCTAGTATTCTTATTATCATGCTTCTAAATTCTGATTCAGATTTCTTGCTTGCATCTGTGTTAAGTCCTGGTTGTCATTTCTTCCTGTTCTTTCTTTTGGGGTGAATTCCTTTGTTTCATCATTTTGAAGGGAGAAAAGGAATTAATGGGGTAAAAAAATAATTAAAATTTAAAAAGTTAAAAAACATATATTAAAATTAAAAATTAAACACGCACACACATATCACCTAAATTAGATCCTAGATGTGTTTTGGTCTGGGTGTTGAAATGGGCTTGATATATTAGAGAAAAAAGGGAAAAGAAAAAACAAAATAAAATCATTTGAAAATTTGAAAAAATGAATACACTGAAGTAAAATAAAATAAATGATGGAAGTAAAATAGAATTTGAAAAAAATACACAAAAGTAAAAAATATACTAGAAAAAAATAAGGAAAATATTTTTAATAAAAACTGAAAATAAAATTTTTTTTCTCTTTCTGTATTCAAGAAGAAAAGAAACAAAAAAGAGAAAAAGGAAAAAAAAAGAAAATTGAATAGATGGACCGGCAAACAGACCGAAATTGACTCAAATTACTTCGTTTTCCCCTAGAAGTCAAACTATGAGGCACTTTTTTTTTAATTATTTATGTTTATTTTTGAGACAGAGAGAGACAGAGCATGAACGGGGGAGGGGCAGAGACAGGGAGACTCAGAATCTGAAACAGGCTCCATGCTCTGAGCTGTCAGCACAGAGCCCGACGCAGGGCTTGAACTCACGGACCGCGAGATCATGACCTGAGCCAAAGTCGGCCGCTTAACCGACTGAGCCACCCAGGTGCCCCCCCCCCTTTTTTTATGAAGCACTTTATAGTCCAAAAACTAAGCAGGCGGAGAGGAGAGATTTGTGTGGCCCATTGGGCGGGGTTTAGTGTAACGGCTCCATTCTCCACTAGATGGTACTGCTTAGTTTACTGGAGTGGATTGTTGTGGCGCTTGTAGGTGTGTATGCTTATGCACAGGAGTGGTGAAAATTGCACCACCCAGCTACTGAATGTCTAGTATTGGAACTCGGTTCTCCCCAATCAGCAATCGGGCACCTGTCCTTTGTCTTTGGCTTCCATGTACTCCCTGCTTTTACACTGTCTCTGACCAGGCCTCAGGCAGAATCTCCTGCCTGAGTTTTATCTCAGATGTGACTGTTTTTCCTGACACCTTATTTCTGAGGGACTGTGGCTTTGACCAGTTCTGCCTCTCTGTGGGAGAGTCTTACCAAGCAACAGCCGGGTGCTGGCTGCATCCAGGAACATTCACGGTACTATGCTGCTGCTGATGCTCAGATACTGCGGCTGGGTGCCAGCCCACCTGAAAAAGTTCATGTGATTGTGTAGCAGCAGCGTGTCATGGATTATGACAAATCACAACTTGCATCTGGCACCATGTTTCACCCCCAGTGACCTTGTTCCAGCACCAGTGAATGTGTTTTTTCTCCCAAGTCCACTGGGGCCTTTGCCTTTGGGGGAGACACACAGCCTCTGCTAGGTGTCCTCCCATCAGGGGAGCTGTCTCTCCCTGTGACTTCACTCTGCTTCTGTGGATTCACTCTTCTTACCAGAGCACTGCCAGGTATTGAGCTGTGGAGTTTCAGACTCTGTTTTCCCCTTTTATAGAGTCTTAAAGGGATTTAAAGCATCTCCTTTCTCCTTTCTCCCTTTTTAGTTCAGTCCCTGTGGTTGTTTTCACTTACCACTTTCTTTCCAGATGCTTTTGGGGGATTTGCTTTTCCCATATTCTTACCCACCCCTGTCTCCATCCTCTCTCCATATGCAAAAACCACTCCCTGCCCTCCACAGCTCCTCTCTCCCCCAGTTCATCTCTCTGCACCATGTACCTGCTGAATTCTGTGGTTCAGGTTGTGCAGATTGTTGTGTTAATCCTCAGATCAGTTTTCTAAGTGTGCAGGATTGTTTAATGTTGATCTGGTTGTATTTCATGGATGCAAGACACACACACACAAAAACTTTCATGCTGTTCTGCCATCTTGGCTCCTCCCCTCTCATAACATGTGACTTTAAAAACCAGAGGGGCTTATTATGTGACTTTGTACAACTAGTGGGTCTTGGAACCTGTAGCTTTAAAAGACAGCTGACTAGACACTTGATGAGCATGAGGGTAAGTGATATCTGGGTTTTTGCCCTTAAAGAGAAAACAGCCTGCCTGTAGAGGCAACATAATAATGACAATCTATACAATGCCTGGGCAAACAGGAGATAGATCTGTTCATAAACATTTTGGAGCAATTTGGAGAACTTCTATGAAAACAAGGGAGCAGGCAACAACTGTTTTCCTCCCCTGCCCCCCCGAATAAGCACCGAGACAGGGTTACACAGACACTTGCTACCTAACCCAGTAACAGTACACTATGCCCACAAGTTACCTTCAAAAGTTGCCAACTCCAAGTCTGTTTACCTTAGCCTTGGGTTATGGGAAATAAGTTTAAGAATTCTGTACACTTGCACCAATAGGTTAACAAGGCTTAGAGTGGAAAGGTGCCACAGGGTAAACATGCCCAAGGCCAGTTATTAAGTACAACAAGGCTTAGGGTGGAAAGCCGCCTCCACAGGATGAAAACATCCAAGAAAAGTTAGAAGTGGAAAGCCATTATAGGACAAAGATGCCCAAGTTTAGCTAGTGAAAAGGGAAGATGCTCCAAGGACAAAAGGCCCTGCAGGCGCCCACCAGCAAGAGGTCCCTTGTCAGCTGGCTGGGTGGAGTGGCTGTACCATGGAACCAGGGTGTGTGGAACAAGATCCTTTAAGACATCATGGTTTGAATCTGAGCTGAGCACCTGGGAGGCATAGGAGACTGTAGAGAAGAAGAAACTGGCACACTTGCACCCACGTGGCACTTGTGAGGACAGGCTTAACAGAGTGGTTTAGGACACCCAGTCTGGAGGAGGGGGTAGAGACTGGGGTAATGATCTCCCCATAATCAACAAGGTGGGGCTTCAAGGAATGGACAGCGGGCCCACAATGGAGGGGGGACTAGCCACATCAAACCATGCCCCTCTGTGACTGGTAACAGCATATCTACAGGAACGAGACTGACACTGCCCAACCAGAGAGTCCCTCCCCCAGACCAGCATGGCCACCAGTTCCAAGGCACCATCAGATATCTGTCCAGCAGCTTTGCATTTTCTGATGTGATTCTTTGTCGATTCTTATATCTATCTATCTATCTATATATAGATATATATACAGATATAGATATATATAGATAGATATAGATATCTATAGATATATAAAGATAGATATAGATATCTATAGATAATAGGTACAGATATATATATATATATATATAAAGATAGATATAGGTATTATATATATCTATATCTACATCTATATATAAAGATATATATAAAGATATATATATATAAAGATACAAGATATGTATAAATATATAAGATATGTATATATATTTATATATATACAAAGATAGATATAGATGTAATCTCTATCTGTATCTACATCTATATTTATATCTATCTATATATTCCTTTTTCTTCTTCCTTTTCTTCTGTTTTTTCCTTCCCTTCTCAATTCTTGTTATTCTGGTTGGTAGTTTGTTTAAGCAGACATTTTTAATCTATTCTTTTTACACCTCTTCTGTGTCTCCTTCTTTATTTTCCTCTCTCTCTCTTACTGGACTAAGCAAGATAGTTTCTCTGCTTCTCTGCGTGGTCAGTCTTTCTTTTCTTTTCCTTTCTTTTCTTTTCCTTTCCCTTTTCTTTTCTTTTCTTTTTTTTTCCTTTTCTTTTATTTTTCGGGGGGAAAAAGGGAAATTTTATTGATCTTCTTCTCTTTTAATTAATTAATTAGTTAATTTTAAAACTTACATCCAAGTTAGTTAACATATGGTGCAACAATAATTTCAGGAGGAGATTCTTTAATGTCCCTTACCCATTTAGCCCTTCCCCCCTCCCTCAACCCCTCCAGAAAACCTCTGTTTGTTCTCTATATTTAAGACTCTCTTATGTTTTCACCCCCTTCTTGTTTGTATATTATTTTTGCTTCCCTTCCATTATATTCAACTGTTTAGTATCTTAAATTTCTCATGAGTAAGTTCATATGATATTTGTCTTTCCATGACTGACTAATTTTTCTTAGCATAATACCCTTTAGTTCTGTCCACATAGTTGCAAATGGCAAGATTTCATTCTTTTTGATTGCCAAATAATACTCATTGTGTGTGTGTGTGTGTGTGTGTGTGTATATATATATACAACATCTTCTTTATCCATTCATACATTGATGGAAATTTGGGCTGTTTCCATATTTTGGCTATTGTCTATTGCACAGATATAAACATTGGGGTGTGTGTGCCCTTTGAAACAGCACACCTCTGTCCCTTGGATAAATACCTAGCAGTTCAATTTCTGGGTCATAGGGTAGTTGGATTTTTTAGTTTTTGATAAATCTCCATATTGTTTTCCAGAGTGTCTGCCCAGTTTTCATTTCCACTAACACTGCAAAAAAGATCCTCTTTCTGTACATCGTTGCCAACATCTCTTGTTGCCTGAGTTGTTAATGTTAGCCATTGTGACAGGTGTGAGGTGGTAGTTCATTGTGGTTTTAATTTTTATTTCTATGATGATGAGTGATATTGGGCACTTTTTCATGTGTTTGTCAGCCATCTGGATGTCTTCTTTGGAGAACAGTCTATTCCTGTCTTTTGTCCATTTCTTCACTGGATTGTTTTTTGGGTGTGGAGTTTGATAAGTTCTTTATAGATTTTTAGATACTAACCCTTTATCTGATATCCACATAAATTTTTACAAATTGTCATTTGGAAATATCTTCTCCCATTCTGTCAATTGCCTTTTAGTTTTGCTGATTGTTTCCTTCACTGTGCATGAGCTTTTTATCTTGAGGTCCCAATAGTTCATTTTTGCTTCTGTTTCCCTTGCCTCTGGAGACATGTTTAGTAAGAAGTTGATGTGGCCAAGGATAAGGTGGTTTTTGCCTTCTTTCTCCTCTAGGATTTTGATGGCTTCCTGTCTTACATTTAGGTCCTTCATCCATTTTGAATTTATTTTTGTCTATGGTGTAAGAAAGTGGTCCGTGTTCATTTTTCTCCATGTTGCTGACCAGTTTTACCAGCACCATTGGCTGAAGAGACTGTCTTTATTCCATTGGATATTCTTTCCTGCTTTGTCAAAAATTAGTTGGCCATACATTTGTGGGTCCATCTCTGGGCTCTCTATTCTGTTCCACTGATCTGAGTGTCTGTTTTCGTGCCAGTACCATACTGTCTTGATTATAGCTTTGAAATAAACCTTAAAGTCCTGGGTTGTGATGCCTTCAGCTTTGGTTTTCTTTTTCAAGATTGCTTTGGCTATTCAAGGTCTTTTCTGGTTCCATACAAATTTTAGTATTGTTTGTTCTAGCTCTGTGAAGAATGCTGGTGTTATTTTGATAGGGATTTCTCAAACTGTTTTTTTTTTCTTTTTCCCCACCCCTGTCATTTCTCTCCTTGTATGGGGTCAGGATTCTTCCACCACCTCCCCCCCACACTTTTAAAATATTTTTCCAGGGTTCCTTCAATGAACAAATCAAAGCACACTTGTTGGAAGGCCCAAACAACCACTACAAGTAGGCAGACAAAGCAACCAGAGTCACAACAACAGAAAGCACGCAACACACTCCAAAACCACCTCCTAAATGGCCAGGCGACCCCCTTTTAACATAATAGTGTTCACAGGTGAAGGATACATAATAAGGTATTAAAACACATAAGGAACAGAAAACTAGCCAAAATTATTAAACAGAAGAATTCTCCCAAAATAAATTCCATGAAAAAAGGACTGCTAGGGAGTTGAACAAAATAGATATAAAAAATATGTTTGAGCAAAATTTTAGAATAGTAGTCATAAAATTAATAGTTCGTCTTGAAAAAAGCATAGAAGGAAGCAGAGAATCTATTGCTGCAGAGATCAAGGAACTAAGAAATAGTCATGATGAATTAAGAAATGCTCGGAAGATGGCAGTGTAGGAAGACGCTAGGCTCACCACGCGTCCTGCTGATCACTTAGATTCCACCTACACCTGCCTAAATAACCCAGAAAACCGCCAGAGGATTAGCAGAACAGAATCTCCAGAGCCAAGCGCAGACAAGAGGCCCACGGAAGAGGGTAGGAAGGGCGGCGAGGCGGTGCGTGCTCCACTGACTGGAGGGAGGGAGCCGGAGCGGAGGGGCGGCCCACCAGCCAAGCAGAGCCCCCGAGTCTGGCTGGCAAAAGCGGGGAGGCCGGAGGGACTGTGTTCTGACAGCAAGCGCGACTTAGCGTCTGGGAGGTCATAAGTTAACAGCTCTGCTCAGAAAGCAGGAAGGCTGGAGGACAAAGGGAGGGAGAATTGCTGAGCCCCCAGACAACAGAGCTCAGCTTGGTGGGGAACAAAGGCGCTTGCCAGCGCCATCTCCCCCACCCATCCGCCAACCAAAATCGCAAGGGGAACCAGTTCCTGCCAGGGAACTTCCTCACTCCACGCAAACACCCAACTCTGTGCTTCTGTGGAGCCAAATCTCCAGCAGCGGATCTGACTCCCTCCTGCTGCCACAGGGCCCCTCCTGAAGTGGATCACCTAAGAGGAAGCGAGCTAAGCCTGCCCCTCCTGCCCCCATGCACTTTGCCTACCCACCCCAGCTAATACGCCAGATCCCCAGCACCACAAGCCTGGCAGTGTGCAAGTAGGCCAGATGGGCCATGCCACCCCACAGTGAATCCCGCCCCTAGGAGAGGGGAAGAGAAGGCACACACCTGTCTGACTGTGGCCCCAGTGGTGGGTTGGGGGCAGACATCAGGTTGGACTGCGGCCCGCCCAACTCCAGTTATACACCACAGCACAGGGGAAGTGCCCTGCAGGTCTGCACCACTCCAGGGACTATCCAAAATGACCAAACGGAAGAATTCCCCTCAGAAGAATCTTCAGGAAATAACAACAGCTAATGAACTGATCAAAAAGGATTTAAATAATATAACAGAAAGTGAATTTAGAATAATAGTCATAAAATTAATTGCTGGGCTTGAAAACAGTATAGAGAACAGCAGAGAATCTCTTGCTACAGAGATCAAGGGACTAAGGAACAGTCACGAGGAGCTGAAAAACACTTTAAACGAGATGCAAAACAAAATGGAAACGACCATGGCTCGGATTGAAGAGGCAGAGGAGAGAATAGGTGAACTAGAAGATAAAGTTATGGAAAAAGAGGAAGCTGAGAGAAAGAGATAAAAAAATCCAGGAGTATGAGGGGAAAATTAGAGAACTAAGTGATACACTAAAAAGAAAAAATATACGCATAATTGGTATCCCAGAGGAGGAAGAGAGAGATTGAAAGGTGCTGAAGGGGTTCTTGAAGAAATTATAGCTGAGAACTTCCCTGAACTGGGGAAGGAAAAAGGCACTGAAATCCAAGAGGCACAGAGAACTCCCTTCAGACGTAACTGGAATCGATCTTCTGCACGACAGATCATAGTGAAACTGGCAAAATACAAGGATAAAGAGAAAATTCTGAAAGCAGCAAGGGATAAACGTGCCCTCACATATAAAGGGAGACCTATAAGACTCGTGACTGATCTCTCTTTTGAAACTTTGGCAGGCCAGAAAGGATTGGCACGAGACCTTCAGTGTGCTAAACAGAAAAAATATGCAGCTGAGAATCCTTTATCCAGCAAGTCTGTCATTTAGAATAGAAGGAGAGATAAAGGTCTTCCCAAAAAAACAAAAACTGAAGGAATTTGTCACCACTAAACCAGCCCTACAAGAGATCCTTAGGGGGATCCTGTGAGACAAAGTACCAGAGACATCGCTACAAGCATAAAACATACAGACATCACAATGACTCTAAACCCGTATCTTTCTATAATAACACTGAACGTAAATGGATTAAATGCGCCAACCAAAAGACATAGGGTATCAGAATGGATAAAAAAACAAGACCCATCTATTTGATGTCTACAAGAGACTCATTTTAGATCTGAGGACACCTTTAGATTCAGAGTGAGGGGATGGAGAACTATTTATCATACTACTGGAAGCCAAAAGAAAGCTGGAGTAGCCATACTTATATCAGACAAACTAGACTTTAAATTAAAGGCTCTAACAAGAGACGAAGAAGGGCATTATATAATAATTACAGGGTCTATCCATCAGGAAGAGCTAACAATTATAAATGTCTATGCGCCGAATACCGGAGCCCCCAAATATATAAAACAATTACTCATAAACATAAGCAACCTTATGGATAAGAATGTGGTCATTGCAGGGGACTTTAACACCCCACTTACAGAAATGGATAGATCATCTAGACACACGGTCAACAAAGAAACAAGGGCGCTGATGATACCTTGGATCAGATGGACTTGACAGATATATTTAGAACTCTGCATCCCAAAGCAACAGAATGTACTTTCTTCTCAAGTGCACATGGAACATTCTCCAAGATAGATCATATACTGGGTCACAAAACAGCCCTTCATAAGTTTACAAGAATTGAAATTATACCATGCATACTTTCAGACCACAATGCTGTGAAGCTTGCAGTCAACCACAGGAAAAAGTCTGGAAAACCTCCAAAAGCATGGAGGTTAAAGAACACCCTAGTAACGAATGAGTGGGTCAACCAGGCAATTAGAGAAGAAATTAAAAAAATATATAGAAACAAATGAAAATGAAAATACAACAATCCAAAGCTTTGGGACTCAGCGAAGGCAGTCCTGAGAGGAAAATACATTGCAATCCAGGCCTATCTCAAGAAACAAGAAAAATCCCACATACAAAATCTAACAGCACACCTAAAGGAAATAGAAGCAGAACAGCAAAGGCAGCCTAAACCCAGCAGAAGAAGAGAAATAATAAATATCACAGCAGAAATAAACAATATAGAATCTAAAAAAACTGTAGAGCAGATCAACAAAACAAAGAGTTGGTTTTTTTGAAAACATAAACAAAATTGACAAACCTCTAGCCAGGCTTCTCAAAAAGAAAAGGGAGATGACCCAAATAGATAAAATCATGAATGAAAAGGGAATTATTACAACCAATCCCTCAGAGATACAAACAATTATCAGGGAATACTATGAAAAATTATATGCCAACAAATTGGACCACCTGGAAGAAATGGACAAATTCTTAAACACCCACACTCTTCCAAAACTCAATCAGGAGGAAATAGAAAGCTTGAACAGACCCATAACCAGCGAAGAAATTGAATCGGTTATCAAAAATCTCCCAACAAATAAGAGTCCAGGACCAGATGGCTTCCCAGGGGAGTTCTACCAGACGTTTAAAGCAGAGATAATACCTGTGCTTCTCAAGCTATTCCAAGAAATAGAAAGGGAAGGAAAACTTCCAGACTCATTCTATGAAGCCAGTATTACTTTGATTCCTAAACCAGACAGAGACCCAATAAGAAAAAGAGAACTACAGGCCAATATCCCTGATGAATATGGATGCAAAGATTCTCAATAAGATACTAGCAAATCGAATTCAACGGCATATAAAAAGAATTATTCACCATGATCAAGTGGGATTCATTCCTGGGATGCAGGGCTGGTTCAACATTCGCAAATCAATCAACGTGATACATCACATTAATAAAAAAAAAAAGAGAAGAACCATATGATCCTGTCAATCGATGCAGAAAAGGCCTTTGACAAAATCCAGCACCCTTTCTTAATAAAAACCTTTGAGAAAGTCGGGATAGAAGGAACATACTTAAAGATCATAAAAGCCATTTATGAAAAGCCCACAGCTAACATCATCCTCAACGGGGAAAAACTGAGAGCTTTTTCCCTGAGATCAGGAACACGACAGGGATGCCCACTCTCACCGCTGTTGTTTAACATAGTGTTGGAAGTTCTAGCATCAGCAATCAGACAACAAAAGGAAATCAAAGGCATCAAAATTGGCAAAGATGAAGTCAAGCTTTCGCTTTTTGCAGATGACATGATATTATACATGGAAAATCCGATAGACTCCACCAAAAGTCTGCTAGAACTGATACATGAATTCAGCAAAGTTGCAGGATACAAAATCAATGTACAGAAATCAGTTGCATTCTTATACACTAACAGTGAAGCAACAGAAAGACAAATAAAGAAACTGATCCCATTCACAATTGCACCAAGAAGTATAAAATACCTAGCAATAAATCTAACCAAAGATGTAAAAGATCTGTATGCTGAAAACTATAGAAAGCTTATGAAAGAAATTGAAGAAGATATAAAGAAATGGAAAGACATTCCCTGCTCATGGATTGGAAGAATAAATATTGTCAAAATGTCAATACTACCCAAAGCTATCTACACATTCAATGCAATCCCAATCAAAATTGCACCAGCATTCTTCTCGAAACTAGAACAAGCCATCCTAAAATTCATATGGAACCGCAAAAGGCCCCGAATAGCCAATTTTGAAGAAGAAGACCAAAGCAGGAGGCATCACAATCCCAGACTTTAGCCTCTACTACAAAGCTGTCATCATCAAGACAGCATGGTATTGGCACAAAAACGACACATAGACCAATGGAATAGAATAGAAACCCCAGAACTAGACCCACAAACGTATGGCCAACTCATCTTTGACAAAGCAGGAAAGAACATCCAATGGAAAAAAGACAGTCTCTTTAACAAATGGTGCTGGGAGAACTGGACAGCAACATGCAGAAGGTTGAAACTAGACCACTTTCTCACACCATTCACAAAAATAAACTCAAAATGGATAAAGGACCTGAATGTGAGACAGGAAACCATCAAAACCCTAGAGGAGAAAGCAGGAAAAGACCTCTCTGACCTCAGCTGTAGCAATCTCTTTCTTGACACATCCCCAAAGGCAAGGGAATTAAAAGCAAAAGTGAATTACTGGGACCTTATGAAGATAAAAAGCTTCTGCACAGCAAAGGAAACAACCAACAAAACGAAAAGGCAACCAACGGAATGGGAAAAGATATTTGCAAATGACATATCGGACAAAGGGCTAGTATCCAAAATCTATAAAGAGCTCACCAAACTCCACACCCAAAAAACAAATAACCCTGTGAAGAAATGGGCAGAAAACATGAATAGACACTTCTCTAAAGAAGACATCCGGGTGGCCAACAGGCACATGAAAAGATGTTCAACGTCGCTCCTTATCAGGGAAATACAAATGAAAACCACACTCAGATATCACCTCACGCCAGTCAGAGTGGCCAAAATGAACAAATCAGGAGACTATAGATGCTGGCGAGGATGTGGAGAAACGGGAACCCTCTTGCACTGTTGGTGGGAATGCAAATTAGTGCAGCTGCTCTGGAAAGCAGTGTGGAGGTTCCTCAGAAAATTAAAAATAGACCTACCCTATGACCCAGCAATAGCACTGCTAGGAATTTACCCAAAGGATACAGGAGTACTGATGCATAGGGGCACTTGTACCCCAATGTTTATAGCAGCACTCTCAACAATAGCCAAATTATGGAAAGAGCCTAAATGTCCATCAACTGATGAATGGATAAAGAAATTGTGGTTTATATACACAATGGAATACTACGTGGCAATGAGAAAGAATGAAATATGGCCTTTTGTAGCAACGTGGATGGAACTGGAGAGTGTGATCCTAAGTGAAATAAGCCATACAGAGAAAGACAGATACCATATGGTTTCACTCTTATGTGGATCCTGAGAAACAACAGAAACCCATGGGGGAGGGGAAGAAAAAAAAAAGAGGTTAGAGTGGGAGAGAGCCAGAGCATAGGAGACTGTTAAAAACTGAGAACAAACTGAGGGTTGATGGGGGGTGGGAGGGAGGGTAGGTTGGTGATAGGTATTGAGGAGGGCACCTTTTGGGATGAGCACTGGGTGTTGTATGGAAACCAATTTGACAATAAATTTCATATATTAAAAAAAAAGAAATGCTCTAAATGAATTGCAAAATAAACTAGATGCACTGACCTCAAAGATAGAGGAAGCAGAGGGTAGAAAAAATGAAATAGAATATAAAATTACGGAAAATAATGAAGGCAAGAAAAAGAGAGGTAAGAAAATACTAGACCACGGGGGAAGAATTAGAGAACTAAGTGATACAATGAAACATCATAATATCCATATTGGGGTTCCTGAGTGGTTCATTCAGATAAACATCTGACTTCAGCTCAGGTCATGATCTCATGGCTTGTGGGTTCAAGCCCCATGTTGGGTTCTGTGCTGACAGCTCAGAGCCTGGAGCCTGTTTCAGATTCTGTGTCTCCTTTTCTCTCTTCCCCTCCCCTGCTCACACTCTGTCTCTCAAAAATAAATAAATGTTTTAAAAATTTTAAAAAGTAAATAATATCCATATCATAAGAGTTCCAGAAGAAGAAGAAAGAAAGGAGCAGAAGGTTTACTTGAAGAAATTATAGCTGAGAACTTCCCTAAATTGGGGAAGGAAGCAGACATCCAAATCCAGGAGGCACAGGGAATTCCCATCAGATTTAACAAGAATAGGTCTTCGCACTGGCATATCATAGTGAAAGTTGCAAAATACAAAAACAAAAAGAGATTTCTTAAAGAAGCCAGGGACAAGCAGGCCTTAAACTACAAGGGTAGGCACATAAGGATAGTAACACATGTCCACTGAAACTTGGCAGGCCAGACGGCAATTAATCACAAACATAAGCAACTTTATTGATAAGAATGTAGTAATTGCAGGGGACTTTAATACTCCACTTACAACAATGGATATATCATCTACACATAGGATCAATAAAGAAAGAAGGGCCCTGAATGATACATTGGATCAGATGGACTTGACAGATATATTTAAAACTCTGCATCGCAAAGCAACAGAATATACTTTCTTCTTGAGTGCACATGGATGATTCTCCAAGATAGATCACATACTGGGTCACAAAAGAGCCCTTCATAAGTATGCAAGAATTGAGATCATACCATGCATACTTTCAGATCACAATACCATGAAGCTTGAAATCAACCACAGGAAAAAGTCTGGAAAACCTCCAAAAGCATGGAGGTTAAAGACCACCCTACTAAAGAATGAATGGGTAAACCAGACAATTAGAGAATAAATTTAAAAATACATGGAAACAAATGAAAATGAAAATACAACAATCCAAACGCTTTAGGATGCAGCAAAGGGGCAGTCCTGAGAGGAAAATACATTGCAATTCAGGCCTATCTTAAGAAACAAGAAAAATCCCAAATATAAAACCTAACTACACACTTAAAGGAACTAGAAGCAGAACAGCAAAGAAACGCCAAGGCCAGCAGAAGAAGAGAAATAATAAAGATTAGAGCAGAAATAAACAGTATAGAATAAAAAAAAAAACCACTAGAACAGATCAATGAATCTAAGAACAACACTGAGAACCCTTAGCTAGTCTTCTCAAAAAGAAGAACCCAAATAGTAAAATCACAAATGAAAGAAGAGAGATCACAACCAACACCACAGATATACAAATAATTATTGGAAAATACCATGAGAAATTATAAGCCAACAAACTGGACAACCTGGAAGAAATGGGCAAATTACTAGACACGCACACACAACAAAAACTCAAACGTGAAGAAATAGACAATTTGAATGGACCCATAACCAGCGAGAAAATTAATCAGTTATCAAAAATCTCCCAACTAACAAAAGTCCACAATCAGATAGATTCCCAAGGGAATTCTACCAAACATTTAAAGAAGAGTTAATACTTATTCC